>NW_012267379.1:221364-229003 GCF_000151885.1 Dipodomys ordii | reverse complement strand
CTGGGCAGCCTGTGTGGTGCTGGGAGCCTGTGTGGTGCTGGAAGCCTGTGTGGTGCTGGGCAGCCTGTGTGGTGCTGGGAGCCTGTGTGCCTGAGCAGCCTGTGTGGTGCTGCACAGCCTGTATGCCTGGGAGCCTGTGTGGTGCTGGGCAGCCTGTGTGGTGCTGGGAGCCTGTGTGGTGCTGGGCAGCCTATGTGCCTGGGCAGCCTGTGTGGTGCTGGGAGCCTGTGTGCCTGGGCAGCCTGTGTGCCTGGGCAGCCTGTGTGCCTGAGCAGCCTGTGTGGTGCTGCACAGCCTGTGTGCCTGAGCAGCCTGTGTGGTGCTGCACAGCCTGTGTGCCTGGGAGCCTGTGTGGTGCTGGGCAGCCTGTGTGCCTGGGAGCCTGTGTGGTGCTGGGCAGCCTGTGTGGTGCTGGGCAGCCTGTGTGGTGCTGGGCAGCCCCTGTGTGCCTGGGAGCCTGTGTGGTGCTGGGCAGCCTGTGTGGTCTGGGAGCCTGTGTGGTGCTGGGCAGCCTGTGTGGTGCTGGGCAGCCTGTGTGGTGCTGGGCAGCCTGTGTGCCTGGGAACCTGTGTGGTGCTGGGGCCGCCCACTCACCCACATGCTCGCTGGGCCTACCCCCTTCACATGCTTGCCCTGCTGAGCACCACTACACGAAGGAGAGATTTGGAAACAGCCAGGGTGAACAAATCTTCATACTGGCAAGAACCCATCTGTGTCTCGTGCTCATCTCAGAAACCCTGTTTGGAGACCAGGCTCATTGGACGCCCTATCTGCCTTTCTCTCCCTGCTAAGTCTTAGGGGAAGCAGCAGCCAAGGGCAGCAGCCAGAGGCTGTCAAAATTATCAGAACAGCATTGTGGACATGTCACTGTACAGAGTATACGTCTCAGAGGGTCCTAGGAGCAGGGGCAGCTTGTCTGGGTACACAGGCTCCACAACCAGCTCCAAGGGTTCAGAATATACAATCTGCCTTAATAGACAAAGGAAGTGTTGTAGAGTCTGGGCTGTTTATGAAGAGGAGGAAATACTGCTCCAGATCTGGACGCCAAGGCCCAAGGCACTGGCAGGCCTTGTGTTCAGTTGCCTGGGCCCTACGTTCTCATGTGGTGAGAGGAGCGGATGGGAAAGGGCCGAAGCTGCTCCGCGTCTGCCCTCGGATGAGTAGAAATCCTGTCCAGGTGGCATGGGGTGCCAGAGGCGCTGACTTACAGAGGGGCAAGCACATGGTGAAACGTGCCGTCTGGTGAGACCCAAGGGTCGCACCAGTGTCTAGTGGTGAGCGAATGACTAAAGTCTGGCTCAGGAGCTCACAAACAGGGGCAGTGTTTAATTTCCCAGAAGTTATTCTTTCATGTCTTGGTGTATGTTCAGTATCTCCTACAAAAATGCTAAATGATGCAAGTACAGGTCATTCTCAATTTAAAACAAAAAGGCAGACTACGAGTCACCACCAGAGGACTTCTGACAAGATTTGCACAGATGTAACTACTTTAAGTTTGAAGTTACATATTTTTAAAATATTTATTTTTTGTCAGTCGTGGGGGCTGAACTCTGGGCCTGGGTCTCAGCTCTTCAGCTCAAGGCTAGCGCTCTACCACTTGAGCTACAGCGTCACTTCCAGCTTTTTTCTGCTTATGTGGTGCTGAGGAATCAAACCCAGGGCCTTATGCATGCGAGGCAAGCGTTCTACCACTGAGCCAATTTCCCAGCCCAAGTTACAGCTTTTTGGAGGTGTAACAGACTGAGAAAGTTCTCTCCTATTTCAAGTTTTCTGAATTAAAAATACCACAAATGGATATTAAATCTTGCCATAAGCTTTTTCTGTATCTACTGAGTTGATCGTGTGATTTTTCTTTTATTCTGCTCAAGCAGTAAACTGTAATGCTTGATTTTGCCCGTTAAACCAGACTTGCGTTCCTGCTGGGTTCCCTTCCCCTCTGTGCTCCTGGACCTGACCCTCTGGTGTTCTGAGTTACGTTTGCATCAGAGGCGTTAGTCTGTAACTCACCCTCCTATTATGTCCTTGTACATTTTGACGTCAGACTTGTGACATCATTAAGCAGTAAGCTGGCTTCCCTTCTAACACCTGGTAAATCTCACTTCTCATTTCCTGGAAGCATTTGCGTAGAAGACATCAGTAATGCCGCATGGTCCAACTCTTCTTTTTAAAAGTTAATTTACTAACTTAACATTAGTGATATCAGCACTAATTGTCCCTTTTTCATGCTCAATAATGGCAAATTTGTGGTTTTTAAAAATTAGTCTTGCTAAAAGTTTATCAATCTTCTTTTTCTTTTTTTTTTTGGGTCCGGTCATGGGCTGGAACTCTGGGCCTGGGCGCTGTCCCTCAGCTCTTCAGCTCAAGGCTAGCGCTCTTCCACTTGAGCCACAGCGCCACTTCCGGCTTTTTTCTTATGTGGTACTGAGGAATCGAACCCAGGGCCTCGCGCATGCAAGGCAAGTGCTCTACCACTGAGCCACCTTCCCAGCCCCTCAATCTTATTTTTCAAATAACTCTTTTTTTTTTTTTTCTTGGTCGTGGGGCTTGAACTCAGTGCCTGAGTGTGGTCCCTGAGCTCTCTTGCTCAAGGCTAGTGCTCTACCACTTTGAACTAGTTTTCTGGTGGTTAATTAAAGGTAAGAGTCTCTCAGACTTTGGTGCCCAGACTGGCTTTGAATTTCTATCCTCAGATCTCAGCCTCCTGAGATTAGCTAGGATTACAGGTGTGAGCCACAGGTGCCCAGCTTCAAATAACCAAGTCTTGATTTTTTTCTTCTCCTGTTTTCCAGTCCCTATTTGATTCTCTCATCTTCCTGCTGAACACCTTCCTAACTGTATAGGTCTCATCAGCACACGTCAAATCTAGGGTAATTCTCAGCAAGATAGTGTTCTAGGACAGCTGCATCAAATTCAGGCTTAACGAAGGGTGGCAGGCACATCTGAGTCTTCCTGTACACAGCACAATTATAACCTTCAAGTTGCGGCCCTGTTGTAGATGTCAAGACACCAGGGAGATGGCTCTTACTCAGGGAGTCCCATCCTGGACAGGAGTGGGGTCAGCATGAGCCAGCTCCTCATAGTCAGGGACACCCCGGGGCCAGCCTACAGCACCGTGGGGCCAGCACCTGACAGCCAGTAGCCTCCTGTCACATACACAACCGTGAGACACCTCCCCTACCCCACACAGAGTTGCCCTCCCCTTCTCCTTCCCCTGGAGTGATGCCCTGGGCACATGCTAGGCCAGAAATGGGGCTGGCACATGGCGGAGAGCAAGGGGGGCTGGCTGGACTCCTTGGGCCACTGGAGATAGGTCCCCACGCCCTGCCAGGATGCCTCTAGTGGAGGATGCAGTTCAGTTGCAGCCTGTGACACCCAGACCAAGGCATGAGTGTCCAGGGCTTGTGAGTAGAGTCTCTGAGGTCCAACCATGGCTCCCATCACCGCCCAGCGAAGGCCTGTGCCCCCATGAGGCCGGCTCACCTCGTGTGGCCATGGCTCCACCTCACACAGCCAGGACAGGGCCGGTCTTTCAGACCCTGCACTTCCTCCAAGGACTGTCATGACCTCTACACCCCAACACCGCCTCCTTGAGGGGACGCTGGCTGCCTACCAGACCAGAGAGCTTCTAGAACCAGGCGTGACCGACTTACTCAAGGACAGAGTGTGTGGCTGCGCACAGGTGGTAGCGGTAGAGGAGCAGGCTGTGGTCCACCCGGAAGACGCCACCCCCCTTCCTGAGGTGCTCGTAGAAGAACAGCAGGTCCTCCGGCACACCCTGCAGGAGCCAAAGGAGAGAGCACTCACCAGCTGCGCAGCCCACCCCAGCTATCAGGCAGGGGACAGAAGGGTGCTCTTGTCACCAAGAAACTAGCTTTGAGCCAGGTGTGGTCCCAAATACTCAAGAGGCCAAGGTGGAGGAATTTGCTTGAACTGACACGTTTGGGGCCAGCCTGGTAACATGGTGAGGATGTATCTCAAAAAAAGAAAAGAGCCGGGTGTGGTGCTCACGCTGTCACCCCAGCTACTCAGGAGGCTGTGAGCTGAGGTCACAGTTCAAAGCCAGCCTGGGCAGGAAAGTCCGTGAGACTCGTATCCCCCCCCCCCCCCCGCCCCGTGCCGCTGGACCAAAAAACAAAGAAAAGACGCAACACGAAAACAATTTTGGAGGATCAACAGTGATGTGGCAATGCAGGGTCAAAAAGAGATGCGCAACTGACTTTCTCCCTGAGACAGGCCAGAGAAGATGTGGGACAGAGGAGAGACAGGTGGGTCTACATCTTAATTCTGCCCTAAAGGACACCCTGTGGGGCACAGAAGATCTTAGGACAAACACTGCACGCTAACCACAGACACATCTCAGGAGGAGGAAGACAGCCTCAGCCACCATGTCCTGAGCACCAGCAGCTCAAGCACTGGGAGAAGAGGAGAGGCCAAGCTGAACGATTGGGAAGCCCTGGCAAGATGCCGAGGACACTTGTGGTGGGAACCCAGAGGCATGGGCCCTGAGACGTCAGGTCGCAGCTCTCCAGGAGTCCTGGGCCCAGGCAGGCGTCCAGGACGGGCTGCGTTTCATCAGGGTGGCAGAAGGGTCGATGTTGAGCCAGGAACTGGAAAACTGTCCAGAATGACAGTGAAACTTAAACAGGGTTAAAACCTACCTCTTCCCCTACAAAAACAACAGCCCCAAGCTATGTCACAGACAGCCCCTCCCCAAATTCTGATCTAAACCACACCTTAACCAACAGCTGAGGGTTTGGGGGTTTGGGGGAGGGAGGGCTCACGAATCAGAAATCCAATACCCATGCATAAAACTGCCCCCCAAGGAAGAGAGCAGGAATAAAAAGGGCTTGAAGAAGGTAGGCTGGTATGTGGCCAGTAAGGTTCATGACAGGTTCTGCGTGGGGCTGGAATATTCCTGGGCCTCATAACTGCTGGTGGCAAGGCTAGCGGCCAGCATGGTTCCTGTGACTTGCCGTGCAGCTCGCTTGTGTGGCCCAGGACTCCCCCTTCCCACAGGCAGGCAAAGACACTCAGGCCCCTGACGGGGGCAGGGCTCCTCTAGAGACAGCCAGAGTGGATCCCCAACCAGAATAGGACTTCTTAGACCAGATACTCTACATTCCCCAGCCAGCTCACCCAGGATGAGATAACCTGGGTTTGAGGCCAGGTGCTTCCCCGGAGCAGGTGTAGATCAGGGGATATACACAGTCCCATGGAGGTGAATCTCTGAGCCGTGGCTTAGGAAACAATATGTGTACATCGCATGAGAGGACAGAGGACACTAAGGGGCCAGGTGAAGGGTCTGAGTCCTTCACGGCACTTACCTTCCCTCCCTCGTCAAATGGTCCCACGTGGAGAAACCAAGTTCGAGAGCAGAACCAGGTGGGCATGATCACTGTGGGGCCGTTTGAGGTGAATACCTAGAAGCAATTAGCATTGACACCATTAACAGAAAAGAACAGCTTCTTGTGCGACCTACTCACAACATGCCATTAAGTAACAAAGGGATTTCATGTCTCTTCTCATGAGAACTCAGCAGTGGTATCCGGCCGGCAAGACAGGTGGAGATCGGCAACCTGCCCCCTTCACCTCCAGACCCTAACACAGAAGCTGGTGTCTGCATTTGGTGACAGTAACGCGGTACATTAGAACCAACAATAAACATTCCACTTTCAGTCACAAGGAGGAAAACCTGAAGTAGCAAAGAAGGTAATGGATAATGTCTAGGTAACGTGGACAAACACAGAGATTCTAGAGAGACAAACCATCAGAACCAACTGAAAACATAGAAAACTGAAAAACAACCTTAATGAGACAGAAAAATCAAGAACATTCCCAACAAAGAAAAAGCCGGGAGGCGTTCCTGGTAAACGCTGGCAAACACTTAGGAATTGATGCAGTTCCTGTGGAGTTTCAGACGCAGAAGAAGGTTACTTCCTACCCCCCTGCAGGGCTGGCTACCCAAACAGGCTAAAAGATCACATCTAAGGAAAGGCACACTAATGTCCCTCATGAAAACAGATGCAAAAATTCTCAACATAACTCGTGTGAATTGTGCAAAGTCATTATGGACAAAGGACCTACACTATGACTGGGTAGAACTTTATCTGAGGACAAATGGATTGATGTGAAAATCAGTCACTGTCATATACAACATTAAGATGAGGACCAAAAACTAGGTAGCCATCTCAAGAGATATCCAACTCTGTTATGGTATAGTGACTCAGAACTGCTTCAACCTACTGAAGGCTGAAATGACAGCTAAGTCATGCTTTAAACTGTGAAATGCTGTTTGGTGTGGTGGCTTAGGCCTGTAATCCCAGCTGATACTCAGGAGGTAGACAATGGGAGGACTGTAGTTAAAGGCCAGGTCAAACAAGAAGTTTGTGAGACCTCTCCTGGCGGCGTGTATCTATAATCTTAGCTACTCAAAAAGTTGAGATCTGAGGATTGCAGTCTGAAGTGAGCCTGGGCAAACAAAGCTGTTTGACTGCTATATCTAATTAAGCAAACACCCAGAAACCAAAGGCATGACAACTGGTAGAGTGCCAGCCATGAGCAAGAACACCAAGCAAGAGCATGAGGCCCTGTGTTCAAGCCCCTGGGCAGAGTGTGAGCCGTTACCCTCACTATGAAGAAGGAGGGCTGTGACCCAGGCCAGCCCAGGTCTAAAGTTGAGTCCTATTCAAAAAAAAAAAGTCTGGGGCTGTGATGCAGTACATGCACAAGGCCCTGAGTTTAACCCGGTACCGCCAAACAAGTAACAGCCCACATGCTGGAGGGCTGTCCACACCAGGTCAGAAATAACACAAACATCTATCCTCACAACTCTAATTAGATATTGCGAATGAAAGTGTAAGCAGAGCTACTGGACAAGATGTAAACACTACCAGCTTAGAAAGGAAGATTTGCAGACAGCATTATCCTTTAAGGAAAAAGTGTAAGGAACATACATGTGCATATGAGCACATGTGTGCACACACACACACACACACGCACATACAAAATCTATGCCAATAATGTAGTCAGCAAACTTGTGGGATAAAGATCCTTATATAAACAAACACAACAGGAGTCTATACAGTAGCGATAAATACTCCAAAGATGATACTAAGAAAACACAATAGCATATAAAACACTTAGGAATAAACTGACGAACTCCATGGAAAATTACATTAATTTCTTAGAGTTCATGTCAGGCCTTGCACCTTTGGGTCCCTCCCCTAAGAGGATCTTCTTTCAGTCTCACCATGTATGAGTGTCTCGAGTCCGGTATCACTTATCGTGTCCTGGTGTATTTTAGATCTAACTTCTGCATATGAGAGAAAACATGTGGCCCTGGCCTCTCTAAGCTTGGCTTACCTCAACATGATTTATTCTAGGTCAAGAATTACATTTTAAAAGTAAAAGCATACATAAATTGAAGGCCATCACATTTTTGTGAAAAACAATTTTTATGATATAAATACTCCCTAATTTATCTACAGATTTTTTTTTGGGGGGTCCGGTCGTGGGGCCTGAACTCTGGGCCTGGGCGCTCTCCCTCAGCTCTTCAGCTCAAGGCTAGCGCTCTACCACTTGAGCCACAGCGCCACTTCGGCTTTTTTTTTCCTTTTTGCTTATGTGGTGCTGAGGAATC
>NW_012267379.1:214958-217355 GCF_000151885.1 Dipodomys ordii | reverse complement strand
AGAGTGGAGAGCCCTCTACCCAGCATGCACACGCACACATGCACACCACCGGCACGTGAGGACTCAGACCCAGTGTAGAGAACCCTGTACCCAGCACGCACACACACACACACACACATGCACACACACATGCACACACACACGCACACACACACACACACACACCACCGGCACGTGAGGACTCAGGCCCAGCAAAGCTGAGTGCAGCAGGAAAGGAGGCACTATCTCCACTACTGGCAACAGATGCTTTTGTGTGAAAGTTGGTACTAAACTGTTTGTATGTGGACCTGCTTCTGGGGACTTGGTAAGGAGCAGGTTGTGGTCACCGAGACGCCAGGCCGACGGCCACTGTGTTCTATAGGTGTGGCTCTGCACCTGCACTCACAGGGAGCACAGCACTGCGACCAACACTGCCTTCCAATGCTGCCTTTATTAAAGTTTTGTCATCCTCAAATGAGTGGGTCTGGAAGTATGGTAAAACAATAAAAGAGAGGCCCAATAAAAGTACGGTAAAACGAAAGTGTAATCTCAGGTTGTCTTTGACCTCTGGCTTCATGGCAGGGTGTCCCTAACCCATGGCCTCCTGGAAGGGTATCTCCAGCTCTGTATCAAAGCTGAGATGTGTAGGGAAATGCCACGGCTAGAACCACTGCTAGTGCCCGGACTCTGCTTGAACCTCTGTGGTAAGCTGGAAACAGGCTGGTTTACAATGACAACCAGATCATGTGTGTGGCAGGTATGCTCTATGGAGCCCCAGGATCCTCCATCGAGGGGAGCTGAGCCAGTGCTGCAGGGAACAGGCTGGAAACGAGAGGTGGAGGTTGCTGGCTACGACTGCCAGTGTCCCAGAAGGCTGCCCAAACAGAGGTGACTAACACAGTGGAGAAACTTTTGACAAGCCAACATACATGCTGACCGGCTGGACAAAAAAGGACCCAAGGAACGTTCAGTAACATATTCTTCTACTGGAAGTGAGGATTTAGGAGCTTTACCAGCAACACTCAAAAATAGGAGGAACAGAGTTTAGGTAGGAGTGCTGGGATCCTATGCTGAGAAGGATAAGTGCAGCATAACTCCAATGACTTTACACTTGGTGAAGCATCCAGATGCCCCTCCCAGGGCACCCCCCAGTGTGGTGTGAACAGTGAGGATGTGGGGTCCAGTCGGGTTGTACCTGTGAAGATGGCTGAAATGTACTCAAGTGCGGTCCTCCCATGGCTGCCATTTAATAAGTCTCCTTTATCTACCTTGAGTAATATGTCTATTAGGCATATGGGGACAAGCGGCCAGACCTAATGTGGGACTCTTGGACTTTGGGCTTGGGTTCTGAAATTTTGGTTTCAATATTTGTTTTAAAGAAAGTGTAACCTGTAAGCAGGAAAGAAAGTGTGATCTGTGAGCAGCTGGGTACCCAATGGTCCATCCGGCTCTCTTCCCAACACCAACAAATGCAGTGCATCACAATGACCAAGATTTACCAAGAGAAGGCAGAGGTTTGGGAGCATGGCCACACACAAGGGCCTGACAAAGAGAAGCAAGCACAGGGCAGACAGTCAGAGCATTCCAGTGCTCAGGATATCAACCCTGAACCCAACAGGTACTGCTTGGTAAGGAAGAGTGCGAAGACCCAGCCATCCCCACCACAGAGGCAATTCTGCTAGAGCCTGAGTCCAGTCTGGGGAAACAGTGGCCACCACCACTGCACACCTCAGAGGAGCCCAGAGGCATGGTTTACACGCAGGCCCTTGTAGCATGAACTATCTCAAGATTTTGCCCGCCAGATTCCTGTGGAGCAGCAGACAGCCACCCTGAAGCTTTGCAAGCCAGCTTAGAGGGCCAGAGAAGCATCTAAGTTCCCAGCCTCTTAGCTCCTTCTCCCCTCAAAACACACACCCATCTATGATCCCAGGAAGCAGCCAGATGGCCTTGTTCATCCTCTTGTATCTCTAAGTGAACAGAGCAGCCTATTCTCCGAAGTCTGGCATGCTGATCCTTTTTATATCTCTCTAGCACACAGACCTATCCCCTCTGTCTGTATCATCCTGTTTTAATTTGCTTCCCAATCTTATGGGCTTTCTTCTAGTAAATCTGAGAAAAAATGTTTTGTAGGAAATGGACATTTTGAATTTTTATATGAAAAGGTCTTTATTATATCTTTACACATGACTGACATTTTGGTTAGACATGGAACTCTATATTCAAAAACATTTCTGGGAGAGGGCTGGGAAGTTGGCTCAGTGGTAGAGTGCTTGCCTTGCATGCCTGAGGCCCTGGGTTCGATTCCTCAGCACCACATAAGCATAAAGAAAAAAGCCGGAAGTGGCGCTGTGGCTCAAATGGTAGAGCGCTAGCCTTGAGCTGAAGAGCTGAGGGACAGCGCCCAGGCCCAGAGTTCAG
>NW_012267379.1:204507-214908 GCF_000151885.1 Dipodomys ordii | reverse complement strand
ACTTCTGGCTTTTTTCTTTCTGCTTATGTGGTGCTGAGGAATCGAACCCAGGGCCTCGAGCATGCAAGGCAAGCGCTCTACCACTGAGCCACCTTACCAGCCCCTAGCTACAGATTTTATATAATAAAAATCCCAGGTGACTTTTTTCTTCAGAAGACAAGGTCATAGTTATGAAAGGAAATAAGTCCAGATATTTATGAACAATTGATTTTTAAAAAAAGATTATTACTGAGACAGTTCAGTGACTACAGACAACATGTAAACATATGAAGTTCGACTCCTATCCCATACGGTATATAAAATTAACTCAAGCTGGATACCAGTGGCTCACTCCTATAATCCTAGCTGCTTGGGAGGCTGAGACCTGAGGGTTGCAGTTTGATGCCAGCCCAGGCAGAAAAGTCCGTAAGATTCTATCTACAATTACCAGCAAACTACTAGGCTCAAGCCGCTCAAGTGTTAGAGCACCAGCCTTGAGCAAAAAAGTTGAGCAAGTATGAGAAGGCCCTGAGTTCAAGCACTGGAATGGAAAAAACCAACCAACCAACCAAAAAAAGAAACACAAAACAGACTCAAAATATATCAAAGGCTTAAATATAAGTGTTCAACCTAACATTCTGAGAAGAAAACAGGCATGTCTTTATAGTTTGGGCAATATTTTCTAAGATATGATACCAAAAGCATGAACAAGAAAAATGAGATAAACTGGATACAATTACATTAGAAAATTATGTTTCAAAGGGTACCATTAAGAAAATAAGAAAAAAGAAAGACTATATTTGTAAATCATAAATCTGACAAGGGCCTAGTATTTCAGATATATAATTTTAAAATTCAACATTAAATACATGAACAATTCCATTTTTTTAAGTGAGCAGAAGACTTGGAATAGATATTTCTCCAAAGAAGCACACAAAAATGCTTGATATCACTCGTTTTCCAGGAGACATAAATTGAATAACTAGTAAATTAAGCATTTCATATTCTACGCCTGCACTGTAAGATGTGTAGTAACAGGAGTTGGTGAGGGTGTGGGGAAACTGGAGCTTGCATGAAGTGCTGGGAGGAATGGAAAATGGAGCCACTGCTTTGGAAAATAGTCAAGCAGTTCCTCAAAAGGTTAAACAGGGAGTTACCACATTACCCAACAATACTGTTCCAAGATACATAGTCAATAAAACTGCAAATATACACCCACACAAAAACATGCACAAGGGGCTGGGAAAGAGGCTCAGTGGTAGAGCGCTTGCCTTGCATGCATGAGGCCCTGGGTTCGATTCCTCAGCACCACATACACAGAAAAACTGGTCATGTGGCTCAAGTAGTAGAATGCCAAGGGCTGGGAAGGTGGCTCAGTGGTAGAGCGCTTGCCTTGCATGCATGAGGCCCTGGGTTCGATTCCTCAGCACTATAGAAGCAGAAAAGGCCGGAAGTGGTGCTGTGGCTCAAGTGGTAGAGAGCTTGCCTTGAGCTGAAGGGCTGAGGGACAGCGCCCAGGCCCAGAGTTCAAGCCCTATGACTGACCAAAAAAAAAAAAAGAACAAAATGTTCAGCATTACTCATGATAGCCAAACAGTAGAACCAGTCAGAGTAGCCATTAGCTGAGAATAGATAAACAAAGTGTATTGTACAAATACAATAGAGAATTTATTTATTTATATATTTTTGCCAGTCCTGGGGCTTGGACTTTAGGCCTGGGTGGGGTCCCTGAGCGTCTTTTGCTCAAGGCTAGCACTCTACCACTGAGCTACAACACGACTTCCTACTTTTTCTGAGTAGTTTATTGGCGATAAGAGTCTCCTAGACTTTCCCGCCTGGGCTGGCTTCGAATCACGATCCTCAGATCTCAGCCTCCTGAGTAGCTAGGATGACAGGTGTGAGCCACCCACACCTAGCTTTACTTACTTATTTTTGTGCCAGTACTGAAACTTGAACATTGTGCCTAGGTGCTGTGCATTAGCTCTTTGGGCAAGGCTGTGCTCTACCACAAGAGCCACAGCTCTGGTTCCACTTTGTTGCCGGTTAGGAGGAGGGTAAAGTCTCACTGACTTTCCTGCCTGAGCTGGCTTTCAACTGGGATCTGCAGGTCTCAGCCTCCTGAGTAGCCAGGATTACAGGGGTGAGCACCCACCTACCTCACATGGCTAGATGCTCCCACAGCTTTTGAACTTGCCAGCTGACCCTGTCCACTCTTTGACTAAAATGGAAGGAAGAGGAGGAGGAAGGAGTACAATCTTAAACTTCCTGCAGAACAGGGACAGATCAAGAACAATTTTTGTGTGTGTGCTGGTACTGAGGCTTGAACTCAAGGCCTGGGCATTGTCCTTAGCTTTTTGTTGTTGTTGTTTGAGGCTAGCACTATACCACTTGAACCACAGCTCTACTTTCTGATTTTTGCTGGTTAATTGGAGGTAAGTCTCATGAACTTTTCTGCATGGCATGGCTTTGAACTGTGCTCTTCAGATATCTGCTTCCTGAATAGCTAAGATTACAGGTATGAGCCACCAGTGCTCAGTTTTAGTTATTTGTTTTTCAGTGCTGTGATGGGATCTAGGGCTTTGTACATACTAAGCTTATACTGAGCCACCCTCAAGTCTCTACTCTAGGCTAAGAAAAAGTATACAGTGCAAGGATGTGGGAAACTTGAGGGACTTATCACTGACATCTAAAGATGAGGGCCGAGGGCCAGTACAGGCAGCTCTGCGCCTCACCGGGACGCGTCAGGGCACTGGCAGGGCCGTCCTCATCAGCACCGAGGTCTGTGTCACCAAGTCACAGAACCACCCTTCGCATCCCTCCGCTCTGCATCACACAACAGGCACAGGCAGGCTGTGCTGCCTGCAGGCTGTGTGGCATCGCCAGTTAACCTGAAATGGCAGTGATAAATGAGGCCGCCACTGCAGGAGTTTGTGTCCTGGCATGTGGCTCTTGGAGCTCTGACCCTGATTCTTCCAAAGGTCCTAACCAAGGTAAAGATGGTGCACCAGCTCTGCTAGACCTGGCCTGCCATTGCGACAGGCCAGCACGGCAGGTCCCTGCAGCCTTCCCTCACCTGTAGTCACTGGACTTCTGCCCTGATCACACAGGGATCTGCCAACAAAGACTCTGTGATCCCTACCCCTGGAAAAGGCCTGAACCCAGCTCCCCCCTCTGTGTATAGAACAGGTAACTGTGACTACTGACTACTCCCCCAACAGATCAAGCTGGAATGAAATAAAGGGAAGGAAGATACAACCACAGGGTGAATGACAAGGCCCCTTGCTTGGGAGCCCACAGCTCCCTCCAGAAAGGGGAGATTTGACACCAATGGAAGGGTTCTGAAGACCTTCAGGACCTTGGGAAATGTTCTTGTCACAGCTGTGAGGAGAGTGAGGTATAGGGACCCTGGTCATGGGGCAAATGGCCTCAGGCCCATTCCAGCCAACATGAGGACTTGTGGTCACTTCCCATCTTCGGGGTTAGTGTGTGTGACTGAGATGACAAGAATCTGCACTGGCATCATGAACATCATGAGCATCAGTGGTAGATGCCAGAATATCCGAGGCCGTGCTTCCCGTGTCCACGCACCACATTATAGATGTGATGTGCTAACCCCACAGGTGCACCATTGTTCCAGGCATTTTATGCATATCAAACACTCTCATGGTACATCAGAGTCTACAGGCTTTCCTGTTACCAAGGGAGCCATCAGAAGAAACACTGAAGTAGAAAGACCATGCAGGGCTGGGAAGGTGGCGCAGTGGTAGAGCGCTTGCCTCGCATGCATGAGGCCCTGGGTTCCATTCCTCAGCACCACATAAGCAGAAAAAGCCAGAAGCGGTGCTGTGGCTCAAGTGGTAGAACACTGGCCTTGAGCTGAAGAGCTGAGGGACAGCGCCCAGGCCCAGAGTTCAGGCCCCACAACCAAAGAAAGAAAGAAAGAAAGAAAGAGAAAGAGAGGAAGAAAGAGAGAGGAGAGAGAGAGAGAGAAAGAGAGAGGGGGGAGGGAGAGAGGGAGGGATGGAGGGAGGAAGGGAAGGAGGGAGGGAGGGAGGCAGGCAGACAATGCAGTTCTGTGAGACAAATAACTTGCCCAGCATTCTACACATCAACATGGGGTGCAGCTACACCCTGACACAGGTGCTGGGGTCTGAGTGCCCATGTGGGTCTTCGAAGCATGAGCAGGGCCCCAGCACCTGATGCCAGCTCCTGAGAGGAGGCTCAGGTGTACTGGCAAATGTCCCTTAATAAGGCCTGTGGACAACCTCTTCCAGCCAACACCAAACACTATTCCCAACAACTCTGCTCAGTACTCTTCCCTCAGTCATCAGAAAAATAAAACAGACCTCACACTATTATTTGGAAACTATTGCAAAGCAAAAATTGAGCTTCCTGTTTTCAACTTTTATTTGCCAAAAAATTTCCTGAGTTATTTTCTGGCATGTGTATTCTGCAGCTGGAGGCCTGATGATTCAGCGGTTTGCTTACATGTGAGATGCACCAAAGAAGACAGGCCACCCCTAGCTCCAGCTGCCCTGCACCTGCATGGGCCGGGGTGGTAGCCACCGGCCACCCACGATGGTCCCAGGGATGGCACAGAGTGTAAGACACACATGGCATTTGGGAGACTCGGTACAAAAAAAAAAAGACGTGAGATAGCTTACTGATAGTCTTTATATTGATCACACGTTGAAACAACAGTAGTTCGTACTCTTAAATTTTGCTTTTAAGTTTTATTAAACATTTTAAGATTATATTTGTTTTGTCTGTGGGACACATTATATTTATGTTGGATGGAACTATGGCGCTGTCCACAAAGCAACTCAGTCCCTCTTTGCTGAGGTGACCACAACATGACCAGGGCTGATGGGGCACTGGTCACTCTGCCAGACAGAAGGTACCGACAGGAAGGGACTTCACCAATCACCAAAAGTCAGGCTGAGGGTGAGCCCACGGGTTCCTTCAAACACATATGCCAGGACCAGGCCAAGCCGGGCCGAGGATAAGAATCTCCTCCCTGTGCTATGTACTGTCTTGCACCTTTCAAAACAGAACCAGGCACTAGACTGGCAGGAACAAAGCCCATGGAGGAAGCAAGGAGAGTTCCGTGACCCTACTGTGCTGGCCATACCATACTAAACCCAAAGAATTGGAATGAGTCCGCAGACTTCTGGAACCTGTCCCCCTTAGGGGGCTAGGCCCTGGGTCATGGAGAGGACCCAAGTTTGGGTGGCTGTGGGGCTCTGGATCTCAGTGTGGCCAGACCCCTGGTACAAGCCTCAGAGCCACAGGCTGTTCGTATGTGCAGGCTGGGGGCTGCATAGAGAGAAAATAGGTGTTTATGAAACTATCAAGAGAAAAGCAAGCACAGGACTTTAAAAAAGTCTGCAAGAGTTCATTTGCTATTTTTCAGTGAAAACTGGAAGTAGAGCTGTGGTTCAAATGGTAGAGCATTAGCTTTGAGCAAAGAAAGCTCAGGAACAGTGCCCAGGACCTGAGTTCTAACCCTAGGACAGATGGACAGACAGACAGACAGACAGACACAATCAACCAAACCCACAGTGACAGACAACTATATAGTACTACAGCTGTGCTGAACAGGCAGAGAGCCCCACGTGGATTCACACATGTATGTTCAACAAAAGTGGAGGACAATTCAATGAGAAGATACGGAGGAAAAACAATTGAAAATCCACTTGGAAAAAAAAATGAAATTCAACCCTTACCTCACATCATACCTACCTACCTGACCTTGAATGACAGCGCTAAACATAAGAGCCAGAACTCTAAGACTAGAAGAAAATAGTGAAGAAAATGTTTGTAAGCTACAGATAGTATTCCAAAATAGAACACACGTTCAGACTTGAAAAGGTAATATTAAAATGGATTCCAAAGCTGGGTGCTGGTGGCTACTCAGGAGATTGAGATCTGAGGATCATGATTCAAAGCCAGCCCTCGCAAGAAAATCTGTGAAACTCATATCTCCAATAAACCACCAGAAAAGTGGAAGTGGGGCTGTGGCTCAAGTGGTGGAGTGCTCACTTTGAGTGAGCCCAGGCCAGAGTTCAGGCCCCATGACCAAAAAATAAAATATAAAATAATAAATAAAAATGAATAAATAAAATGGATTCCATCAAAATTGAAACAGCTGGTTTGACGAAAGACATCAGCAGGAAAATGTGAGGACAAATCATGTACTAAATGTTCACAATTTATATGTCAGGTCTATGTATCTGGTAAGGACATAGTGGTTAGAATATATAAATAACTCCTACAACTCAAAAACAAGTAGATTGGCCTGGAGAAGTAGCACAAGTAACAGGGCATTTGCTTAGCAAGTACTAAGGTCAGTTTAATTTTCAGTACTGACAAGAAAAAAAGGTAGACAAGAAAAAATTAAGTAAAAAATGAGCAAAGATGTCGAAAAGACACTTCACAGAAGAGTTGTGTGAGCATCAAATGAGCACAGCAGTCCCAGGGGCCACGCCAGTTCACAGCCACTGGCTACAACAGCTAGCTCCGAAGCCGTGTGTCCCACCACATGCTAAATGGACAGGGACTGACCACCTGCTCTAGGATGCCAAGAGCTCAGGGGGCTATGGTCCTGCAGGACCAGACACCAGCTTCTGGGAGGCTCATGGGCTGTATCACTGTTTCTGCTGGGCTTTCTTTTGGCCTGTGCCTCTCAGTTGAAGGAGCTGTTGGCATCTCTGGCAGTGAGGATACGATGGACTGGGTATTCAACTTTAACAAACATGATCTGCACTGTGCAGGAACTGTGGGAAAGTCACTTTACTGTGGACCCCAACAGACCCCAGAACATGGAGATGCCCGAGGCTGCACAAAACCCCGGCCTCAGACCTTGGAGGCCTCAGATCTCCTTCCTGACCGACTGCCCAACACTGCAGGAACCACGCTTGGGTCATTCCCCAGAGCCTGATGAAGACAGACCTGCCCACCCGCACACAGCCATGAGTGGGCCTCTTTTTTTTGGCCAGTCCTGGGGCAGGGATAGTACTCCACCACTTGAGCCACAGAGCCACGTCTGGCTTTTTCTGTAATTAACTGGAGCTAAGAGTTGCACAGACTTTCCTGCATGGGCTGGCTTCAAACTGCGATCTCCAAGATGTCAGCCTCCTGAGTAGCTAGGATCATAGGCGTGAGCCACTGGTGTGCAGCTTTACCTCCTATTTTTAAAGTGCTTTTCATTATACATCTTTCACTTTTTACAACTCAACCATGTTGATGAATTATGCTAATATGTTTTGAGTTACACTGGTCAGTCCTGACCTATTCAAAAGAATAACCACGCATGTAACTGCGTGGACGGCTGCTGCCACAGCAGTTGAGGGGAGGGGCGTTACTCTGGAAATGGGTCTTGCTGTGCATGTCTTCCACAGACACCTCTGGTTACTATACTTTTTCAACTCTAGAACTTCTTTTAAAAAGTAATTTAACATTTTTAAAATTTCTTTAACTCAAGTAATTTTTAATTTTTTAATCTAAAAATGTTAACATTTGACTTGCTTTCTCATTGTCATTCAGCTTTCCTTAGTTTCCCTTGTTCCTGAGAACATTTAGAGTAGTAGCTTTGGCTCTTGATGAGCCAGCCCAACAGGAAGACAGCTAGAATTCTCAGTGGTTTTTTCTTGCTTCCTTGCTGCTTTTCCTTCCTTCCTTGTTCCCCTCCTTCCTTCTTTTTTATTTATTATTGTATTTTTTGTTGGTCGTGGGGCTTGAACTCTGGGCCTGGGCGCTGTCCCTTAGCTCTTTAGCTCAAGGCAAGCGCTCTACCACTTGAGCCACAGCGCCACTTCTGGTTTTCTGGTGGTTTATTGGAGATAGGAGTCTCGCGGTCTTTCCTGCCCAGGCTGGCTTTGAACCTCGATCCTCAGATCTCAGCCTCCTGAGTAGCTAGGATTACACACGTGAGCCACCGGCGCCCGGCTCTTTTTTATTTTTGAGACAAGGCCTCACTATGTATGTAGCACAGCCTGGCTTGGGACTCTCTAGTCTTCTGTCTTGCTTCCCAAGGGCTGAGATTATAGATATGTGCCAGTGTACCCAGCTCTGGCTTCCTAGGCTTTGAAATTACATGAAAGCTTGCAGCCTTCTGTTTGATTGATTTCTGGTGGTACTGGGTGTTGAACTCAGGCCTTGCACTTGCTAGGCAGGACTACTTGAACCATCCACCAGCCCTTTCAGTGTTGGTTATTTTTAGATAGGGTCTCACTTCATGCTTGGGCCAGCCTGGACTGTGATTTTCTTATGTGTGCTTTCCACATACCTGAGATGAGGGGTGAACATCACCGTGCCCAGACACTATGCTTCTGTGTTGCTGTAGGTTACCACACCCATCCACGGGTTGAGATGGAGTCCAATGAGGTCCTGCCCAGGCTGGCTTGAGCCGTCACCCTACCGACCCCTCCTTGTCAAGCAGCTAGTGCTGTGGCTGGCTCGAGCCACTAACCCTGGCAGCAGCTTTATTTTTTAAGACATTCTGGACATTTCAAAATACTATTTTTGATACATAGTTTACCTTGTTTTATACAGTGAGTGAATAACAAAGGGAATAGGTTTGGAATAAAGAAAAACCGCTGTCTACTTGGTTCTCAAAGCAAACTTCCCCCAGCCTGAGGAGCTGGCTGACCTCGGCTCTCCGTTCCTCAGTGTGTGCCTGTGAAGCTCACCGCTGGCTGGGCAAGAGGGAGACCCCAAAAGGACATTTCTCCCACCCAGTTTATACCAAGTGCTTTTTGTGCTGAGTGAGAGCCAGGGTCTTCTACTTCTTTGTATTTTATGTACTTGCTGGTGAACTCCAGACTGGTAATCCCACATTACAGCTATTCTGAATTCTGATTCCTTCTTTGGAGGTCTGTTCCTGAGGCTCCTTTTGCTTTATTAACTTGCCTGGAGGAAGTCAGTGCAATCTGAAATGTGTGGCTGTTGACATCTTGCTCAGTTTTAATTTTCATAATTTCTTATGAAAAAAGGGTTACCTCTTTTACAAATGGTAAGTAATGCACTTGCTCAAGTATCTGTGAGTATACGCGAGGACCAAGATCAGAATACCTCAAACCCACTGCAAGTTTTACTTTCTGTTACACACTTGTACATCTAGGTGGATGCATGCGTGTGCAAGGCCAGCTAGGGGTGTACAGAAAGCAAGTGCCCTCACATCTCTCCTGACGGACATGCCAAGAGCTTATCAGGAGCCCACAGATGCTGCCTCATTTCCTGGACCTTCATGGGGATTCTGGCTTGTCTGCTTCATACCCCGAAGGGACTATAATCTCAGGCTCACAGGGGAACATCTCAGCTGATGCTGAGATAAGTGCTGTGGCTGCAGGGTAGGAGTCATTTCAAGGTCAGTTTGTCATTGCAAGCTGCGAGAATGGTGCAGCCTGCCTGGGGTGCCGAGAGTGGCGCTCTCTACCTTACCCCCTAAGCCAGTGCCCACAGACACCAGAGGCAATGCCATTATCTTCTCTACTTTGAAGACAGACAGGCTGATGATCAGAGTAATTAGGCAACTTGCCCAGGGTCACAGATGTGACTGACGAGTCCTCTGAGTGACCATGAAGTAGGCTCCCCAGGGAGACACGGCTGCCGTGCCCCCAGGCTTCTGGCCCTGCCTCTCCAGACTCCTGTGTACTTTCAGGAAAAAGCCCTGCATCTTTTATGACAAGTTGGAACCTAAATACATCTATACAGATGTTAAACACATTATGCTCTTTTATTGTCTTCCTTATTTCTAAGTTGACCAGTAGAAATGGAAATGATGAAAAATTTACCAGATTTCTTCTCCTGGTTCAGCCTCCATTCTGACTTATTCCTTAATAGGAAAAATCATTCCAGTGAGCACTGTGAGGTTTTCATAATGCTCCCCACAGCTCACCCCAGGACTAACATTGTTTCCAGGTGAGCTCTATCTGGGCTTTCCATTAGACATGGGATTCGTGGTGAGGAGCAGAATAAACTGTTTCATAAAGTGATGTAAGTATGTCAAATGAGCCAAAATTCTTTTCTAACAGAAGTAGGACTATGTTTCTAAGACTGAGGTTGTCTGAAACTGTTTCATCTACGTTGAAAATTACTGGCTCTTGGCAGTGGCAGTAGGTGGAGAGCCTGCAAAAATCACATGTCCTAGAGAGCTGTGCACCATCAGAGGTGGGGCAGCATCCACTGTTTTAACCTCTTCCCAACCAGCAGCCAAACAGCACTGGCAGCAGCTTTGGAAATGATCAGAAGGGAGACAATTGCACTCAGGGATGATCAGAAGGAGATGACTGCACTCGGGGATGATCAGAAGGAGATGACTGCACTTGGGATGATCAGAAGGAGATGACTGCACTTGGGATGATCAGAAGGAGATGACTGCACTCAGGGATGATCAGAAGGAGATGACTGCAGTCAGGGATG
>NW_012267379.1:188105-198882 GCF_000151885.1 Dipodomys ordii | reverse complement strand
AAAAAAAAAAAAAAACATTTCTGGGAGGATTTTAAGCCTGTGCCTCCGTTTCTTCTAAATTCTGCTCCTGTAAGTCAAGAAATTCTTTGATTCGTGCTTCCCACTTTACATGAGAAGAACTAAGACGTCCTGTGTCTGCTGCAGGCCTGCCCACACCCCTCGCCAGGGACCCGACTCACCTTCTCATCTAGTCTCACACACCCTGCAGTTCTAGGAATTTTTTCTGTATTATTCTTAGTAATTTACTTCTCTTTATTTATGTTTCTCTCTGTATATCTGTATATTTATATCCATGTCACCCTCATTATGCTGGATTGTGAAATGTCAAACCAGCTAAAGCTGGGGACTAGGATTCCCTCCCTGCACCCTCTCCTCAGCACACGTCCAGGTCAGACTGGACAGGAGGAGATTGCAAGAGTCTGGAGAGAGAGATAGAGACAGTGTCACTGGTCCCTGAAAGTCTGATGCATGTGGAAGAGATGGCATGTAGCCATACACAATCCTTGGATTGATGAGGAAGTATCCAGGGAAGTTACAAATGTATCAAGCAGAATGGAGCAGAATGGAAATGAGCTACAAAACCCATTCAATGCAACTGAAGCAGCTGTAAAGGGAGTTGGCAGCACTGTTTTATGAGAACAGAGGTCCCAAGACAAAAACTAAGCCCCACCTTAAAGAACTGTATAAGACAAAACCAAAAGCAAACAGGAGAAAAGAACCATGAAAGCAAAAGGGAGACATTAAACTAAAAATAGATAAGCAAGACTAAAGTTAACCATATAAGTAGCTAGGCTTATAAGATGTCTCGTAAGATGTCAGAAATGACCAGCCCAGATAAACCTGTAGGGAGACTAACAGATAACAAGTTGAAAGGACCCAAACAACAACTATGAGAAATTAAAAGGAAGAAGTATCACTACACGCAGTAAGTAAAAACTCTAAATACATATATTTAACAATTTAGATGAAGTGAGTCAATCCCTCAGAAGTCAGTGTCACAAAACTATGATGAACTAGAAAATATGAATAGTCGAATAATTATGAGCCATATTTTTCTACATATTAACAATAAACAACTGAAGCTAAAATTAAATACACAATAGCATTTAAAATTGGTCAAAAAGCAAGTGAAAGTAATAGCAGCCAGCCACTGGTGGCTCACACCTATAAGCCTAGCTACTCAGAAAACTGAGATTTGGGTATCCCCATTTGAATGGGGATGAAATTTGAGGATTGGCTCAAGTGGTAGAGAACCAGCAGTGAAAAAAAGCAGAATGAAAACAAAGGTCCTGAGTTCAAGGCCCAGAATTGGTTCAAAAAAGAAAAGAATCACAGAAAAAATATGTAACTGATGGTGTGGGGAGAGAAGGGGGGAAAATCAGATTCCTGAATTGGAAAACAACACAGTAAAGATGTAATTACACCAAAGCTGGTTTAAGGCTTAACACATTTTATATGAAAGTTCCAGCTGGACTCCTTACAGATATAGACAAGATGGTTCTAAGATTTTTGTGAACAGGCACGTGAACTACAATAGTCAAAGATAATTTTGTTGTTGGACGTGGGGCTCGAACTCTGGGCATGGGCGCTGTCCCTCCACTCAAGGCAAGTGCTCTACCACTCGAGCCATAGCACCATTTCCGGTTTTCTGAGACGTTAATCAGAGATAAGAGTCTCACGGACATTCCTGCCTGGGCCGGCTTTGAATTGCAACCCTCAGATCTCAGCCTCCTGAGTAGGTGAGCCACCGGCGCCCGGCTCAAAGATAATTTTGAAAAGAATGCAGCTGAAGGATCACAGAAACCAGCTTTAAGAGTCAGTCCTCAGAAGTGTGTGCCATGGGAGTGACAGATGCAGAGCAGTCATTAAAGTACAGGAAGTTCCGAGGAACACCACCGAAGGCGGGACGACAGGATGTTGCTTTTGTGGTATTGTGATTGAATCCACAGCTTTATGCACACTAGGCAAGAGCTCTGGAAGCTGTGTCTCCAGCCCTTCTTTATTTTGAGACAGGGTCTTGTGCAGTTGCCCAGGCTGGCCATGAAATCAGGATCCTCCTGTGAGGATCATCATCTGTGAGCCAGGAGCCTTTTACCAGACAGCAAATCTTCAGGAAAAGAAATAGTGTCTGCTGTTTATAAATTAACAAAGGTATAATTATTTTTGTTACAGCAGGCTGAAACAATGGAGATCAGTTGGGAGATCGCGTAACTCTGATGCAGCCGCCTTTGGAGATGAAGCCGCCGTGTGTCCCGAGTGGGAAGGACTGCGCTGACCCAGACTGGTGAAAACACTCAAACCCTCGGCTTTGAACAAGGCACTGCGGTGAGGTGAGGCACACTGTGGCCCCCCTCCCCCCACAGCTCCTGGTCCAAGCATGCGGCAAGGTCATCTAAGATGCCAGGAAGAGGGAAAGTGCCTGAGAACTCAACTTTTTTTTTTTCAACTTTCCCATGACTCCAGAATTAATTCAAAACATAGAATTTTGGAACTGGGAGAGTTTGTGCCAACAACTCAGTCTTTTCTGTGTAGGCACCCAGAAGTCTGATCTCTGTTCTTCCAAGTTGGGAAAGACAGAGCTCAAAGGGCTGATCCAAATATCCAGGCACTTGTTAGAAATGCATATTCAGACCATAAGATGCATGAGTGTGGGTCTGATGTCTGTGTTTGTCAGATCCTACAGCCATCTTTACAACTGAGGAAGTTTGAGAAACACTAGTTTCAGTAAAGTTTCTGTGTTTAAAGAGTAAACTTAACTAGGAAATGTGCTTGTCTGAGTTATCTACCCTCGACACTCTGGGTGAACTAAGGTTTATGTACTAATGCTAGCATAATGTGATGCCTTTTCTTTCTCATTCATGCTATCCTTTGTTTCAAACTGCTACTGGGGGAGTTAAAGGCGCAGCATGACAACTAGCAAGCACAGATGGGGCAGGCACAGAAGTGGTAGAGGGCATCCAAGTCACCCAGTAACTGCCACGAGATTCACACAGGGGCAGAGGATAAAGAGCAGGACAGCCCTGGAGGCTGAGGGGAATCATTAAGGTGACTAACATGACCTAGCTGAGATTTGTGTACCCCAAATTCACATACGGAGGCTCTAGTCCTTAAAGGGACTGTATTTGGAGATGAGACCTTTAAGGACATAATTAGGTGAGTCCATAACCACACAGGATGGGTGTCCTTACAAGGGTGCCATACACAGAGGAAGAGCCTGCCCCAGGAAAGGCAAGCTGATGATACAGGCAAAGGGGGTCTGGAGGCCTCAGGAGAAACCAGCCTGCTGGCATCAGGAACAGACACCCAGCACTGGCACTGAGACGTGTTGAGAGCCTCCCAAGAGAGCAGGAGCAGACGTGGAGCCCAGGGCAGGTACACTGAGAGGTGCCCATCAGACCTGCAGCTGTCCCTTTTATTGACTGGCACAGACCAAGGAGGTTACTCCAAGTACCCAGACCCCGCCCGCCAAGGCAAGAGCCAGCCCACCACTGCCATACTGCTAGGACCCCAGGGCCCCCTTAGACCCAGCAGGCTTTTTGACTAGCATTGCAGGAGCTATGCCTTGGTGCAGACACCTTTCAGTTCAGAATCTTTGGTGCTAACTTTACTGTCCTCTCATTACCTTTGTACTTGGCAAATATCTGGGCAGACACGACAAATCAAATCCCAGCACTCAGAAGACTGAGACTGAAGTCAGCCTGGGCTACCTAGGGAGACTCTGCCTCTAACAACAAGAAAATCAAACCTAAGCACTTGTCTTCATACCACAAGCCAGACTCAGCTCAAACCATGAACATACACCTCCACTGGGGCAACTCACCTTGGTAAAATAGCACTGGTTATTTTGCAAATGTGATGGTTGCAACTTCCTCTGAGTTTATCTTAGGGGTCCTTTGCTAAAGGAGACTGTGCTTAAGTGGCCTACCAAACTCTCTGTCACAGCAGCTGTAACCCTGCCGCCCCTGGATTCGGAACGCACTTCTGGCTGAAACTGTGCCTGCCCCATTTAAATTATGCCCTACGTGTTTAGTGCATAGTTTTCATATGACTCATATTCTACTAGAAAGTGCACGAAAGCAGACTCAGCAATTCCTCAGCTGGCTTGGAGGCTACTAGCTCTCCCTGGCTCTGACTCAAACTGCTGTGAGCACCTCCAAGACCTAAGATCTAGGATCAGGCACCATGCAGATGGGAAGCAGCGTGCAGGCAGTGACTCCACTTATTCCCTGGCAATTTTGCCAACCTTTACATACAACTCCTACCCCGCCCTCAGGAACCCACTCCTAGGGTTCCTGAGCTCTGGAAAGTGGTGTGACCCTACTAGGAGCAGTTGGAGAACAAAATGGTTTCTCTAGGCTGCAGAATGCCATTGATAGAATATTCCTCCTCTAAATGTGAATCAAATCTGAATGCAAGAGTGCTTTCACTCTATCTGTTTTGGAAAACAAAACCTAAAGCCAGTGGTACAGATCTGACAGCAGGGAGCAAAACCTGCAGGTCTTAGCAGCGGGCAGGCGAGACTCAAAGCCAATCTGAGAGAAATAGCCAGAGAAATATATTAGATGGCACACTAAAAGAGATGTCTCTCCCAGGGACTGTTAAACTATTAGGAGACACATCTATCATTTTTAATCTGGTTAATGGAATGGTCAAGCTCAAAATCATATGTAACACTTCTTGAAGAAACTACACATCAAAATTGCATTTCAAAACTATTGTTTAGAGAAATAACATTTCTTACTTGAAGAAACAATCACCTCTGGCTCACAGGAAGCCCACAGTGCACAGAGGTCTTCCCACAGTCTGGTGTAGGAACAGGAGGGAATGGCTCTCCTCCCAGTGCTTGCTAGGTCCACTGACTAGGTGAGGCCTGGGAACCCAGGTGTCCAGCAGGACGCAGCAGAGCCCGACCTTGGCCTGGACTGGAGACCCTGTCTGGAGCAGGAGGGTTCAGACTAAGCCTACCCTGTGGAGCTGACAACTATTTCTACTTCTATAAGAGTTATATGGCTAGAGACCACCCAGCAGCTACCGTCTACTACAGCAATCTCCCAACAGCTTGGCCATTTCTGACTTATCTAAGATGGGCCTCTTCAGTGTGCAGCCCGAGTGCAGAGGCTAGGAGGATGGGGCCGACTCGCGCTGAGGGCTTCACCCTCTGCCTCTGTCCACCTCTGACTTTCCTTTCCAGGCTGCCTCACCACGGCTTCAGCTCACAGCCCTCTGCAAGCTCCAGGGCAGTTTCTGCGCAGCTGTTAGTCACCACCACCCCATGAACAACTGGGCCACCAGTACTGCATGGCCTTTCCCAACACATCCCTCCAAACCTGGCTGACTGGCCAAGGGTCGGGTCCTACTGCCCTGAGGTGGCCCCACTGACCACTAGGCACTCTCCACGGGGCTTGTAGCAACGCTGACTGACTGTGACCACTGGCAGGACTCACATCAAGAGCTCTGACATGCTCTTCTTCACTTTATAAGGGCAGCTCAAAGAAGGTCAAGCAGAAGATAAAAGTATGGACAAGCCAGGTTCCAGGGGTTCACACCTAAAATCCTAGCTACTTAGGTGGTTGAGCTATGAAGACCACAATTTAAAGCCAGCCCAAGCATGAAAATCCTTGAGATTCTTTGTTCTAATTAATAACCAAAACACCACAAGTAGAGGTGTGGCTTACATGGTAAAGTGCTAGCCTTGAGCAGAAAAAGCTTAGGAAGAGTGAGTGCCCAGGCCTGAGGTCAAGCCCAGGACCAGAATACACACACACACACACACACACACACACACACACACACACACACTTACAGACCATTCTTGCATTTGGTAAAAATAAGGGTCTGGTTGTGTTCTTTTGTATGTAGTCAGTATGCTTTTGGGGTAGAAAACAATGACCTGATTTCAAAACTGTGTGCAAATGCAAAGGTCCTAGGAAGAACAAGGTTAGAGAGCTGAGCTACTCAGCCAACTCAAGAACAATTCTAGAAGCTGTTGTGGTTATGTCAGGAGGTAAAGGTCAACAAATGGTTACTGGGGAAAACAGAATTTAGACAACTCAATGTATATGTGAGCAATAGGCCTGTGACAGAATGCAAAGGAGAGAGCATCACCTTGCAGCAAATGAGGCTGCACTAACAGATTATCCACATTAAAAATAATTAATTCCAATCCAGACCTTCATAGACAGAACAATACCCTAATAGTCCATGAGGAACATCCTAAATAGATTCTATCATGGTATTTTAAATGATCCCAGGATGAAATGGAAAGATATCCTTAAAGCTAATGTAAATGTTCTATCTGAGACAGGACTCCATTTAACTAAGGTCCTACAAAACAAGGCATTCTACAGTCAGAAGGCCAGGGTCACACCTCAGAAGGAAGAGTTGAGTCCAAGCAATGGCTGAAAGAGCTAGAGGCCAGGCTTGCACAAATACATGCTTCTTGTAACTTTTTCTCACTCAAATTAGCCCCCTAATTTGTACAAATATAGTGTTTTAAAAAATTGTTTAAGGTGGGGCTGGGAAGGTGGCTCAGTGGTAGAGCACTTGCCTTGCATGCTCGAGGCCCTGGGTTCGATTCCTCAGCACCACATAAGAAAAAAGCCGAAAGTGGCGCTGTGGCTCAAGTGGTAGAGCACTAGCCTTGAGCTGAAGAGCTGAGGGACAGTGCCCAGGCCCAGAGTTCAGGCCCCACGACTGGACCCCAAAAAAAATTGTTTAAGGTTATGTTATCAATGAAGAGACACTTATTTCTTTCCATTAAAAACAAAAAAATTGGCCAAGCAGAAGCTCAAACCTATAATCCTAGATACTTGGAAGGCAGAAATTAGGAGATAGGGGTTTGAGGCCAGCCAGGCAAAAAAAAGTTGAGATTAAATCTCAAGCAATGGCTGAGTGTTATTATGTACCTTTCATCCCAACAATACAGGCAAGCACAGGTGCGGAGCGTGTGAGGTAAGGTGCAGAGAAGCACAAGAGTATTTCAGTCTAGGCCAGTCAGCGCATAAATTGAGACCCTATCTCAAAAGTCAACCAACATAAAAAAGACTGGTGGGGTGGCTGAAGTGGTAGAATGCCTGCCTAGCAAGCGCAAGGCATTGAGTTCAAAGCCAGTACCACCAAAATGCATAAATAAAAATGAAACAAGTTTTTCATAGACACAGAACCTAAGTCAGAGAGAGAGAGAGAGAGAGAGAGAGAGAGAGAGAGAGAGAGAGAGAGAGAGGGCACAAGCAAACCCATTGAGTATTAACTTGTAGTCTCCATGAAAGTTGCTGTCAGTGGACATGCAGTACTGACTTCTATTCTAAGCCAGCCTAAAACTGAACAAATGCTGGGACTGATGGCTTACAGCCATTTTGATGACTTAGAATGCAGAACTGTCTTCCAGCTCACACAGGTACGTACAGTCTCCTGAACAGCCACAGTTAGCTCCGTTTTAAGCATGCTTTCAAGTTTACTAAGACTGCAGCATTCCACGCACAATCTGTCACCCAGTGACAAAAACATTTAGCCAGGTCTCTGAGGCAGAGGCCTTCCCCAGCCATTCCTCGTACAGCAAGGGCTGTCCTGACATGAGGACTAGAGTCTCGTCATCCAAGGACCCAAGGAGGGTGGCCACAGATAGTCACCAACCCAGTGACGCTCATGGTTCTCATCCCACACTGCAGCTCAAACTGGAGAGAGTAGCAGCTGGTCTCACATTGTCAGTTAATGCCATGGTCACCTCCATCTGCTGGCACGGGCACCTTCGTGACACATCTGCCCTCTGCCCAGCCTTTTGTCCATCTCTACACCGCTCCACCCAGTACTATAACCATCCTTCATCCACTACCATGGCCAGCACCCAGCTACCCTACCCCAGGGCCAGGGTCACTTTGACCGCTGACAATGTGCATGTCAGCAGGCTCAACAGATGTGTGAGGGGTACACTGTGGAGACTCTGAAATGCCCTCTCTAGATTCTGAGCAACTTTCCCCTCTAATTTAGTGTCCTGAATGGGAGCCTGCATCACCCTGACTGTCAAATCTCCAAAGGGTGGGGAACTGTGCTCTACCTGATCACTGTCCAATCACCAGTGGACAAGTGACACCAACAGCACTGAGAGGAAACATACAATTTCTCCTCAGAACGTGTCCTATTTCCTCTCCCCAGCCTAAGAAAACCAGGTTTGCAATAAAGACAAAAACAACCAATGATCAGTACCTGTGTCAGAAGCTGATCGGATGCCAACTGGTTGATCCAACGTGTGTATCGCTCAGTAGAGTTTGGGGGATCTCTCTGCACTTGGCACCCTATGATCTGTAAAACAACAATAATTAAAACCTACGATCTTGTGATCTTTTATGAATATGTTTCATGCTATTTTAAGTATATAATATCTATACACCAAACTCAAATCTGTGTGACCTAGGTTGAGTTAGGTCAAAAGGAGGGGAGGGGGAACACTAGACTGACTCACTCACATGGGGGTCTTGAGTAGTTTCTTGGTAGCAAATGGCTAGTGTTGCCCTCAGCCTGATTGAGGGCAGTTAACTCAGTGGCTACTAGGAATGAGTTGGGTATGACAACACGCTAAGTAATGATGAGTTGGTATTATAGCTCATACTTCCGATAGCACGGCCTCCTCTGTCCAGACGCTTCTTCTTATTGGCCACAGCAGCACCTCAACACCCACGACTTCCTGACCAGGAACAGATCGCATAACCCACCTCAGCTGTGCTTCATCCCCTTAGAACATCTCATTCCACCTCAGAAGGCATCTCCACCTCAAAATTCAAGTGTCTCCATTTCCTTAGAACCCATCTCCAACTCCCAGAAAACATCCTCAGAATGCAGCATATCTCTCCAGAACATATCCCCACTGCAGAAGGCATTCCTGCCTCCTTTAGGGTTATCGCAATCTCCTCAGAATACAACTCTTAGGACACATCCTAACGTCAGGGTGCACACTCAGACCCCCAGAACATGTCCCCGCTTGCGTCTCAGAATGTACAGATTCAGAACAGGTTCTCCTCTCTATCTGAGAACACAACCCCATCATCTCAGAACATGGTCTCCCGTCAGAATAAGTCCCCATTTCCTCAAACTACAGCCCTGTTACAGAACATGTCCCCATCTCCTCCTGCGTAACTGGTATACTCCTGCCATGGGGCTCATGCCGTAACTGCCAGTCCTCTGCCCTGTGCCAGTACGTGAGCACGACCCGAGGTCCACACAGGGATTGGCCTCTATTTACAGGCCCCTTTGACCATTTAGAGGGCTTGATCCTCACCTCTGAGCACCTTGGAAGTGTTCAGACCTACAGCAGGTAAATCCTGCAGAAAGTGCAGGTGGTTCATCTAGAATATGGTTCCAATGGCTGGGGCTATTGCCAGAGGAGGTGAAAAACTGGAAGGAAAGGGAGGGAAACGAAGTCAGGTTCAAGGCCAGAAGGCTCAGAGCCAGCAGTATTAAAGGCCATGGAAGCCAACAGTTTATGTGACACCATCCAAAATGATATCTGATAGGAAGCAAAAAGAGGGAGTTACAGGGCCACTGACAGATGTATTCTGAGGTGGGGCTGTGACCTGAGGGGATGGATGCACCTTCGTGTGGGATACAGGGCCATGTTCTGAGGGGGTGAGGATCTGCAGGATCATTTCTGAACCACCATGAGCTGCCCAGACTGCTCTATCAGTGAACCAGCTGCTGTCTCTAGGAAGGCACTTGGGGAAGGTAAGCAGAGTATTCCTCATGCCATGGCCTCCCAACCCCAGGCAGAACTGCAGCCATGGCACTCAGTCGCCTGCCTTTTGTGACACCATTCCTTTTCCCTCGAGAACCAAGGACACCGTCAGCCAGTCTAGTACTCGGGTAAGATTGAATCCCTCTGGGACCTTCTAACTCTCTAAGGGTATTACTAATTCTAACCCAGGCATGCATGCAAAGTGACTACTGACCTGGTTGTGGGGCTCACAGAGTTGGGGCATCCATGTGTTCAGACAGACAGACCCCTTCACCAGGACTTCTTTGATAAATGTACAGCACAAGGGACCCAGAGCCAATACTGTGAAGCCCAAGTGCTCTGACTAGCTGACTTTTCCTTTTCACCTGGGCCATCAGAACATCTACATTTATCCAGCTTTTGGCATAACTAACACATCGGACTTAAATGGTCAACTGTGGTGTGTGGGACACAGGGCAGGGGAAAATCTACTCCAGGCACAGCTGGCCTGTGACTGGCATGAAGGACAGAACACATATATGTACACATATCAATAGCCTACAGAGAGACATAACACATACATACTTAGTATAACTCTATCCACATATACACAAAAGTACTATGCATGCAAAATGCCTCAAAACTGCACATACAATGTGCATATGTTCCATGCACACAACATACTTGTATGACAATGCAGATATACAATATATACACACCTACTGGGGGTGCCTGCGTGCCAGCTCCACTCAACTTTAGGAATTAGAGCATGGCACAGGGGAGGGTGGCTTATATAGACACTGCTTGTGTCTATTTCTTGCCTTATTGTTCTGGCTAGGAGTTCCAGAATCATACTGAAAAAGAGTGGAGAGAGTGGACGTCCTTTTAAAATTCACAGAATGGTGCATGAGGCCCTGGGTTCGATTCCTTAGCACCACAGCCAGAAGTGGCGCTGTGGCTCAAGTGATACAGCGCTAGCCTTGAGCTGAAGAGCTGAGGGACAGTACCCAGGCCCAGAGTTCAGGCCCCACGACTGGCAAAAAAAAAAAAAGACCAACCAAAAAAAAAAAAAAA
>NW_012267379.1:186591-188055 GCF_000151885.1 Dipodomys ordii | reverse complement strand
GGATGATCAGAAGGAGATGACTGCACTCAGGGATGATCAGAAGGAGGTGACTGCACTCAGGGATGATCAGAAGGGGGACATTGTACTTGCTATTCCCCAGGACCCATGAGCACACAGAACTTTTCGTCACACACTCCCAGTGACACAGGGACCCTCCTCTACACACGCTCCCATGTTTATTCTGACAGTCAAAATATGCCCGGCTAATGCATCCATGGGGAGTAGTCTGGCCTTACCCTGGCATGACAGCTAAGACTTCTGACCCTCAAGAGAAATGATGGACTTTGGTCTCTGAAACCTAGGCTAGCTCACCAGGAGGGCCAGACTCAGGTGCAAAGTACTCATCACAAGCTGGCTACCAGTAGAGCAAGATGGCCAGAATTACAGTATCACCAAGCGATTCCATTCCTATGTATAAACCCAAGTAAATTTAAAAAAGTAAGTTAGATGATGCACAGCAGCAGCTTCCCAACAGCCTATCAAAACATGGATGAACACACACAATAGGATATTGTTCTCCCTTTAAAAAATGTGAGAGAAGCCAGGCACTGGTGGCTCACGCCTGTAATCCTAGCTACTCAGGAGGCTGAGATCTGAGGATCGCGGTTCAAAGCCAGCCTGGGCAGGAAAGACCGTGAGACTCCTATCTCCAATAAACCACCAGAAAACCGGAAGTGGCGCTGTAGCTCAAGTGGTAGAGTGCTCGCCTTGAGCTGAAGAGCTGAGGGACAGCACTCAGGCCCAGAGTTCAAGCCCCACAACCAAAAAAAAAATAATGTGAGAGAGAAAAAAAGGGAAACACTTACTTGTATCTGCTTGGCTCCTGAGGGGCCAACAGATGAAGCTGCCACCTGTGAGATTATGACTGGACATCTCCAAGTCAGAATTCTGCCCAGCTGGAGGGATACGAAAGCTTCAGAGGAACTTCACTGGTCTTCAAAGAGTTGGTCCCCTGCTGTCCAGTGGGCTGTCACACACACACACACACACACACACACACACACACATGGGTACCCACACGTGCACATGAACACACATACACACCACCACCACATGGGGAGTCAAGCCCAGTGTGGAGAGCCCTCTACCCAGCATGCATACACACACACACACACACACACACACACACACACACACACACATGCACACACACCACTGGCACCTGAGAACTCAGGCCTAGTGTGGAGAACCCTCTACCCAGCATGCACACACACACACACACACCACCGGCATGTGAGGACTCAGACCCAGTGTAGAAAACCCTCTATCCAATTTGCACACACACACCATCAGCATGTGAGGACTCAGGCCCAGTGTAGAGAACCCTGTACCCAGCACACACACACACACACACACATGCACACACACACCACCGGCACGTGAGGACTCAGGCCCAGAGTGGAGAGCCCTCTACCCAGCATGCACACGCACACATGCACACCACCGGCACGTGAGGACTCAGAC
>NW_012267379.1:167291-182708 GCF_000151885.1 Dipodomys ordii | reverse complement strand
TGAGGGACAGTACCCAGGCCCAGAGTTCAGGCCCCACGACTGGCAAAAAAAAAAAAAAAAAGATTGGGCTGAGAAGCTGGCTCAGTGGTAGAGCACTTGCCTTGCATGCATGAGGCCCTGGGTTCAGTTCCTCAGCACCACATAAGCAAAAAGAAAAAAGCCAGAAGTGGCGCTGTAGCTCAAGTGGTAGAGTGCTCGCCTTGAGCTGAAGAGCTGAGGGACAGCACCCAGGCCCAGAGTTCAGGCCCTATTACCGGACCCCAAAAGAAAATTCAAAAAAAAATTCACAGAATGGATAAAGGTAAGACTGTACTTAGAGGTGACTGCCATCTTACTGAGAGGATAAGGGCTGACAAGAGTGTACTTAGAGGCAAAGTACTCCACTCACAGGGTGGATGAAGGTGGATGAGACTATATTAGGGTGAAGATCCTGACTTAGCCTCCGAGGGTGGATGAGTATTAGTGAGACTGTACTTAGAGGGGAAGTTCCTGCCTCACAGGGTGGTTGAAGGTTGGCAAGAATGCATATGGGGTAAAGATCCCTTCTAACAAGATGGCTGAAGGTTCTAGGAGATGTGGGTTTAAAAAGACAGGAATCACTGGCTCTGTCATTTTTGAATGCTTGCTCTCCCCAGTGTGAAATGGGACTCACCTCATGGAGATGCCTGAGAGTTCAGGCACCTGAGTTCTCTTGTCCTCACTGCTTGTGGCTGACGTCTACGTTCCTGTTACTGACATTAGCCCGACTCCCAGAGGTAAATGGATGTTCTGAACAGAAATCCACTCAGTAACCCTCTGTACAAGGAAGGCCTATACTTAGCCCTTGAATACCCTTCTGTCCCCAAACCAAGGGTAAGTTCCATGCACCACTATGCCTATCTACAAGGTGCCTCATCTGTGGGGTGATGATATCTTGCCTCCAGCCTGACTAGCCTTGGCTTTCCTGAAGCTGTGCATCCCGTGGCCCCTTCCTCTGGCCACCTAAGGACCCCATGGAGCAAACATGGAGCTCCTCACTCCATCCCATAGGCTTCAAAATGCATCTCTGTTGCAAGGACTTGGGAAACAAGTGATAGGTAGGAATACACACTACACTTGCAGCTGCCCAGGACTGCTCAAAATGTAAAATTCTGCAGTGAAATTAACAGTAGCACAAGTCATTAAGGTGTTTCCTCCTAAGTCATTTTCTTATAAGGCTTTCTTGACCTTAAGGAAATAATGACAGAGTAGGAATAAAGAACATTCGTTTCATTCCTTCAGAACAAACTACACAGCATAACAGACACAGCTGCTGACCAGCAACTGTAGATTAGGATTCTGTGGGTCACAATATTAGCCTTCCTTGAGCTGTGTTGGACACAGCCATTGGTCACGCCATCCTAGGAGTGTGGGAGAAAGGATGGAGGTGCTCCACCCACCTTGCAACTGTGTACAGATGTGAACATGGTTCTGTACCACATGCTGAGTGGAGCTTCTAGGTCTAGTCACAGTCTAGACTGTAAACAACCTATAAAATGTAAATCTTAATTTGAAATGGTTGTTTTGATTAAAACAAACTGACAGTTTAATAATTTTTCCAAATTCCTAAACATTCTTAGCTAGCAGTTTGCTTGAATGAATGGCAAAGAGACCTAAGAAAATGACTTCAAAATTGCATCCAGTCTGTTTTAGGATGGAAATGAAAATGTATTTCCAAGTATCTTGCTCGCCAAATGTCAACACTCTTTACAAAATTCTTCACAAGTTTCCAGTATATACTGTAAGTTAAACATCTGGAAACACGTAGGCTTAACATGGGCTCTAGACCACAGCTACACAGACACTACTTTCCACCGGGGTCAAAACAGTCTGTCTCTTCAGTTTCACAATAAGTGAAATGGTACTAGTAGTGTTCTCAGCACTCAAGCACACAATTTCGGGAAAGAAGCTTCTTTTTTTAAATAATCATACTGTTTCTTTCTTCTCTAACTTTCCAGATGCAATTTTACCTCACCTTTCAGAGCCATTGGGAGGGCTTTCTGGAAGTCTCAGTCCTTACATACACTGCACAGAAATCCATAAAGACAGACTTGCTTCTTCCTGACAAGGAACCAGCACCCGAAACACATTTTATGCATATAATCTCTCCTTCATGTGACTAAGAGGCCCACCAGGACTTTTGGAGGCTGGGATAGAAATGCCTAGGCCGTGGTACTCAATGAGGCCAGTCCTTGGGCTAGGGGTACTAATGCCTGGTACAGACAGAGCCCTCACAGCTTCATGAGGGATGTGCCGTCAGACACTCTCTGATATCTCTCTGGCTATAAAGGGGAAAAATGAAGTATTCTATGCCTTTAAACCTTAGAAAAGCAACTTCTGGAGTCTGTGGTCACAGACTGCCATGAAAATGTGCAGCTACACATATTTGTGGCTTCTCCTCGGTAGGCCCAGGATCCATTCAGGATCCAGAAAAAGACCAAAGTTATCCTGCCCTCACTGACACATGCCACACACAGAAGCCTTTATAGTCTACTTGGGGCCCTGGGCCTCCCAGGACCCTGCAAATCCACAGTGGGGACAGCAACCAGGACTCCTCTGCTACCAGGACAGCAGCCTGTCTTCCGTCTGAATTTCTTGTCTGCTTTCACACACTTATGCAATACTGTTGTGTCCCTGATCCACAACTTTGAACTTGGGACTGCCCTCAGACTTCCTATGGGGACGAGCCTCCACCTTGTACCCAGACAAAAGTGGACAGAAATTGGGCATCAGTAGCTCACATCTGTAATCCTCACTACTCGGGTATGAGATCTGAGGATTGTGTTTTGAAGCCAGTCTGGACAGAAGAGTCTTAAGACTTTTATCTGCAGTTAGTCAGCACAATGCTGGTCAGGAGACAAGGCTCAAGAATGCAGCACCAGTGTCAGTGAAAAACCTGAATGAGAGTGCAAGGCTTATAGTTCAAGACCAGTACTAGTGAACCCACACACACAGAAAAAAAAATGGCAGCAAGGACCCTGGAGGGAAGGGCCAAGTGAGGCATACATGCTCTCATTCCTCCAAGGTGAGAGGTGAGGACAGGCAGGGCCCAACCAACCTCCCACGGAGCCCAGGGTGGTCAAGCACCTATGAAGCTCAGAGGATGAGAGATTTTAAATCTGCCAGTGCTAGAGTTTTCAGTTTGATCCTCAAGCCCAAGGCTCAGCTTCAAAATGCTGATGACGAAGAAGCAAACAAACAAAGCAATCCTTTCTATGCATTTTGAAGTGTCGTGCAGGATCCAAACTGAGAAGCACGATTTTCTTCAAAGGAAACCATTCTTGAGCACTAGAGACATGCCAGCCACAGAACCCTGATGTAAACTCTTTTCACACTGAGGAAAGGTCTCTGTGTACAGAATCAGACTGGCAATCTCATCAAAGGTGGGACAACACAGGAAAGGCACTGTACTCACGCTCGTTGGGCGCTGGAGGGCAGCTTCATGTTGCAGCCTCACTCTCTGGGGCAACATCACATCATCCTGTGTAAAGAATACATTTTAAACTCATAAGCAACTCCATCACAATAGCAACCCTATCTGCTACTGGCAGAGCAAGAGGTGTGAGAGGGTAATTCAGCCGGTGTCTAAGCACCAGGACGCTTGCTGGTCATCAGGGAAAGGCAGTCACCATGCAACAGATGGGAAAATAGAAAATCCTGACAATTCCAAGGGTGACAAAGACACTCATTCTCAGCTGTCCGAGCGACAGTCTGGCATTGTCCAAACCGGAGGTATGTATTCCTGGTAATTTTACTACCTAGATAGAAAAGTCCTACCCAAATGAGACACAAACAGGAATGCTCACAGAAACCTTGCTTGGACATGGAGCATTAATTGCTTGAGTGTTAAATGGAAAAACAAATGGCACCTTACAGCTTTGTCTACTTAGTGCTGAGACTCAGTTACAGCCGCTCATATCAATAAATACACAAACCAACAATGAAAGAATAGATTGAAACATTATTCCACACATTATAATTCAAAACAAAGCAAAACTAATTGCATTACTTAAGAAATATGTATGTAATGCAAATCATAAAGGAAAGTAAGAGCATTATGATCTTGTAGGTCAGAGCCACGTCCCTCTGAGGAGAGGGCTAGGAGTAAGGTGCTGGCAACAGGCACCGCCTGACCAGGGGACGGCTCCCTCTGCACGGCTTCACCACTGAGCGTCCAAGTGCACACTGTGCATTTTTCTGTATGTTTGATCTCATGACAACAAAAAAGTATTTATGTGGAAGATCAATAAGCAAAGATTTAAATATTGTATTTAAAAGGCTAGGGTTATGGCTCAAGTGGTATAGTACTTATATAGCAAGTTCAAGGCCCTGATTTCAAACACTAGTGCTGCCAAAAACTTTTTTTTTTTGGTTGGTGCTGATCCTGGGGCTTGAACTCAGGACCAACATGCCATTTCTGAGTATTTTTGCTTATGGCTAGTACTCTACCACTATAGTCACACCTCCATTCCTGGCTCTTTGGCCGTTAATTGGAGGTAAAAGTCTCATGGACTTTCCTACTCAGGCTGGCTTCGAATCATCATCTTCAGATCTCAGCCTTCTAAGTAGCTAAGATTATAAGCATGAGCCACTGGCACCTCACAAAACTCTTTAAAGTTTTTTTTGGGGAAAAGCCCAGTGCAGGTGCCTGCAATTCTAGCTATACCACCCTGAGCAACTGACTTGACAGAACACTGGAGTGGCTGTTTGAAGACATAGCTACAGAGCCATTTCCAAGTGCACATGTACAGGGGTGGGGCCAGGTTCCCCAGAAACTGTGGTTGCTCTAGATCAAGGAGCCATGTATTGTGCTGTTTCTCCCATAGCAGAGTTCATGCATCCAGGAAATAAAGGGGTAGATCTGAGAATGATACAATTCATCACCACCAAAAGTGACCATATAGCAAAATTTTGCCTCTTCTTCCCATGGCCTTATGCTCTGGGTGCGAAAAGTCCTAGTTTCAGGGGGAGTGGGGGATGCTTCTACAGGAGACACCACACCAAATGGAAGTTAAGACTGCCCTGGCCACTGTGGGGTATTCATTTCTCTAGCTAACAGTGTGAGAAGGGAGCCGTGTGGCCAGAGATGCCTGATCTCTACCACAAAGAAGAAACCAGGCTGCCACCCTATGCTGGAGGTGAAGAAGGTCTACCATGCAGGAGAACAGTATCACCAGGCCCTCTGTATTAAGGTCCGAGTGACAAATGGCCTGGATTCTTCAGGAATGAAGGTATGGGCCCCCTTCAGGTAAAGAACAAGACCCACTGAAGCACTTGCTAAAGGTAGAAGGAACACAGTATGGGTATGGGATGGGCATAGCTATGAACATCAACTACAGCCACTTGACAGTTACAGAAATGAGAACTGTTGTTATAACAAGCATTTTCTAATTTTGTTATGAATACATTTGTGTGTGGGGGTGTATATATGTATACATACATATATACATATATGTATCTCTTAGCTAGTATTACACATGTGACCCACCAGTGCCCAGCAAAGAAGCAAAGATTTTTGCCTAATATACGTATGTATAATTTGCCTAATATATGTATGTATGTATACATATACATGTATACATACATATATTAGGCAAAAATCTTTGCTTCTTTGCTGGGCACTGGTGGGTCACATGTGTAATACTAGCTAAGAGGTTTGAGGATTGTAGTTTGAAGCCAGCCTGTGGTATAAAGTTCATGAGATTCTTACCTCTAACCACTAAAAAACAAAAATCTGGAAACATTTCAAGTGGTAGAGCACCAGCCTTGAACAAAAAAATCTAAAGGCAACATCTAGGATGAGTTCAAGACCCAATAGCAGCACATACACATACACCTCCTTATTCACCTATCATATAACTTAAGACAGGCAAACTTTGTATCAATATTTGAGTACTACTAATTTTGTATCACAGTACTTAAGTTACAAGATATCAGAAAAGTAAATATCACTCAAAGACTTTTTATACACAATAAGGCTGTCTCATATAGCATAATAAGTGAAACCCTACATAACTTGTGATGGTTAATTTTGTGCCAGCTTGACTGGGCTAAGGACTAGTAAATGTTTTGGGGTATAGGTGTGTCTATAAAGGTGCATTTGGAAGAAATTAACTTTTTTAAAAAAAATTATTGTAAGGGTGATGTACAGATGGGCCTGACTTTCCTCTCCCCAAAGTTGGATAGTTAATTTTCTTTTTTTCTTTTTTTGGTCGATCATGGGGCTTGAACTCTGGTCCTGGGCACTGCCCCTCAGCTCTTCAGCTCAAGGTGAGTGCTCTACCACTTCAGCCACAGTGCCACTTCCAGTTTTCTGGTGGTTAATTGGAGATAAGAGTCTCACAGACTTTCCGGCTGGGGCTGGCTTTGAACAGTGTTCCTCAGATCTCAGCTTCCTGAATTCATTTTCCAACCTAACATCTAGTGGGTTTCACTGTTGAATTGGTTCACCCTTTGTCTCACCGAGAAACTAGCTTATGAATCCGAGGACTTAGTAAAGAAAACCTACCCCTTTCAAGGTCCAGATAGAACAAAATGGTGGAAGAAGAGATTTCCTCTTCCTCTTTCTGCTTCAACCAGGAGGCCCATCTTCAGCTCCTCCCAGATAATGATACTCCTCATTCTTGGAAATTGGGACTCTGAAAGGTACTTAGTACACCATTGGTTCCTCTGGCTCTCAGGCCTTTGGCTCTGGACTGCAAGTTACACCATCAGCTTTCCTGGGACTCCAGCTTATGGACAGCAGAACACGGGACTCCTCAGCCTCTATGATCATGCAAGTTTCTCCCTACCCATATAGCTCTGTATGCCCTATGTCTTTTTTGGAGAATTCTGACTAATACAGACAGGGTTAATCAGACTCAAAGTTGGGGTCATGGTTAGCGTTTTTTGTATTAAGAGTTTTATGTAAAAAAGCACAATTGCCAGGTACTAGTTTTCTATATAAAAAGTATAATTTCCTGGTATTTCCCAGCTCTCAAGAGCCCAAACAACAGGGGCTGGGAAGGTGGCTCAGTGGTAGAGTGCTTGCCTTGCCTGAGGCCCTGGGTTCGATTCCTTAGCACCACATAAGCAAAAAGAAAAAAGCTGAAGTGGTGCTGTGGCTCAAGTGGTAGAACGCTAGCCTTGAGTTGAAGAGCTGAGGGACAGCGCCCAGGCCCAGAGTTCAGGCCCCACAACCGCCCCCCCCCCCGCAAAAAGAGCCCAGACAACATTCAAATATGATTTCCATCACTTCTATTAGAAGCAGCCCCCCACCCTGGGATTCTGAACGCTCTGAATCTACAGGAGCAAAGAGAACATGGAAGGCATTGACTCACTTGCCAAACCACCAAGAAACTAAGGCTGAGGTAGTGAGCAAATATTCAAGTTGAAAAATAAACAGCAAAGCAGGTACCAACTTCTTTTGGAAATTATGACCACTCTCTTGACTATAAATAAGTCCCTTGTTCTCTGGAGGCCACTGTAAGGAAAAAAAAAACCTTGATGAAAGACTGGAGAATGAAAAAGTCTTTATTACACATTAAAGTGGGGGTGGAGGCTCTGATAACAAGCCAGATCTGTTTCAGCTGGGTGATGATCCCATCTCTTTTGCAAAGTTCCCTGCCTACCCTGGCCCTGCCTCCTACTCCAGTCAGGTCCATTGTGCTCTAACTGGTGCAAAACACCAGGAGCTGGTTAACAAGGCCTGCTAGTATTTCAAACGCAAAGCAGAAGCACTAAAAGAAGAGATGCAAAGAGCTGTGAGCACCAGCTTTGAAAGCTAGTGTACCCATTTCAGAGTTTATGCCAAAGAATTTGTGAAGATCTCTCCTCTAACGGTGAGAGGTATGTTTAAAGCCTCATTACTGGTTTTCCCTGATATATCTATAATTCTACAACGAGGACCAAGGAATCATCATTGTAAAACGACTAGGCAGTCAGGAGGAGGATTAAACTAAATTAGAAACACAAGAAAATCCAAATCTATATTAAACATATGGAAAATTTGATAGCAGAGTAGTTATTTCTAGAGAGATAATAAGCAATGAGCCTGAAGATATGCAAAAATAACTTTTTCAGAATTCAGCATAACAAGACATGAAGATGGCAATTATATGCAACTGGAGTCCCAAAAAGAGAGTGAGGAAGAAGAGTGGAGAGTCCACATGTGAAACTTATGGCTGAGGAATTTCTATGACAGAAAGACACCAGCCCAGATGCACCAAACCCAACAAATGCTAAGTCAGGGAGAGAAACAAAATCCAGGAGCAAAGTCATTTCCAGGAGATGTGTGAGTTGGGATGATATGCTCAACATCAATACTTAGAAAAGCTAGGAGGGCCAGGCGCTGGTGGCTCACGCCTGTAATCCTAGCTACTCAGGAGGCTGAGATCTGAGGATCGAGGTTCAAAGCCAGCCCGGGCAGGAAAGACCGTGAGACTCCTATCTCCAATAAACCACCAGAAAACCGGAAGTGGCGCTGTAGCTCAAGTGGTAGAGCGCTCGCCTTGAGCTGAAGAGCTGAGGGACAGCGCCCAGGCCCAGAGTTCAAGCCCCACGACTGACAAAAAAAAAAAAAGAAAAGCTAGGAGGAAGCTGGGCAACAGTGGCTCACGCCTATAATCCTAGCTACTCAGGAGGCTGAGATCCGAGGATTGTAGTGCAAAGCCAACCCGAGCAGGAAAGTCCATGAGACTCTTGATCTCCACCAAATCACCAGAAAACCGGAAGTGGCACTGTGGCTCAAGTGCGCTAGCCTTGAGCTGAAGAGCTGAAGGCCCGTGCCCAGGCCCAGAGTTCAAGACCCATGACCGACAAAAAAAAAAGAAAGAAAGAAAGAAAAGAAAAGCTAGGAGAAGACTCAAACAGCAAGACACCAGCTAAAAAGCTCCACAGAGCCACTAGAAGCCCAAGGAAGGGCCCTGATGTGGAGGAGAAGGAAGTTGGGGAGGCATGCAGACCACAGAAGGTATTGTTGAGGTGGCTGTGCAGCCTTAGCCCACAGACCTGGTTATCAGAAATAAGGGTGGAATCACCCTGGTCATTAAATAGGTCTAAAAACTGCTCCTTACAACAAGAATCACCCAAAGGCTCCTTTCCAGTCAGCTTCAGGACACACATTTATAACAGGCCTGTACAACAGGAGGGAGAATCAGCTGTCAGGAGAACTCAGGCAATCAGAACCAGTGTATGCAGAGCAGCTTGTGGGCCTCGATAAGCTGCCTCTAAGGTATGAGAAGAAACACCTTTCAGGCCTAGACCTTTAAAAAAGTTTTTTTTAATTTAAATAAGCCACACAAAAGGAGTTCAATTTAACAAGTCAGATTGTAAGTATAAGGCATCTCAAACAGTGTCACCCTTTCCACTGTTCTCCCCTAACTTTCCCAATTGTATCTATTTGTTTCTATCTTAAGTTACATAGCTCAACTTTTTTTTTTTTTTTTTTTGCCAGTCCTGGGGCTTTAACTGTGGGCCTAGGTACTTCCCAGAGCTGCACTTGCTCAGAGGCCCCGCCCCCTCACCTCCTGAGCACCTGCTGTAGATTTCTGTTCTGTCCTTAGGCCCTGCCACTTGCTGTTTCCCTTCCCTGCTAGATCTTGGATCTCTGGGCTGCTTGCTCTGACCTCGTAGCTAGCAGGAAAGGAATTTCTTTTCATTTGAGAGAGAACAAGAGTCCCTTCTGACCAGCAAGATTCCAGAGGAAGAAGGAAGAACAAGCAATTGAAGGCACCCTGAGCTAGAAGCTGCTACCTGACACTAGCTATGATTTTATATCAGAGCACTGGAAATCTGACTCAGGCGACACCAGGACCACAAGTACATAGTAACTGAGCCTTCTCAAGGGCAAAATTCAGTCATCTCCCTTGGGAAATTTTGTTCATCCTCTGCCCACTTTGCCCTTATCACCACTGGAGCAGGATTCTGTGAACAGGATCCGGGCCAAGTTCCTGCATAAACATCCCCACCCAGGAGGAAACTGGGTGAATGAGCCCAGTGCCATCCACACTGACAGGTCACAACCTGCAACCTCTCTCAGGCACAGGTAGCTTGAGATTGGAGCTGACCACGGCTCCCAATCTGTTGCAGGAAAGCACAAATGTTTCAGAGGTACTCTCTAATTTTTCTCCTTGGGGTTTTCAGCAAGATCAAATCATTCTCCCTTCCCTGTCCTCCTCTTTGGACTCTGTACCTTGCCAACAGTGTGTCCTCCTAGGGCAGGCAATGTGTTTAGATATTGCTGTCCCCAAGATGAGTTTTTCTTGGTTTCTGTTGGTACACAGACCTCCCAAGCAGGAGCATGTGCCGGTCATCTCTTCCAGTCATAGATCTGTCTAGCCTTGCGCAATGTCTTAGGGATGTAGAAAGAAGTGTCTCTCCTCTCTCTGAGCCCACAAGTTGGTGGGGTGGAAGCATAGTGAGACAAACCAGAATATAAGGACAGATCAAATCATGGCAGGAAGCACAGCCAGTGCCCAGTAATGAAGCAACGTGAGCGTGCTGAGTGGTGGTGAGAAGTGCCCTACGTGCCACTATGACAGGAAGCAAAGTCTTCAACCCAGCATCTAGGAATACCTTGCTCAGAGAAAAATTCACAGGTAAGCTTGAATGCAATTCTCCTTGAACTGGGTTTAAAGACCCACCGCTCGCAAAGGAAACGCCCACTAGCTGCAAGTCACTCTGAAGCTTGTTAAAAACACAGAGCTGCCTGTGAGACCCTAAGAGCATACATCTGTAATGAGTGACTGGAAGGCATCATTTCTACAAGGTCTCTCCCTGATCAGAGGTTTTAGAACCAGAGCTCTGAAGAAGCAGCTGAACAAAGGCCGGGTGGTCCCCTTTTCTTAAGGCTTAAAATGAAAACACTCTGTAAAAATAAAAACATTTCAAAGATCACTATTGTCTGAGTCATTAGTCCCTCGGAAAAAATCAAGTTTAGTGGCATTTGGCAAGATCTACAGATTGCTAAAAATAATACACTATACAAATAAGAGGAAAATACCGAATTGCAGACACCATCAGAAAGTTGAGCACCTACAGCATTAAGACTTCTCATGACTCTCATAAGCCCTTGATAGGCTTTGTCTTTCCCCAGTTTTTTGGCAAAGAGCAAGATGTTTACCCATCATGGGTATGGCTGTCTTTGCATGGAACTATTAGAGTGACTGAGAATGAAAAACGAGCCCCCGAGGGTCAGAAAGTGCTAATAGAACAAGAGGGAGACTACATGTTCAATGGAAGGAAACTGGAGAAATCTGGTGTTTGGTTTAAGAAAATAAGAAGAGGGCTGGGAATGTGGCTTCATGCCTCACATTCATGAAGCCCTGGGTTTGGTTCCTCAGTACCACATACACAGAAAAGGCCAGAAGTGGCACTGTGGTTCAAGTGGTACAGCGCTAGCCTTGAGCAAAAGAAGCTCAGGGACAGCACCCAGGTCCTGAGTTCAAGCCCCAAGAATGGCCAAAAAAAAAAAAGAATAAGAAGAATGAAAGAGCAGCAGGAACTACATGCTGAGCTATGGTTTGACAGCAGAGCTATTTGATGCATAGGTTTACCAGGTCTGCAAATGTTATATCCCTCAAGGCCTGTACAGAGGGTTTTGGTGATCAAGGGGCAAAGCTGAGTAAGCATGACATAAGAAGAGGTTCTTCTTTGAGTTAATTTTGCCCCAACAGAAACAGAGAGAAGAGACCCAAGAGCACAGAAGTACCAGAATAGGATTCTGATAGGCTAGAAGCCTGGGCAGGGGACAGCAGACACAAATGAAGGTTCTCAAAGCTTGTCTTTTTCTTTCTAAACAGAAATCCATGGGGAAAAAAAAATGTAAAAGATCTGTGGCTGGGGACAGACTATATGTGCACTCATATACTCTTCCTCCACATTATAATCATGTGTCCTTTGCCAGAAATTCCCTATAAACACAACATAACCCTTTCACCAGCACTGTACCAGTATATGCTGGCAGACATCTCAACTTATTTCTAATTTTGTCACAGTGAACAACCCAGAGCAATCTCTGCATAAATCTTTCTTCAACATACCTAGAGGTGAAATTTAGAGGAATCAGGCACACAGCATTTTTAAAGTTCTTGAACAAAATATACAATCACACTGTTAATGTGGTACCAACTCATACTTTCTGAAATACTATCTACATAAAGTACTTTATTTTGTTTTTTTAAATTATTCTCACTAATTTATAGGATTACAAATGTAAATGTTTGCAATTTAACTTTGACTGATTTAAACCTCTGCTTGTTGCCTGCCTGATTACACCTGAGTTCTAATCCTGACCTCAGCCTATGAATCCACTAGTCCTATGGCTTGAACTTGGGGCCTGGCACTGTCCCTCAGCTTTTGTGCTCAAAGTTAGTGCTCTATCAATTGAGCCAGAACTCCATGCCCAGCTTTTTAGTAGTTAATTGGAGATAAGAGTATCATGGACTTTTCTACACAGGCTGGCTTTGAACTGCAAACCTTACATCTCATCCTCCTGAGTACCTAGGATTACAGGCATGAGCCACTGGCGCCCAGCTGTTTGTGTTTTCTTATCAATTGTGAAAAGCTATTTCCAGTTCTGGCTATTAATCTCTTAAGTATCATATTTTCTAGTATCATGTTAGCTTTTATTTTTTGTTTATAATATTTTCTGCAGTGCAGTCTTATGTTTTTATGACATTTTATTCATTGTTAGTTAACTTAGTAAGTGCTATAGCAATTAAGTGGCAACAACCCATCAACCTTAACTTCTAAGGCTGAGCATAATATATTTAAAAATAAGTTATAAGAACCACACTAAAGGGCTGGGAATGTGGCTCAGTGGTAGAGCGCTTGCCTACCAGACATGAAGCCCTGCATTTGATTCCTCAGTACCAAATAAACAGAAAAAAGCCTGAAGTGGTGCTATGGCTCAATTGGTAGAACGTTAGCCTTGAAAAAAAGAAGCTCAGGGACAGTGCTCAGACCCTGAATTCAAGCCCCAGCACCAATAAATAAATAAATAATTTTTTGAAAGGAACCACACTAAGATGTATAATCATTCAACATATAAATAGTTGTTAACAGAGTTACTTACTGAATCCAAAAAGCAGAGGTAAGTCCCTGAGCTCTGTGCAACTGCTTGATTTTTAGAATATCCAACTGTTGGAAAAAAGAGAAAAAAATAAAAACTCTTATAATTCAGTTTTCAACAGTATCAAGTTTAGTGTGCTTTACAGTCTAAGAGAACTAGGGACACGTGGCACTACATGGAAAAGTTAGAATTCAAGGACAGTAAATGAAAAACAATGTCCACATTTGGTAACCGATGTAAGGGAGTACAAGTAAAGGCATATCCAGTATCTGTCATAAAATTAAAACAAAAGTAATATGCCCCCTGGGAGGAGTGCATAAGTCTGCTGATGAATCAGGACCTGGTTACACAGAGTTTGCAGGTGTGCCTGGTTGATAAACTCCCAACCTGGAGGGCAGCTAGCCAAGCATTATAGCCATGGAGAAATGTAAGATCACTGCTGGTGTTGGCTGTACCTGAATATGAGCACACTCAGCTCCGGCTGTCACCTGAGTGTGCTCACTACACCTTGCCTGGTATAGATCCAGCAGAACTTTGTCTGAGCTCAGTTGTCACAGAGAGTGGTGCCCTTTCTTACGTTTTTTTTTTTTTGGTCGGTCGTGGGGCTTGAACTCTGGGCTTGGGCCCTGTCCCTCAGCTCTTCAGCTCAAGGCGAGCGCTCTACCACTTGAGCTACAGCACCACTTCCGGTTTTCTGGTGGTTTATTGGAGATAGGAGTCTCACGGTCTCTCTTGCCCGGGCTGGCTTTGAACCTCGATCCTCAGATCTCAGCCTCCTGAGTAGCTAGGATTACAGGCGTGAGCCACCAGCGCCCGGCAGAGTGGTGCCCTTTCTAACAACCTAAAGGTAGAGCTGCCTAAATGTAGACTGAAGAAATGAGATACTCAACACTGAGCAAACACAGCAATGTGGGTGTCTCACACCAGTGTCCAGTGAAGGACAACAGCCTCAAAGCAGAGGCTTCTGGGACACACAGCAGGGGGCCTAGGAAACAAGAGTTCTGTGCTTAGGAAGTGAGGAAGGGACCAGAGGTTGGGGACTCTGAGGGACCAGTAGTACATTTCCATTAGGGTGCTGGGTGAATAATGTATTCAGTTCATGAACAATAACCCAGTTGTATGAATATGGAAGTACTTTGTATTTTATTAAAAGCTCTTAAAAAAAACTTTGCTTGCAATGATACTTATAGCTGAGCAGAACACAGTAAAGTACCAAATGGTGCTTTAAAAAAATAAAAAAGGGGAGGGGGGACCAAGATGGCGACGGGGCAGTAGGGAAACTCCACAGCTCTCTCCAACCAAAAAGAGAGTTCGAGTTCCAACGCTTAATCTCCCCAAGAGACCGACAACAACAAAAAGACAAACACTCAGAGAAAAACCAGAGGTGGAAAATAACAAAAAAAGAAAGAGAGGAAAAGAAGAATTTCAGAACAGAGAAGAGTGAAGACCCCTCCCCCAACCTTTACTGGCCGCGGGGTAGTGCGCCAAGCCACCGGCCAGCCGGCCCGGCGGGGGCTGCCAGAGCCCCAGAGGGCCGCTTGCAGATCACCAGGTACCGGTTTGCAGAACAGCGGGTGGCCAGGAACAGAGAAACCTACCAGCCGGGAGTCTCCACGAGGATCCCACCCCCACCCCTCACTCTCCACCGGAGCAGAGAGGCTCCATCCCGCCAAAGCCGCCTGGCACCAGCAGCGCGACAAAGGGACCTGTTGGCAGACCATCCACCCGATCGCGATCGCAAAGACCCGGCAGGGGCTGCCCGGGTCCCAGAGGCACAGGGGGCTGCCTGCAGATCACCCGGGCAGAAGTCGCCTGAGGCACCAGCGTCAGACCCACCGGATCTCTACAACCCGCGAAGAAGCCGCCTGAGCGTGGACACTGTTGACCCGACAGCTTCGATAGAGGCAGAGACAGAAAAGAATCACACAGAGCCACCACCGCCCAACCCAGCCCGCAACCACCCCAACTGAACTCGGATTGCAGCTACAACTGACGACCTACACCACACAGAAACAACCAGCTCCAGGGTGAGTACCCCACAGGGGACAGTATATCCCTCAAGGGAGACCAGAGCTGGAGGGAATCCCCAGACCCTGACCTAGACTCCCCACCCCAACACCCGGACCACAGGACCCACTAAAACTGGGAACTGTTCGAGAGCTCCACCAGCCCGTAGAGCACACTCTGCTGGCCAGGCCAGAGCAAGAGTGCCCCGGGAAGGGAGCTTAAATGCCCAAGCCAGGAACAGCGCCCCTGGGTCAAGACTACCAACAGTAGAAGAAATTTGAACTGTGTCCTCCAGGCTGTATAACCTAGGTGGTATACACATCAGCACAGGCCTAACGAGC
>NW_012267379.1:159027-162541 GCF_000151885.1 Dipodomys ordii | reverse complement strand
GGGAAAACAATGGAGGGGGTAACAATGTTCAAGAGGAAGTGTACTCATTACCTCACTCATGTAACTGTAACCCTCTGTATAGTATCTTTACAATAAAAAAAAAAAAGGTAGCCAGGCACCAGTGGCTCATGCCTGTAATCCTAGCTACTCAGTAGGCTGAGATCTGAGGATGTCGGTTCAAAGCTAGCCCAGGCAGGAAAAGTCCATGAGACTCTTATCTCCAATAAACCACCAGAAAACCGGAAGTGGTGCTGTGGCTCAAGTGGTAGAGCACTTGCTTTGAGCTAAAGAGCTGAGCGACAGGTCTCAGGCCCGGAGTTCAAGCCCCATGACCGACAATAAATAAATAAATATAAAAATTAAAAAGGTATGAAAAGCTTAACAGATAAAAATCACTGCAAAGGGAGATTCAGAGGGCACTGTGTTAGAACTATAAATGTAAATGTTAGAAGGGTGAAACATAATCATGCAGAACAGATGTCTGTGGGGCACCTAACTCTTCAAGGCAGGCATGTGTTTGGGAAGGCCAGCACAAGCCTCCCACAGAACTGACCACGGAGCTGAGGTGGCTCAACATCACCCTGTCAGGCTACCAACAGAAGCAGTATGCAGTCTGATATACAAGAGCTCAGCCTAAGTACCCAGCCAAGGGTCCTTAGAGGGGCATTTAGCCAAGAACAGGGCACTGATGGAGCTTCATGAGGCCACAACTGTGTTCCTAGAAAAAAGGTTGCCAATACCTGAATCATATTAACCAGCTGGTCACAGATTTGATGCCACTGAGAAAAGTCATGCAAGGTAAAACAGATGTGCAAGCGCCCTTCTGCAAGGGGTTCAAATATTGTAGCAGTTTCATTTCTAGCATTAATCCCTAGAGCTAACCAACCCAAACCAGTTAGCAGAATGACTCCACATTTCAAAGGATGACAAGTATAAGCATGAGCAGAGGAGGAAATGACCAGGGAAGACAAAGCACCTAGCTCCACCACTAGGGTGGAATCATAAGCCATCACAAAATAACTGTAGTTAATCTTTGCCATCCTTACGGTGTGCAGGCAGAGAGAACACCTCATGAGAACTCAACCAAAGAACTGCTTGGGAAACAAAAAGTGATTTTCTACAAGCACATTGAAATAAGCAGTTCTGTTCCAAAAGTTGCTTATTGGTGTTGGGTTTTAAGAGAGAAATTGAATCCTTGAATTTGTGTAATGAAGGCAGGCATATCTCACTGAGAAAGCTGGAAGCTTCTCACAATGAATCTTGTGTTTGGCAAAGACAAGGAATTTGCTTTAATATTACTGCCTCTGAGAAAGTCAAATGTTTGTATGGGGTTCCATGTTTGGGGAGGCCCATCCCTTAGTGAAGGGGGCAGGTTTCTATGGCCACAGCAGGAAAAACTCAGCTCCATGGAGAAGTCCCATTACACATTCCTGGAGAGGAGAGATGGGCTGTGCTGAATTCTTACTTTAGCAAGAGGTTACACGATCAATTTTCAATAAACACAGCACTCTTGGAAACAGACAGTGAATCTACCCTAGCCAATAGAACGAGTCCTGTTTAAGAAAATATATTATAGGAAGTATATCCTTCTAGATAGAGTCAAAGTTCCTACGGTGTTACTGTATAGTAGAGGACTCTAATGAATTCTCACCATTTCTCAAGGACAGCAGGACAACTTCGTCTCATAGCATTCCACCTTGGTCCTTCAGTGTGCTACCAATCAGCTGTGTTACTGACAATGAGTACAGACACAATGAACTCTGTGACAGAATAGTGTTTTATGAAAGGCAAAATGTTTCTAAAATGGAGGCCAGAAAAGGTGCCACATTTTGTGACCACAAAATGTCTCTCTAATTCAACTGTAGAAAATGTAAAGTCACTTTTTAAATTTTTTTGTTGGTTGTGGGGCTTGAACTCAGGGCTTGGGTGCTGTCCCTACGATATTTTGCTCAAGACTAGGACTCTACCACTTTGAGCCACAGCACTACTTCTGGTTTTTCAGTGCTTAATTGGAGAAAAGAGTCTCATAGGGACTCTTCTGCCTGGGCTGGCTTTGAAACATGATCCTCAGATCTCAGCCCCCTGAGTAACTAGAATTACAGGAATGAGCCACTGGTGTCTGGGTACAAATCACTTTTAATAAAAAAATATTAAAGAATGTTTAACTAGTTTCAGAAAACAGCTACTTCACACATTTTAGAAGAAATGTAGTTTGCTTTTGTCCTGATCCTAGGAATTGAACTCAGCCTGAGTAGACTATCCCTGAGATTTTTGCTCAAGGCTAGCACTCTAACCACTTGGGTCACAGCGCCACTTCTGACTTTTGAGTTAACTGAAGTTAAGAGCCCAGCCACTGTGCTTGGGGTAACAGCTATGTGCCGCTGTGTCTCGCCATTAGTTAAGATGGAGTTGTGAGACTTTTGTGCCTGATCTCTGCCTCCTAAATAACTAGTATTACAGGCATGAGCCACCATGCCCAGCTAAACTGCAGTTTAATAACCTAAGTATGTTACTCACCTCCTCGAGGAGAGGGAGAAACATGCCCTCCAATGACCACAGGGATGCCAGAATCTTCCAGCTTCACTTTCCATTTCTCAATGATAGTCATAGACTTGTCCTAGAAGTGAACACTGCAGGTCAGGAAACTTTCCTGAAAGCTAATTTGTAGGAGGGCTAAACTATCCAATCAGCAGATCCATAAATACCTTACTGGCATCATCAAAAATGGAGAGCTCCATAGCACCTTCAAAGTCCTGCTGCAAAACAGACTTCAAGCATTCATCCAACCACTTTTCAGCATTGTGGACTGGGAGAATAATAGACTGCAATTCAGAGAAATGAGTCAATAAACAAATGTGAGGAGCTGAATTCCCCTCCCCCTGCTTTAATGGACTTTTGTCAGCCACATCATGCTCCTGACCTACAGAAGCCTAAGTCAGAGGCTTCCTGGACAAGGCACTCCCTGACAAAAATGTCTATTCCTTCCATGCAAGCTCTTGACATCCTTTTGTTCTATAACACCTATAATGTTTTAGTTTTCCCTAAAATTGGTGGCTGGCACTAGCTCTTTTTCACAAACTATGCAAAACTGAGAACTTCTCAGGTGGTATGGAATAAAACCAGTGGACCTGACTACCACCAAAGCAACTATCTTATAACTTTGTAATTATCACACTAAAGAGCAGCCACAGAAGTTAGTGTTCATCTCTGAGTAAAGAAAAGTGAACAGACTTCTGGCTTTCTTGGTATGTAGACCAAGCAGGTGCGTGTACAGCTGCTGGCATTCCGCCCACCTTCGGTCCTCAGCTCCTCCCCGGCCAGGCGTTCCCGCCTTCGGCTGACCGCGCCCCCTTCCCCACCCTCGGCAGGCCACGCCCCCTCCCCGCCCGAGCTCCCCGGTGTTCCCGCCCTCGACTCACCACGCCGCTCCCCCCTCGGCTGGCCACGCCCCTTTCCCGCCCGACCACGCCCCCTCGCTTCCCCAGCTCCCCGGCGTTCCCGCCCTCGGCCGGGG
>NW_012267379.1:157053-157387 GCF_000151885.1 Dipodomys ordii | reverse complement strand
GGGAGCGGACGCGGACGCGCTCCCCAGGGCTCCCGGGGCCGACCGTGCCTCTCCAGGCCGTCCTCGGAGCGGCCATTGCGGGGCCCGGCGTGACCCCGCGTGACCCGCGGCTCGGCTGGGGGCGTGCGTGCGTCACGCCAGCTTCAGAGGAAGCCTCAGTAGAGCCGCCGCGAGCCATGGTGGGCCTGCGTGCCTCGCTGAAAACCGAAGCTGGCGAGGGCACAGCTCCCGGGGCTCAGGAACCGGCCCGGGCTGGTGCTCAGGGCGCAGAGCCCGCCGCCCGGGTAGCTCAGCCCAGGCCGCACCCCCTCGGCGGAGCCCGGGCAGCTCAGCC
>NW_012267379.1:143292-156173 GCF_000151885.1 Dipodomys ordii | reverse complement strand
AGCTCAGCCCAGGCCGCACCCCCTCGGCGGAGCCCGGGCAGCTCAGCCCAGGCCGCACCCCCTCCCCTCGTAGCTCAGCCCAGGCCGCACCCCCTCGGCGGAGCCCGGCTAGCTCAGCCCAGGCCGCACCCCCTCCCCTCGGCGGAGCCCGGGTAGCTCAGCCCAGGCCGCACCCCCTCCCCTCGGCGGAGCCCGGGCAGCTCAGCCCAGGCCGCACCCCCTCCCCTCGGCGGAGCCCGGGCAGCTCAGCCCAGGCCGCACCCCCTCCCCTCGGCGGAGCCCGGGTAGCTCAGCCCAGGCCGCACCCCCTCCCCTCGGCGGAGCCCGGGTAGCTCAGCCCAGGCCGCACCCCCTCCCCTCCGCCGAGCCCGGGCAGCTCAGCCCAGGCCGCACCCCTTCCCCTCGGCGGAGCCCGGCTAGCTCAGCCCAGGCCGCACCCCCTCGGCGGAGGCCCCCGAGCCTGGGCAGCTGCGGACCGAGGATGGACACCCGAGCACCGCTGGGCTTCGGGAATCTGAGCAGGGATTTCTGTGCTCTCGGATGAAGTCTAACCGTTGTTCCAGGTGCTCTGAATTAGTAAGGCTAGCGGCGGGCCCGGCCTGTAATCTGGTTACTCCGTAGGCGGAGGCTCCGAGCCAGCGGAGACAGACAAACCGGTGAGACACCCCTCCAGTCAGCTAACAAGGTGCGAGGCCCACGTGGAGGCGCGGCTCCGGCGGCGCTGCCAGCCGCAGGTGCGAATGCAGCGGGATGACTGAGTCGTCAAGTAGGATAAAAAAGAGTCTGTTTTTTACAAAGCCAAGTTTCTATTTAAGTGCCAATTTAAAACGATATTTTTTTCTTAAATTCCTTTGTATTTGCAAGGCGCAGACTACAAATTGAAAACCTTAGGCCAAGGTCCGAATAACAAATAACTACTTATTTCAGACTGATGAAAACAATCTGAAAATCTATTTTTCAAGAACCTCATGCCTTGGGCATATCAAGAACTGTTACATTTTGGTGCTGGGAAGATGGCTCAGTGGTAGAGTGCTTGCCTTGCATGCATGAGGCCCTGGGTTAGATTCCTCAGCACCACATAAGCAAAAAGAAAAAAAAAGCCAGAAGTGGCGCTGTGGCTCAGGTGGTAGAGTGCTAGCCTTGAGCTGAAGAGCTGAGGGACAGCGCCCAGGCCCAGAGTTTAGGCCCCACGACCGGACCCCCCCCCCAAAAAAAAAAAGTTACATTTAAATGATTTAGTAAGAGTAGCTTGCTAGTTAACAGAATGCATCCCAGCTGGAGATAAGGGGTCAGAGATTAGGAACTGCAGCTGGTTTCTAGCCCTCCCACAGCAGGGGGTGTTTGGAATTGGGCCTGGCTGCTTGTGTCTTGCTTCCTGCACATCTCTTGAAGCCAGAAATTTCCTTTTCACACCTTCCCCTACACAACTTGGAATCTCCTTTTTGCAAACAGAGTACCAGAAGGCACTAGAAATTCACAGTGATAGGAGGTGATGTTTTAAAAATCCAAGGGTGTTTGAGGCCTGGGGTCATTCTACTTAAGGTAGAGTCTTCTGGAAAGGCCGAGAGACTTAGACTTGGCCTTTGGGACTGGCACAGCTCTGGTAAGGAACCAGGGGGATGAGGTGTATTCGGGTTTACTGGACTGACTGTGTAAGTCAGAAAAGAAGGATGTGATAAAGGACAAACAGTTGCATAGACACTCAAAGGGAAGTGACACAAAACCCCAGAAGTTTTGGGAATATTGAGTGGGGAGCTTATTAATTTTTAATTGCCATTTGTGCAAATACTGGCAAAGCTGCATTCAGAGGACTCAGTGCCATCTGCCCATGGCCCACGGTAGGGAGGACCAGCACTGGGATCTGAATGTCACATCCCAAACCCATGTCCTGATGCTGGGGTTTAGGAGATGTTAGAGAGTGCTCAGGTCATGGTGTCTTACACTTAAGATCAGTGTAAGGCATAAGGGAGCCTCACCTGTCTTCTACCTTGTGAGGACATTCGGGAGGTCCCATCTGTGAGGAAGGTACGCACACTGGATACTGAATCTGTTGTGTCCTAATCTGGAACTCCCAGCCTCCAAACTGTGAGAACTTAAATCCATTTATAAATTATCTGAACTAAAGTAATTTGCTGTAGCAGCCCTAATGGACTAAGACACCATCTGTCTAAATTGAGAGCTACACCAAGTGGTATTGGTACAGGAGGCAGAGACTTGCTGAAGGCCCATGGTGTGTGTGTGTGTAGCACTCCTGGATTGGGAGTGAAAGCCTGACCTATACAGTGTCATCAAGGGCTGAGTTCAAGCTTTAACGTGGAGCCATACGGATTCTTGTGACAATCTAAGCTCCAAAACTTCATGTATCCTCAAGTTTGCAGTTGGGACAAATCTAAACAACTCTCACACAACTTCCCTGGGCAGTGGGTACTGCTTGGAGGTAATGAAGGCCTGGACCACAGGAGACTGCACATGCAGCCAGTTGATCTAGAGAACATACGGTTGAGGAGAAAACCAACGGGTGCACAAGGCAGCCTCTGCTCTTCTACATTATGGTGGTGACTGGCTCTGGATTTAGGCCAATAGACCCAAGGTGGATGTAGTCCCATGAACTCTGCCCCAGCACACACTCCTTCAGTCTAGGCCTGGGAATTGCAGTGGCTACGGGGGACTCCTGTGGCACACTTTGGGAAGTGGCTCTTCTATGGTGTGCATCTGACTTGGGGCCAGCCCCTGGGGCTTTGTGTGTGCCAAACCCTTTGCTGCTCACCTCCAGTCACAAGCATAGTGCTGGACCATCAGAGAAGGTGGGATTTGGAATAACCCAGGTGGCAGGTGAGGCCTTATCCCCTGCTCTCCGAATGGTTTCCATTTCTGAACATTGTCCTACCTCAGCCATTCTTTTAGGAGTGGCCACATCAACACTGAGGGACAGATCCTACTGGGGGCCCACCAGCCCATCTCATTTCTCTACGCAGCCATTGTGGTAGGCAACTCTGACTGAGGCTGGCCTCTGGAAGAAGGACCCTCCCACTCAGAGCTCCTGGAAGCCACAGGCACTGGTTTGGACATGCAGCAGGTGTTCCTCGGGTTGTGGGCAGGAAGCTGAGTTACAGAGCCTGGACTGCAGGTGGTGACACTGCAGATCCCTAAAGTTTTGTCTCAGGACAGAAGAATGGGGAAGCTCTGTGGCTCTTTGTAAGTATTAAGATGCTACCCAGCACCTTGCCCAAGGTGGCAACTGCCTGCATTGTCAGAAATTCTGACAGGGACAAGAGACCCCACTGCCTAAGCATTTTCTTTTCTTTTTTGGGGTCCGGTGGTGGGGCCTGAACTCTGGGCCTGGGCGCTGTCCCTCAGCTCTTCGCTCAAGGCTAGCGCTCTACCACTTGAGCCACAGCACCACTTCTAGCTTTTTTCTTTTTGCTTATGTGGTTCTGAGGAATTGAACTCAGGGCCTCATGCATGCAAGGCAAGCGCTCTACCTCTGAGCCACCTTCCCAGCCCCTGCTTAAGCATTTTCTAAATGCCAGGCCCTTCATAAGTATTATCATCATTAAAGCTCTGCACAACCCAAATGACCTAAAGCCAGAGGCTGGACGCTTGCCCTGACTTGGGCAGGAAGGGATGAGGTTCCTGTTGCAGGAAGCATTTAATTAACAGTGAAGCCAGACATTTGGATCTCATGTGAGCATCAGCTTCATGGAGAATGTTTGTCTTGGCCTGGATTCCCCATCAGGCCAGAAAACAGAGCCCAAGTCGGGTTTGCACATGGAATGCTGGTATTCCAAGAGACTGAGGAAAGGAGAGGGACAAGGAGCAGAAGCCAGGACCTGTGGGCTCTCCTGGCAGTATCCCCATTGAGGCCAGAGGCAGAGCCTTCCCCAGAATCCCAGGAAATCGTCCATCTTAGTAGGGAAGCAGGAAGTCACTGCTCCGTAGCCAGCTTGCCCTTTGGGTGGCAACATCCATAGGTGTCCTGATTCCTGGCCAGCTCAGTCAGCGGAGGTCACCCCCAGAACCAGAGTGGACAGGATGTGCTGGATGAGCCTGACACAGGGCAGGAAGAAGACGATAAAACCACAAGAACTTCCAGGAAAAAATAATCAAACAAAATAAACCTCCATGTTGTATACATAGCACCAGAGGTTGCTCCAAGTCCGGGTGGATGGCAGGTCACATCAGGGCTGCACTGGATTTGGCGCAGTGAGCCAAGCTGTCCGGTTGATTTAGGGCAGGAGCAGCTCTGGCTGAGTAACCTTTGGTGCTCAATGAAATGTCACCCTAATTGTGAACAGAAAAATGTCTCAACGTTGGTTTAATGGCAACTTTATGGGACTTACTGGCATGAGATGACATGTCCAAAAACATTCATGTGTGGTAGAAGGAGCTGAGACCAGTCCACATCTGAGAATGCAGATGGCGGCAAGAGGCTGGAAATACCAGGGGCAACTTGTATTCTCCAAGACCTGAAGAGAGAAGCCATAGAGCTACTGATGTAGCTGCCAGAGTTTACTCTTATGAGGAGTCCTGTGTCCATTCCTAGCAGGACTTCTCAGGGTGACTACACGGGCCTTCCCCAGCTGACTCTCAGCTTGCTGAAGAAAGAGGATGGTGGAGATAGAAGTATCAGTATTGAGACAACTTCGGCCCAGCTTCAGCCACTACGATCCCAGGGCATGGCATGCCTGTTTATTGAAATGTTCCCTGACCCCTCTGCACAGTAGCCCGGCGAGGAATAAAGCCGGTAGTGTGGCCTCTCAGCTCTGCATTGTCCTGTCCAGTACCCCTAGCCCAGCACAGCCACTGCACCCATATCAGCCTGCATCACTTGCACAAAATGGGGGCCTCATTTGTTCCTTGGACGAGTTAAATCGGTACATGCAGGGGTACACCTGGTTATCATGCTGCTCATCCTAGCCATTACTGTCAGGCAAATGTAGATGGCGGGGTTCTTGCCAGTACAGCCACAACGCCCCCCTCAGCACTGGTTTCGACGTGGGCCTTTTTGGCTTCTTGATGTCCACGATCAGTGGTATATTACACATTCTCATGCTGTTCTCAGAGTGTACATGTGACCACTGGATTGTTTGGACACAGTAGGTACCTACCTGATTCACCAAGACAGGAGAAGGTAGATCAAACTAGACCACCAGACATTCCTGAGCATGCTCTGGGAAGCACCAACAGTGGGCCCCTCATCTCTGCTCCAAAAAGCCCTGGCCTAGAGCCATCTCCACACTGTAGGTTGTAAGCCACGAAGGTCACAGTGTCCACAGAAAAAAATTGGAGTATTCTCAGCAGGATACTGTGAGGAGCCTGACTTTATGCAGAGTTATAAAGTATTGGCTGTGGACTTGAGTTGCAGAATGCTAGGGCACTGGGCCATGAGCCTCAAGAAATGCCCAGTCATGGATTAGTTTGCTGTGAGCCTTATTCTGGGCTGTGGATGTCAGTGTACTAGTAGTACTGTGTGCTGTGACACTAGTTGTGAACCTGGCCCTATCTGGGGTTCTGTTGTGACCCTGCATGAACCCTGAATGACCGGGCTCTGTGCTGTGCACCTGTTTGTGCAGAGTAGTGGATGTCCAGCCCAGGTCCTGGGACACAGCTCTGAGCCCGAGGCTGTCTCAAGCAGGAGAGCTCAGGCTCTGAGAGCTTGAGTCTAACCTGAGTGGTGCGGCACTACACTGAGTGCCTCTGGCTGTCTTGCATGTCCTCATGCAGTGTGTGCTGCACTGTTTTCTCTCCGTGGTTACCACCACAGCCTAGAGGCAAAGAGAGGGCTGTAGTTAAGACATTGTGTGGCAAGGTAGCTCTCCTACAGGGAGTTCTGGGAGCAAAAGAGGAGGCTCATGGAATGGTGGCAGGGTGGGGGAAGCCCGGCTGGGGCTGAAGAATGTGTTTGTCACTGTACATGCAGAACCAAGGGCTCACTCCCAAGACTCTGCATGGCCCAAGAAGTGGTCGTGAGTCCCAGCTGTGCCCTCAGAGGAACCCATGCTGCTATGAAGGACAAGTCACTGGGGAAGAACCTGCTCCTGCCTCTACGTGCAGTGCCTCAGGACCTACTGGGATGAGGGGGGTCTGTGGAGCACCTGTAGCTGACTCTTGACCTGGGCACCTGCACTGTTCCCCCTACCTAGGCCTACCTAGGTAGCCTGGATAGCCCGTGGCCGAGCTAGTATGTGCACTGATTCTTGCAGGCTAGGGTAAAACTCCACAGCCAGTTTGGCTCTCGGTGGAAACACCTCCTTTGTGTTCCAAAACCTTAGCAAATGTGTAGCAGGCCCTGTCTGATCTTTGTGGTTGGGGTTTGCTGTGGTGCTCACTGAACCTCAGGTCCCAGTTGTGAGGACTCAGCTCAGACACTTGCAAATGGAAGCACAATCCTTCAGCCCCTAGGCTCAAGACACCAGTGCAGTTGGAGTCAGCTTGCGTACCTGAGCCACCTTCCCCGTGCGCTGATGGTGTCTCCCAGTGTCCTATACCAGCAGCTACCCCTGGAATCCCCCATCTGTTGCCAGCTCATACCTAAACACCCGCCATAGTCATTTCACGCCATGGGTCAGCTGGGCGTAGCCTCCCTGGGTATTTCCGGGTATTCCTGCTTCTTTCCTCCCCTGTGCTTACAGTTTTCAGGGTTACTTTTCCAAAATGTGAATTAAATCCATCTGTGAAACTTGCCACAGAGAGGCAGCATATCTGCCCAACCCCATTGTGAGTTGATTCAGGCTACCTCTGACTCTGCCCCTCCAGCCTCTGCCCATTTGTCCCCTCTGCAGGAAGTCCTGCCCTGTGCCCCACGCCATCGCTAAGCCACCGTCTCTGTGGGGGCGGGGCCAGGGGCGTCTTCGTGCACTGCCAAGTCCCTGTAGCTGGTAGAAACCAGTGCTCATGTGAGCTGGCCGCTGACGGAGGGCCGGCACACCGGGCCACAGGCAGCAGGTTGGAAGGCGGACATGGGAGCTAACGTCTTGGGCTAGCTGCTGGAAAAGCAGCAGCTGAGAACGCTCCTCACTTGGAGCAGTCATCTACAGCTTCACCTTCAGGCAGTGGTGGCCCCATTCACACAGTCTGTGGCCATGAGGCAGAGTTCCTCAAACAAACATGTCCGGATAATCTACCTGCGTAACCAGGCCTAGAAACAGACTGCATCTGCACTTACATCCAGCTAGAGACAAAAGGTGTTATCAAGTAGCTCAAAATATAGGAAATGTAATATTCTCATGTAATGTATCCCCTCTGTACACTTTTTACAATAAAAAAAAAAGCTCAAAATGTCCAAAGTGCTTTTTAGATTTAATTCACGTTATGAGTGTAGAAAAATGCTGCCCATGTCTGTCTGTAAGCTGGCTTAGATTGCCTGGGTATTTTGATCAGCAGGGTTGCTCTCCCAGAGTTTACACTGTATAATTCTGTGGTCCATGGGGCTGCGGGTCGGTGCCCCTGCCCGGGCACCCATCCTCATACCATTATGCTGGGCAGCAGTGGCCAGTAGGCAGTCCCCCTGGATGGGTTTCTGGCTTCTCCCAGCTCATGTTGTCTACTCCTGGAACCCACACTGGGGGCGGGGGGCTGTCCTCTCTCTCTGGACACTTGGACTGTCTCTCAAGCTCTCTCAGATGGCCATACACACTCACGCACAGCAGCACTGGTTGTCACTTCTGAAGAGGTGAACTCAGTGCAAATTTAAAATGTTTCATAGTCTTTAAGGATGAATGAAACCAAACAAATAAGGCCGAGTTAATTTAAACAGGAAGCACAGCTGTGACTCAAGGTAGAGTGAGCACTGACCTAGAGAGAGCTCAGGGATAGGGCCTGCGCCCTGAGTTCAAGCCTCATGTGCACATGGAGACACGCGCGCACACACACACTATTCAGATATGGGGATATCTCAGAACATGCCTGCCACTGTGCTTTGCGAATGAGAATGTAGTAGAATAAGAGGTCATAAATAATAGGCAGCACTGGGCACTACCAGACTGGAAGAAAGGGATGTCACTCCCTAAACCCTGTGGCTCCTGGAAGTCTGTCTCAGCTATTCAGCAAGCTACAAGCTTCAATCAACCACTAACAGATTTCTGTTTGTTCTCTGTCTACCTGTCTGGGTTTTCTGTGGCTACAGCTGAACACACTACAGCTTGGATGATGTATAAAGAAGTTATTTGGCACATGGTTCTGGAGGCTAGAAACCTGAGTGCGTCGCACCAGCATCTGGAAGGCTATAACCTGGAAAGTATATCACATGTAGAGTATGCTATTAGCAAGGTTTGTTTTTTTACTTCTTTCTTTTTCATCTGAATTTGTTTTTCCTTCTGAGATAGGATCTCATGTTGCCCAGGTAGGACTTGAGTGCCTAGGCTCAAATGACGCTTCTATCTCAGCCTCCCCAGTACCTGGTCCTACAAACACGTGGCAGCCAGCCAGTTCCTGCTGCGTATAAGCTTCTGATGACATCCTCGGACGACCTCGTGGAGCCCAATTACTCCAGAGGACCCACCTCCAAATAGCACCAACAGATATATGGCTTTGGGGACACACCCAAACCACAGCACAACTCACTACACTGGTTGAGGGACAGGCTTTCATTTTTCCTTAAAAAAAAAAAAAAATTGCCAGCACTGGTCAAAACCCTGGATGTGCTATAAACTCCATAGTAGTGTCTAGGAATTTAGGTTTCTTGGTATGAGGACCCCGGTTTTATCTGTACTGGTGAGTCCGAGAGTTGCAAGAGATTTGGAGGAGGCTGAGAGGGATCTTTGCAGATCTGAACAAATGAAGGGTTTCATGAGAACCCACCCTCCAAGTGCCGACTTCAGCACAACAAATGGCAGTAGATACTGTTGGTGGAAAGTGTCGTGGGGAACTCAGTTGGTGGAGCCTCGCGATCGTGTTTCTGGGCCAAGCTGGCATGGGGCTCCCATCTGGGAGTCCTTCTGGGATATCACCCTGACGCAGGGTGCTGGAGGATGCATTAGTCAGGGCTTCCAGCACTTGAGCTGTGGGAAGGTGGACGAGACATCATCAAGGAGGGGGTTCTGTCTCTGTTCTGAACACTCCTTGGTCCTCCAGTGTGTCTCATCTGTGACCGGGATGGGTAAGCAGCCTGCCAGCCTGGTGAGCTCGGGCAGATCAGAGACTGAACTCCTCCTTCTATGGGACTGTGGACCTGTTGACCAGCTCACCCAGGTTGACTTGGAGCTTGCCTAGTTTTAGTACAGAAGATCTTAAATCCACAGAGCTCCTGGGTCTTGGGCAGTGAGCCCAGCAGCCAGCAAAGGACCTGGGCACAGTCTACACCAGGGCACATGGCACTGGAGCGGGGCAGGTAAAACTGAGACCCAGCCACCCAAGGGGAGAATGAGGGCATGGCTGGTATTTGGACCTAAGAGGGTTCCTGGGCCAAAGGAAACATGATGTATACGCTGAGCTATTTGCTGTTTTTCTAGAGAAGTGGGATTTTTCCTGCCCAGCAGTGTTCCACCTCTCCATGGACTCTAGCCAGGTCTTCCTGTCCCATTTGAGCTGTACTGCCTAGAATTGATGCAGACGCCATCACCGAGGACTCGGGCCTGCAGGGTTCCACCTGCTTCAGATACTATTGCCAATATATAGTGTATATGTGCATATACAAAGAAAACACGTTTTCATCTCAGGCTTGGCCCAGGGTACCACATGCTAGAAGTTTCCATCTGAGTGTTCTTGGTTCTCGTCCACCCACCAACAGTACACGGGTGTTCTTGCTCAGAGCCACTTGCTACCACAGCAAGATAGGGAGACATGCTGCTGGGGATCCCTCATCTGGGCCACACAACATGGGCGGCCCTCGGGTGTGTGCCTTCAGGGTGAATTTTTGGACCAATTTCCCTGCCAAGGAGGTGATGGGCTGGACCTGCATGCTTGAGTGCAGCACAGACTCACCTGTCTTCCACCTCCGGATTGTGTGCTGGAGACAGTGGGTGACTGGGGCAGGATGCACGGTCAGGTCTCTGCATCGGAAGGCCAGGCAGGGTTCTCTTGTTCCATACTGTGGTTACAGAGAGTCCCTGCGTCCCACCTCACCAGCCTCTCTGGTTGCACGGGGCTTGGGCCTAGGTGTGTGAGGCCTGCTAGAAACTAGCTCCACACCTTCTATCTAGCCAGGTCTTGTTGCTGGAGGTTGTCATTGAGTGAGGTCGGCTGAAGACTGGAGCCTCTTGCTTGGCCCAGCTAAGAAAAGTCTAACGTAGTTCTTTGGGGCATGAAGCAGGCTTAGGTCAGATTTAAAATGACAAGACACAGTAAACCCACAATGGAGGCATTTGTCCACAGGGTGGATCTGTATCTTGGAACCACAGAGGTTGGGAAAATCTCAGCTATTTTTGCCTTCTGAGGTTTAGTACTTCCTGCTTGGACCATTTTGGAAGTACAGGAAACACATGAGGTTTAGCTGAAGGAAAGAGCTTCCCGAAACCTGAGCCTGCCACGGGTATGAAAGAGGCTGAAGTCCCTTCCACAGTAGCCGTGTTAAGGAGACCAGCAGGGCCCTCTTCACACAGAAGAGGCATCGTTCCCAGCTCGCCCTTTTCAGGAGGAAAGCTCTGCTAAAGTTTGCCTAAAACCAGATCTTAAAACGGGAACTGACCAGAGTTGCTTATGATGTGTGGAAATTATGTGTGCACAAGTAGAGAAAATAGGGAACAAATGCTGAGTAAAACCCACACAGTTGGCAATGTGTGGGGAAAACAGCCCCATGACAAAGGCCATGACTGTCACCCCAGGGAGGGCTCTGGTGGCCCTCCCCTCTCACCAGTGCTGTCATGCAGTCCTGCCCAGGGCTCTCTGAGCTGGACATTTCTGGGAAAGGATCAGACCCTGGCAACTACTCTTCTCTGGCACAAAGTTAACTAGGGTGCTAGAGTACTGGCGTACCATCGGCCTGGAACCAGGCCCATCACCAGTCCTTCCTCCCACCGCCTGGCCCTCAAGCACACCAGTACCTGCCTGCACAGGCTTCTACGCAGCATCACTGCTGCCATGCTGGTTTGCCCAGTGGCTCCTTCCCTGCCCTCCGAGTCAGGAAGGCCAGGGCTGGCCTTTCCCTCGGGTGGGCTGTGAGCACCGAACCTCCCAGGTCAGACTAGGGCACTTCCTCAGAGAGAATACTGCCATGGGGCCCAAGCACCGGGAAGAGACTCCGGGCCCCAGGGCCAGGTGAGACCAGCAGCACAGCTTCCTCATGGACATCACCCTGGGGGCTGAGCTGAGGTTAAAATCGCTGCTGATAAGGCCTTGCTGGGCCCCAGGGACCAGGGCACACCCTCTAGGGGACAGAGGGGCGGGGTGCAGCTCCAAAGCCTTCTGGTAGAAAAAGTGAAGAGTCCGCAGAGGCGGGGTGAGACAGACCGTCCATTGATCCGCACCGCTTGACCACCTTCTGAGGATAGTTTGGCCTTTAGCCTCCCAGTTCACTGGCTAAACTGATGATGTAGGGTGCATGGGGCCCCAGAATCTGGAAGGGGACGATGAGGTGTGCAGGCCTGGAAGGTGGCCAGGAAAATGGCCTGTGGAAATTTAGATGCTAGTCACTAGGGGATGGCAGCCGCCCTGCCCTCCCTCACTTGATTCAAGGAAGTGAGGACAGACAACATTCCCAAGTACCCACACGAGGACTTCCTGTAAATGTGGTACCTCTACACAGTGGGATTTTACACCTCCATTAGAAAGTACGTCATTTGCCGGGAAATGGATGGACCTCATGGTAAGTGGGGAAAGCCAAGCTCAGAGAGACAAACGGCGCATGTGGAAGCTATGGAGGGCATAATAAATTATACCGGACTTTAGGCACTGACACAGTGAGACCGAAGCAGGATACTCCGAGGAGAGGATCACAAAGACTCAATGCCTGTATGCCTCTGAGCATATAAAAAAATATTTGTCAAAATGAGCTCCAGGAAATGAAGACAGGGTTTTTTCCTTTGTTGCTGTATTTCCTTTCTTTTCTTTTTGTCATGTTTGTTCATTGGGACGGCACAGAAATGATGGGACAAAGGCTGAACAAAGGCAGCAGTGGTACTCACTAGACACTGGAAAATGAACTGTACAATTGAGGGTAGGGACAGGAGGGAAAAACTGGGAGAGAGAAGGAAGGGATGACATTGTACAAAAAGAAAGGTACTCACCACCTGACTAATGGAACTGTAACCCCCTCTGCACCTCACCTTTATAATAACAAAAAAGAACTAAATTTGTAAGGGCACAACCGGGAGGCTTTCTGTTGGCACTGTTCTCTCCTTCCTCCACTGTGCTGCCAGCCAGCACCTTGCTGGGCTCTGCACCCCTGGGTCAGACCTGGACCCTGGCTCGTGAAACCATGCCATCCATCCTCCAACTTTGCGATGTGCTTTTTGAAACTGAGTTTGGAGTCCAGATCCTGCCCCATGAACCAGTACCAGCATGAAGCCCACTGGTGCTCCACAGAGAGCACGCTGTAAGTCGAAGGTGAATGAGAACCGTGTGGACCAAACCCCATAGGAACCCTAAACAGGCCCGGTGAGTGCAGCACAGGGAGGCCCAAGAAGACACCAGCCGCAGGGCCAGCTGGGAAGTCATCAGGAAAAGCCTCCTTTCTCCCCACACCTCCAGGACGGTCCTCCCCTGTTATTGATAGGCATATTCCTGTTTCTAGTTAGGAAGTATACTCCAAAACATTTCAGATAAGCTGGGCGCTGGTGGCTCAGGCCTGTAATCATAGCTACTCAGGAGGCTCAGATCTGAGGATTGTGGTTCAAAGCCAGCCTGCGCAGAAAAGTCTGTGAGACTCTTATCTCCAATAAACCACCAGAAAACCAGAAGTGGCGCTGTGGCTCAAGTGGTAGAGTGCTCGCCTTGAGCTGAAGAGC
>NW_012267379.1:130831-136187 GCF_000151885.1 Dipodomys ordii | reverse complement strand
TCACAGGCGTGGACGTGGATGACACGGTCACAGGCGTGGACGTGGATGACACGGTCACAGGCGTGGACGTGGAAGGACACGGTCACAGGCGTGGACGTGGAAGGACACAGTCACAGGCGTGGACGTGGATGGACACAGTCACAGGCGTGGACGTGGAAGGGAGCACAAGTCACAAGTGTGCTTGGGGGGACCCTCTAGTTTGTTTACGTTACTCAGGATAGATGCCTAGCACACCAGCACTGCTGGCCCTGTCCTGCGTGAAGCTAGTTTTGTGCCTTGGAAGTTGCCAGGTCTGTGGTTTTCTGAGGGTCCTGTGTTGATATGTGTGTGGGTCCGCCTGCACTTGGGACAGCCCTCAGGGTACTGTATCGGCAGGGTGCCTCTAAAATCCAGGGTCCTGGTCTGATGGGAAGATGTGTGTGTGAGAGAGAGAGACAGAGAGAGAGGGAGAAAGGGAGAGAGAGGGGATTTTAGTGAAGCTGGTTTTCCAAGAAGGCTGGGGGTTGAGTTGATATAGTGTCCAGGCTCTAGGTCAGCAGTGCCCAGGTTTCTGAGGAAACCATAAGACCACAATCCCCCTCCCTCCCCCCTTCCTCCCCAAGACTCCTGCCAGTGGGGTTGAACGGTGAGATCGAGCCCTGGCTCCTGATAGATAGCACCAGCACTGCCATCTCCCCCAGCAGAAATCCCCCTGCCTGGCAGAGCCTGAGCTTCTGAGTAGGGGTGGAGGTGGTGCTCTGGGGGAGGGCTGGTGCCTGCACAGAGCTGGCCGCCAGCCTCTGATACCAGTTCTGTTTGGGGACTGCCCTTCCCTTAATGGCAGTTAGCTGCCTTCTCACAGCCTCAGCTGGTGAACCAGTGCACTCCATCCCAGGGCCTTGGAGTGCCCTGCCCTAGTGAATCAGAAACAGAAATCTAATCCTTGTCCAGGTTCCAGCAAGAGCTGACCTCCTTTCTGTGCTGTCAGGAGCCTGTGTGACTGGAGGCTACCTTCCAGGAGTTTGTCGCACGTCCCAGCCCAGGACCTGTGCAGCCTGCATCCAGTCTACCTGGATTTTCCCCATCACTGTCACCACGCTCCTGCTCTCTTACAAACCCAGAGATTGGCAGAGGGCAACTGCAGGGGACCTTGGAGCTTTGGGCACGAGTGAGGGCATAAATAAGGCTCCCTTGTCTTGAAGCCACAAACCCATTTATCAGAATATTTCACACATCAGCTGACTTACTGAGAAGTGAGTTGGTGAGCTTGCCAGCTCCGTGGTGTTTATGACTTTTTATGATCTGTTCCTGAAGCCAACACAGGGTGGAGCGAACCTCAAAATGCTGGTGGATTCTGGCCTCTGTTAGGAAGGGAGGCGCTCCACATGGCTTTGGCCACTCACATCAGATGTGTGGATGCTTCTGCATGTTTCCAAGAAATCAGGTGTGAGTTTTTGAAATCCTGGCCTAGGGAACAGGTTCAGTGCCCCAATCTTTATTAGCTGGTGGCCATAAAGGTGGACTATGGACTTTCCACTCTATCAGCAAGAGCACAGTAGGTGTGGTCACACGTTGGCTCTCTCCGGCTAGGTGGGGACTGGAGTGGCAAACCTTGTCAGCAGAACCTTTTGGTTTCACCCTTGACAGAAAGCCTTTCTGGCCTTCATCTTGTGCTGGTGACTGGGGCTGCTGGGCTGGGGATGGGTGTGAGTCCTCACACCACCGTACCACTTCCTCATGCAGCACCAACGTGTGTGTCCACGTGTGGATCCGGCCCATCCTGGCTAACTTTAAAGAAGTACCTTGGGCTGGGATGTAGCTGAGTTGTACAGTGTTTGTCTGGTGTGTGCCAGGGCATGTTTGATCCCTTGTATATGCACACCTGTGTGTACATACATGCATGCAAACGCAGCATTCATTTAGCTTAATCCACAATCAAATCTGCATTTTCAGTTTTATAAAGTGGACTAGAATGAGTTTTGTCTAGTTTTATTGACAGCGGAATGCAGTTACCTTATTTGGGGGTAGTTAGCACATCACCTGCACCTCATAAAAGATGGTAAAATCTTGCACACGACTGTTAAAGTTGTATTCCCTTTTGCAGTTGTAGCAACTGTAACAGACATTTTTTTCCGGTCTTCTGTGATTCTAGATATATCTGGGTCGAGAGATTTGGGAGCAGTAGGTACTGCAGGAACCAGCATGGACCATTTGTCAACGATGGTCAGTTCCCAGGGGTTGTTTGTCAGAATAGGTCATGTGCATCGCGTGCTATTGGACTTAACGCGCAAAGCTCTCCAGCCAAGTATCTAAGGCAATTCTGATGGAGGAGGAACAACCACTGGTGCTGGAACGGGCGCAGGCCCTTTCTAGATGCAGGTATAAGTCAGGTAACAGGCCTCTGCTCTTGTGAGTGTCCCTTCTTTTGTTCCTCCTGCATGAATGGAGCCTGGTGGACATCCCATGTGGTGCTCATGTGGCTATGGGGACAGCAGCCCTCAGACTAAGTTCCTTGTCCCCAGGGTCCGTTGGACTGGGTATGGGGGGAGACTGGGCTTTTCTGCTTCTCCTTCATTGTACAGGTCACAGATGCCCTCAAAAGCGTAGAGCCTCTGATGTAGTGTCCTCTTCCTCTCTATCCTCAGGACCTCTGAGAGGGAGGAGAGGCCTGTGGCTGGTGCCTTATTTGGGAGAGTTGAGTCTGGGCCTAGGCTGGGTGTTAGCTGTCCCTTGATGTTGGAGGTAGGAGGAGGAGCACAACAATTAGGTTTGCTTTGGCATAGCACTATAATCGCACCCATCCCAACATGGGTGTCAGATGAGTTTGTGTGAGTTTTATGGACTGTAATTAGTAAGCTTGCTCTGTATGTGTGGCCCGAGTAGCCAAGTTGCTGCTCATGACCCAGGGCCTTGTGGGGGTGAGGAGAGAAGGTCAGGAGGGAGTTCTTCCTCCAGGCTTCCTTCTGATGTGGTCTGCGAGGTAACTTGCAGCCCCAGCTTGCAGCCGTTCTTGTATTAAAAGTGAGATTTAGGGGCCTGGCTGAGTCACTAGCAGTAAATGCATACCATATGTTGTGCATTTTCTCCCAAGTAGAATGGGTTTCTGGGATCTCACTCAGGCTGGGCTCTGGATTTAGCCTTATTTATTTCACATAAAAATCCTAAGAATATGGGTGAACCTGTCTGAGATCTGCTCAGAACCAAATTTCATGGGATAAACTCTTAGCTGAAGTCACTGGTTTCAATGTAGTCCCACTTGTGGTTATGACGTAACTGTTACCGACAGTCTGATATTTGCATTAACTTTTGGGCAGAGGAAACTTCGGCGTTTTGGGTCATTTCAGTTTTTTGAAAACAGAGCTGTCTTTTTTAGGACCTGCCTCACAGAGGGTGTAGAATAGTGCATCTACTTTTGTCTACTTAGCATTTAAGAGTGGAATTACCTTGTTACTTTAGAAATTCCCGTCAGAAGATCTTCCTTCCTTTTGTCCTGGAAATTCTCCCTGTCCCCACCTAAGGGAGGACATTTCCTTTGTTCTCATAGTGGATCTTGTCTTAATGACATTTGAGTTTATTTAAATATTATGATTGGCAATGCAAGGACTTACAGCTTAGAAATGAATGAAAAATGGTCATTATGAATAATCCCCTCCCCACTGCTGGCCCTCCCAGCTGGTATAGAAGCGTTCTGTGGAGCAGTGTCATCGCTACTGGGCACCTCCTATAGCAGCCATAATGCATAGTACCCATAACATAGAGCGTCAGTAACAAGAATCCAAGCCTTTGTTTTTCTTGACCATCCTGGGAATCTGCATCATCGTTCTGCTGTTCTGCTCTTTTGGGTGATTTGCTGACCTTGACTCTTGGAGCAGATTCATTGGAAGGGACTGAGTGGGAGAGGCCATATAGCAGTGAGCAGCATCATGCTGCTGTCTCCGTCTTGGCTTGGGGCCTGAGCACCTGAGGCAGTGGCAGGCGAGTGTGAATGGTTCTTGTGGTCCTCCCCTGGGGAGGGCTCCATACAGGATGTCAGGAGCTTACGCTGTCCCCTTTTCCCACAGTGGGCTGACCCACGAGGCGCACAGCAAGGATGTGGAGCAGGTGTATCTGCGCTGCTCAGCTGGCTCTGTGGAGTGGATGTACCCGACCGGGGCCCTCATCGTCAACCTGCGGCCCAACACCTTCTTGCCATCCAGACACCTCACGGTGTGCATCAAGCCCTTCAGGGACTCCTCAGGCGCCAATATTTACTTGGAAAAAACTGGAGAACTGAGACTGCTGGTACAGGACGGGGCCAGCGAGGCTGGCCAGGTGCAGTGTTTTGGCCTGCAGCAGGGTGGCCTGTTTGTGGAGGCTACACCCCAGCAGGACATTAGCAGGAGGACCACAGGCTTCCAGTATGAACTGATGAGCAGACACAGCAGCCCTGACCTGCACGCGCGCTCTGGTGAGTGGCTCGGCCGTCCTCACCCCCGCTCGCGCACACACACACACACACACACACACACATGCGCTCTGGTGAGTGGCTCGGCCGTCCTCACACACACACACACACACACACACACACACACACACACACACACGCACTCTGGTGAGTGGCTTATGAAGTGGCTACCTGGGCTCACTGTGCCTTGTGGATTTTCAGGAGCATTCCAATTGTTTCCTGCCCTCTCCTCTGCTCCCCGTTGAGACACTTTCCTGTCTGTGGCTTGGCCATGCAGGTTTGCCTCTAGATCCCTGAAGTGTCCCCTCATGGGGTGGTGTGAGGTCTGTGTGTGGGTGTTGGACCTACAAATGAAACACTTTTGAAATACAGCCTTTCCAACCAAAATCCCATTTGAAAATAACACCATATCTGATCGATGGTCTACTTTGGGCCACACCAGCTTTAGGAACCTGTTGGTGTTGATCATCCAAAAGTATGCATGTATGTGTGGGACCAACAGTGATCCTGAGAATGGCTTAGTATCCTGGCTCCTAAGGGACTGGCTATAATTTATTTGAGGTGGTGCCTTTTTCCCTTCCATCTGGCCTACACACTGGCTGTGTATTTTTGTATCTGCCACAGCCCTGAAATACTGAGTTCTGGGTAGATACCAAGGCTGATCTACAGCCCAGAGCTGTGATATCCCCGAGTATGGGGCCAGTCACAGGTCCCAGAGGCTTTCTTTTCTTTTTTTTCTTTTTTTGTCTGTCATGGGGCCTGAACTCTGGGCCTGGGCGCTGTCCCTCAGCTCTTCAGCTCAAGGCGAGTGCACTACCATGTGAGCCACAGGGCCGTCTCTGGCTTTTTCTGCTTATGTGGTGCTGAGGAATCGAACCCAGGGCCTCATGCATGCAAGGCAAGCGCTCTACCACTGAGCCACCTTCCCAGCCC
>NW_012267379.1:126095-130781 GCF_000151885.1 Dipodomys ordii | reverse complement strand
CTGTGGCTCAAGTGGTAGAGCGCTAGCCTTGAGCTGAACAGCGCCCAGGCCCAGAGCTCAGGCCCCACGACCAGACCCCACCCCCCCCCCCAAAAAAAAGAACTGAAGACTAGGGTTGGCAGGAGTCTTCCTGGTATCTAGAAACTTGCAGGAAGTTAGGGGCTTCTGCCTGGCAGTGATCACTAGTCCTCCATCTGGACCCAGGACCGTCTTCCACAGGTGGATCGCGGCAGCACTGGCTTCCAGGATACAGATACAGTCGCTGCCTACCTGTTCAGGATGGTCTGAGGCCAGACATAAGGCCCCATGCCCCTGTAAACCCTTGGGGACTGATCAGCTGATTAAGAGCAGATGGAGACTCCCAGATGGCCCAGTGCCCACACTGAGAACATGAGCCACAGAGCACACCTCCCCACACTGATGGTGGCATCTCTGTGTGGCTCCTTGTCTGTGGTGTGCGCCGTTAGGTCAAGATACATCACTCTTGTAGACACGGTTCTTGCCCAGTGTTTAGGACCAAAGAGTCATAAACTTCACAGCCCCTAAGTGGCTTGGGGAAAATATCTGTGTCTACTCAAGCAAATGCACCGACCGCAGCCCTTATTACCTGTGAGATGAGAACGTACCAGGTTCTGATGTTTGAGGCACCCACCTAGGGCCTCTGGCAGGAGACAGTCCTGTTCCCTAGGAGAGTGGGAGCTCGTTCCTTCTGGACACGTCGGCTGTGTTTCTCCACTGGAATGAGAGAGCTGGACCCCTGCCTGGTGTCTTGCCAGGCCAGCTGGAAATACCTCGGCTCTCAGTCTCTGTCTTCCAGTGGCCTCACCACACCCTGCTCTGTTCCCTGGGCTCACTTCTTGCTGCCTTCCTCTGCTTACCAATATTCTTAGCTTTTCCAGGGCCAGGTGCCCATGAGCATCCTTGGGAAGGGAACTTATCCTCAGTTCCCGCCCCAGCGCTCAACTTCTCTACATGTCTGGCTAGGGCAGAACCTTCTAGCTTCGAACTTTACCATTGGCCTCTGGATTGTGTCATCAGCTGGTTCAGGGCAGTGATCCTGACGCCCAAGGACTGGGCGCACGGATGGCCGAGCACTCCTCCATGCACTCCTGGTCCTGGCCTCTGTGTGTGCCTGGCAGGCCGTATCTAGGGTCCACTTGCATGTCAAGCTGCTGCCTGCACATGTGGTATCACCTTCTGCCGTCGCTACCCCTCCTTAATTGTGGCAGATGCTTGGAGAGAGTCCAAGTGGCCAGGAAGAGGAAGGGGCCAAGTGTGGGATTGGTGAAGCAGCGGCCACACACCACAGTGATGACAGGGATAATACCACTTGAACTGCCCAGACTACAGAGATGCCACAGAGTATGCACTCCAAGGGTGCACGCCGGTCAGAGTAGGCCTGAAGTCTAATCTGGGGCCATGACAGGGCCTGAGGCTCAGGCTCATGACTTGAGGAGCTTTTTGGTCAGCTGCTCCAGCTGCAACTCTCTCCCCCTTTTCTCTGACTCAGACAGCAAAACATGCTGGCAAATGAGGTTAGGGAGGAGCTAGGTGAAGAATTACACATTGAAGGTTACTGGGTTGAAGCTGGCTGGGCCTCCATGAGCTGTTTCATGTCATAATTACACGTTACTGTAGTTGCTAAATGTTAAATTACAAGCGTTGGCTCTGGGTGCATCATCTGACCACGGTCTTGATAAACACGTCCCTGTGAGAAGGTCAACAAGTGGCCTGGAAGGGGACCACTGGAGTGACAGAGGACTGGGGGTCAGGGCTGAGCAAGACAGTAGGATGGGTGTCCTCACAGGGATGCCAAGGGAAAGCAAGAGCCGCGGCCCGCAGGCCTTCTCATGGTTTTAAAATGCGAAGAAGGAAACTACTGTCCTCATTTGGGAGAAACTCCGCATTTTTGTGGACAAGCCTAAGGGAACACAGTGATGCTCAGTGAGCAGCTTCAGATGACTGCCACTTTGGATAACAGAAGAGCCGTCCGTATACCTTCAAGCCTCAAGACAACAGAACCTACAAGCACTTGCCATCTGTTGGGCTGTGCCTGTGAATCAAGGTCTCATTGCTGTTGGGGGACATGTGAGCACCCATGAGTGTGGAGAAATAGCTGGATGGAACTCTGAGAGATCTCCAATTACTAACTCCCATCTGAGAATAAGGTGTAGTACCTCGATATGGAGAATTCCGTATCACTTGGGAATTGAGAGCTGCTCTTCTGTAGGTAGCTGAAGTTTAGAAATAGACTCCCAACCCCACAGCCTGTGGGATCCAGACATCTGAGCCCTACTGCCCACTGCCCACAGGGCTTATGTGTACCCTAGTATACAGAAAGTATTCAAGAGGTTTACTTCCCTAGGCTTAGCCCCCATGAAATGTGCCAGCCTGCAGTTCAGACACACATACAGATCAGACAGACAGACAGGCACACATACCCACACCCTGCCCTCCCCCTCCCCCACAGCTTGAAGATGCCACTCTGATCCCTAAATGTGGAAGTTCATGTCTTGACATCTCTGTCTTGGACTTGGCTGGGCACAGGTCAGGGTATGCAGCGGGAATTATCCTACCCTCTTCAGGAGGGGACTAACTGTGGCAGGTGAATCTGCTCATGGAGGTAATAGCTTGACATGCAGCTAGACGCTAGATAGGGCTGTCAGATGTGCACAGAGCCAGCAGCATGAGTGTAGGGGCCGAGCAGTAACTGTCCACCCAGAGCCCTACGGGGAAATGCTGCAGATCTCTGTCCAGGAGTGTTGAGTGAACGGATGGATGAGGAAGGTGTGGAGCTGAGGGACTGGCCCCAGCTTTGGGCCATGGACCTTACTGGTTTGGTGTGGGTGGCAAGTGACTCAGGCAACATGGAGAAGGGCACAAATGCAGGATCCAGTGCCCACTTGACTCAAAGCCCTGTGGCCATTCTGAGCCATGCCTCAACACAGACTCACATGGGCCTCCTCCTCTGTGGTAGCGAGGACACACTTGGGACTGAGCCTGGTTATGGGACTCTGGCAAGATAAGTACTAGATGGGAAAGTTCCTGATCCTGCCCCCAGATTCCCTGATAGAGAGAATGGAACTCTTCCATTCTGCCACCCAGCCACAGCATTCTAACTGATGGGCCGTGGTGGAGAAGGAGCACCAACCCTTGGCCAACGTCGTGAGGACCACTGTGAACTCATGTCTCCCGCAGTGGGGTGAGAGGTGCCATGGGACTCCTTCCCGGGGTTAGCCTGTGGAACGCTGCCTGGGAATTGGCTCCTCAGCTATCCTCAGACTCCATTCTCAAGCAACTTCTCACAGGGACCTCCGGAGAGCTCAGACTGGGGCTGGCTAGACCCATGTGGATTCAGGGTCATTTCACCAGGATCCTGGAGTTGAAGGGCACAGTGGCTGGTGGGCACCCTCAGACCCACCTTATCCTTCTTCTCCAGGAGCCTGACATCACTGGCCATGAGCCCCATCTGTGGGAACATCTCCTTGGCCAAGGGCTTTGCTGGACCACAAGTATCAGGATGTGCAGCCTTCCCAGGAGCCAGAAGGGTGCAGGATCCCAGGGACAGGTCCGAGAACCAGTTCTGCTGCTGTCCCACCCCATGCTGCTAAAGGCTCAGCAAGATGGAATCTGGAAATTCTTGCTTTAGGGACCCTATAGGAGGATCCTATGTCCTGGAAGCAGGGGCCTCCCTCCTAGTGCCCTGTAAGATTCTTCCAAGAACCCTTCCAGGCAAGCACTTGTTCTTATCCAGATTATTTTTTGTTTAAAAAAATAGTATATTTTTATGTTACAGAAAAACGGAGCAAATGGTAGAGAGAATTCCTCAATACCTACCTTTGCCTTCCACACCAGGTGTCCTGTGATTATCATGCTGCATTACTGTGTAGGTCTGACAATAAATACTATCAAGGCCAACGTCTATATTCTGGTGCGGTCTTGTACTACGTGCTCCATGGGTTTTCACAGATGCTCACAGGCTTGTATTCTATCCATCCATCGAGTACCCCACTGAGTACCCCACCAAATCACAGAGCCCCATCCTGGGACTGTGACAAACCACCTTTGATGAGCTGGCTGACCTGCATGGAAACAGCGCACCCAGAGGGCCCTGGGTCACAGACACTGCTGACAGAGTGGCTGCAAATGTGCAACCAGCAGGTATTTTTCTACCATGGCCCAGGGGCTCGCTAGGCTCTCTTTCACACCCCTACGCGGTGGAGGGCTGGTCTAGTGCCAAGGTGGGGGGAGGTGGGCTGGTGGGGGAGTGGCTCCCTGGAGTGAGCCTGGAGCTGTAAACCTGGCTGGACCCCGGCGCTGGACGGCAGCGGTGTCACCGTGTGTTCCAGGCAGGAGCCCAGCTCCAGAGCTTTCCACTGGCAGGCTGGCCTGGTCAGTTCCAGGAGATGGAGTGGTGTCCTTGGGGCTCCCGCTTTCCCCCTCAGCATCCCACAGAGATGCGGACTGTCATCTCTCTCCCAGCTCCGGGCGCAGCCATCAGCCCCACGCCGACTCCGGGTCTCACCCGAGGCGGTACCAGGCTCCCCACACCGTCTGCACCTGGAAATGCCTCCTCCCTGGAAAAGAGACCACAGGCCCGGGACGGGCTATGTAGGGGTCCCGAGCTCAGGCTAGCAGAAAGGAACCCCCTCCTCCCCGCCCCTCCCTCCTCCCCACCCCTCCCTC
>NW_012267379.1:115408-126045 GCF_000151885.1 Dipodomys ordii | reverse complement strand
GCTTCTGCTGTGCAGTGCTGTGTGTCGGCTCAGGAGCTCGGCTTCTGCTGTGCAATGCTGTGTGTGTTGGCTCAGGAGCTGGGCTTCTGCTGTGCAGTGCTGTGTGTCGGCTCAGGAGCTGGGCTTCTGCTGTGTATAGTGCTGTGTTTGTCGGCTCAGGAGCTGGGCTTCTGCTGTGCAGTGCTGTGTGTCGGCTCAGGAGCTCGGCTTCTGCTGTGCAGTGCTGTGTGTCGGCTCAGGACCTGACTTCTGCTGTGTGCTGGGGTTTGTGGCTGGCATTTTGAGAGGCTCGGCTCACTCCTGATGAAGGAGGTTGTAGTGACAGTGGCATTTTAGAGTGGCTGGAGAGGCAGGGGGCAGGAAGCTGGCATTCTTTACATTTTCATTGCCTACACTGACTCACAGACTTACTGGGAGGGCTGGTTCTGCAGCTGAGTGCTGCCTTCCCAACCCCTTGCAAACCTGCTCTGCTTGCTGGGCCTGCGTGACCAGCCAAGCCTCTTAGACTGCTTGGCACAAGTTCTCCTTCAGGGGCTCAGAGTCCCATCGGGGGTGGCCTCGGTGGCAGTGAGGGCTAGTGGCCAGGCCTCAACGTAGAAGAGAAATCTCACTGTTCATTCTTCCCAAAGCCTCGTGCTTCTCTGGAATAATCTTCCAGATTGTTTAGTTCTTCCTGGTCTCAGGGACTGCTTTCAGGCGGGTGCAATTATCCTGTAATGACTTTTCATTTTAAACCTCTTTTGAGGAGGCGTTGGCTTCCTTCACAGGATGCAGGTTCCAGGCAGGGGCTGACTGTCCTTGGTTTATCCTCGTGTTTTGGTGGCACCCAGGTGCCGTGACATTGAAGAGCTTTGGGTCTCAGATTGCTAGGCTGCCTTCCTCTGCCCACATCTCACCTCACTCTGGTAAAGCGGCTGCACATGTCACCGGTCACTGGCTGCCCTGGGAGCCCCACGGGGTACTGCCATGCGGAGTTTCCCTTTGGGGCTTGTGTGTGTTAATCACCTGGCTGTGCTCCGCAGTGCTGCCCGGCCGCTGGCTTCCTCGGCCTGCGAGCCATTCTGCCCGTGCTTTCTCTCCTCCTCGTCCCATCCTCTGCCCTCACTGGGTCGGCAGGTGTCTCCCGGAAGTCCCTCTGACTTGCCTTCCTCCTGGCTTGTTTCACGTTATGCGCGTTCCTAAGTAATTTCTGATGTATCTACCTGGGCATCTAGGAGATGTGAGACCAGGTGTCCACAACCAGCACGCTCCACTGCCCTTGTGAACCCAGCTCGGATTCACGTTTCTGAGTCCACGCTGAGTTTCTGCGACGTTGCACTGCACTCTGAGGCTCCGAAGAGGAACGGGTCAGCTGCCCGTGGCACCGGCACACCGAGGCCCAGAGGGCCCGCGGCCTGCTGAACACCCTTGGGGTGCGAGTGCAGGGTCTCCACACCTTCATCCAGAGTGTATGGCTCCCAGGCCTGCTGTGCCCGGGCTCCAGACCTCGTGTGGGCCCTGGCTACGCGACCTGACTCAGCTAACCCACAACCTGAAGTGCTTTGGGCCTGCTGTCTCCTCCCTTGTAGTGTCACCCGGCCTGCACCCCTGGATCTGCCCAGCTTGCCGCACTCAGGTGGGCTGTGGTTGCTGTGAACCTAGGCACCGACCTATCCTTGTGCAGCTGAGGCTGCCCACGTGCGTGGTAGACACTGAGCACCTGGCAGGTGCCAGCAGGGCAGGTGGCTCTCCCAGGTCTCATGTCCCAGCTCAAGATGCCATCCAAGGTGGAAGGCCCTGGAGCCTGCAGTGCTGCCTGCTCCGACCACCCCGTGCAGTGGTCTGTGCTCTGGCTCCTGACTGACGGCCCTCCAGCAATCAGGTGAACAGCCTGCCCAGAGGCCACACCTCCGGCTTAAAGGAGACCACCTCTCGCAGCTTCTGGTGACCTGCTCCCTGCATCCCCGCCCCGTGCGCCCAGGCAAACGTTGCAGGAAGGGGTGCTCGTGTGCTGGGACGTGGAAGGTTGGCATAGCTAGGTTTCCAGGGCTGGCCGTGGCCACACCGCAGAGAGAATTGTCGGGTTGGGGGCTGTGGTGAGACAGGCACAGATCTCTGATAGGCTGTACTGACGCCAGCAGGTTGTTCTTGTTCTGCAGCTTTTCCTTTCTCTGATAACAGCAAAGTGCTGGCAGGTGGGAAACTGGTGAGTCAGCAAGGCTCAGCCCAGGAGTCACCGCCCTTGCTGGCTGGAGCAATACCTGAGGCCGGGGCCCTGGACACACGATCCCAGGGTACCACCGTGCGCTATGGCTGCCCACGGCTCTGCAAAGCCAGGGCCTTGTCTCTGGTCTCCTCTGCCGCACGGATCCTGGCAACTTCAGAGCCTGGAAGGCCCCTGAGCTCTCGCTGGTGTAGGAACATGGAGGTGCCCACATGTGGGCTGAGCTGGGTCCCTCGAACCCCGTCACCAGCTGGGGAGGTGGCTGTCCAGCCCGTGAGCTGACCGGTGGGCTTCTCTGAGGGCCTGGGAGCCCTAAGGTGACCTTGTCTCACTGAGATTCCAGTCCCCAGAGTTTCTCTCAAGGGAGTTTGGGCCCTAAGCTAGAAACAGAAGGCAGAGGCCTTGCAATTGAAACCAGAGCAACTATAAAATGTGCGTTTTTGTCAGCTCTCCTCTGGAGTACAGGGAGGTCCTGTCTCCAGGAGAGTGTGGAGCTGGAGTTTCTGTTCCACATCAGGGGACGCAGGTAAACGGCAGGGTGAGGAAAGGGCAGGGGAGGCCGTCCATCCCCGGAGGGTGCGGTGTAAGGGGCTGACTGGCAAGGGGGCTTCTTCGGAGATGACACAAGCTTCGCTGGGTGCTATGCAGGAAGTCAGGTCTCGGGTCACGGGGGGCTCTGCGCATAGAGCTCAGTGTGAAAGGCTTTCTGAGACCAGGCAGAGCCTGGGGAAGGGGCTGAGCTGAGGCCCCAGTCCGAGGCCTGTGCCTAGTGGCAAGGAGAGACCTCCAGGTTCATGACCTTCTTTGTGGACCTCCATGTTGTTGTTGGTCCTTCTAAGCAGCACCAGGAGCTAATGGACCCTCCTTTTGTGTTGTAGCCGCAGGGGCTCTGCAGGAGTACACATTGATGCTTTAGATGTCTACTCTTGAGGAAGCTGCTGGTGTTGGTGAAGTGAGTGTGGAGTCTTAGAGAGGGGGACTTGGTTGGCTGATCTAGAGACTGCGTCTTGGAGTTGGTGTTGGCTTTGGGTTGGTTTTTAGTTTGGGCCAGGCAAATAAAAGTGGCTTCTAAGTGAGTGGTGGTGTTGCCTCTCTGGCACAAGTATGCTAACAAGGTAGGTGGGAGTAGGCACAGAGCCCTCCTTTCTGAAGTCTTCCTTGCTTCTTGGGCACATGGTCACAGGGCCGCAGTGCTGGCTCTTTGGGCAGGTAGGGCCAAGGGTTCCCTGGAGTCAGTCTTTGGTGTGGCAGGGTCCCTCTGTGGTGTGCCCTTGAGCGCCGGTGGGCTGGAGCTGGCCACAGAGGTCTGATGTGTCCGTGGTGGCTGTGCGCCACGTGCAGGCCCTGGTGGCCACCTTCTGCTGTGCTGGGGCTCATGTTGTCCAGCGGTGTCCTCACTCTGTTTTCTCCTCCTTAGCTCCGTGCAGACCTTGCAGTGACACAGAGGTCCTCCTTGCTATTTGCACCAGCGACTTCGGTGAGTAGGCCTTCCTGGCCCGCCTCTCATTCTGGTGGGGAGGGAGGGCTCCATCTGCATGCAGGGTCTCCAGCTGGGGCTCTGGAGGCTTCCCTGGCTGGCACTGGCTCATGGTGCCACTGGATGCGTGGTCCCCTCGTAATCACAGGGAAAGATGCTTTTCTGCACATCACCAGGGCAGGGAGAGCTGGAGTTGGTGTCAGCCGTTCTCAAGTATGCTTCGGTTGTGCCCAGGAGCTCACGGTCAGAGTCCTTTTAGCAGTATTCTGTGAATGGTGTCCTGTGGGCCTCCCGTGCTGGTCAGAGCCCGGCCCTACCCTTCTGCAGTCGCCAGGCAGCTGCGGGACACAGGCCCCTTGCCTGCCACGTAGGTACCAGCCTGGGACAGGCAGGGTAGTGCTCGCTGTCCTGCTGGGGTGGTGGCCGTGCTCAGCTGGACTTGCTGTCCCTGGGCCAGCTCCAGAGCCCGGGCAGAAGAAGGCTTCTTGCTGTTCTGCTCTCCATGCCTGTCTGGGCTCAGGAGCTGGGCAGGGGCCTCGCAGGAAAGCCCTGCTGTAGACCCTACCCTGCCCCGTCCCTTCCTGTAACCTTGTCTTGGGAGATGCACTGTGTCATTTGACAGGACACGGAGCCGCCGAGTCTTGTGAGCCACTGTGTGTGTTTTCTTGTTCTTATCAGCAGCCTAGGTATGCAGCATGACTCAAGCCATGGCCCCGATGGAGAGCTGTCTCTGGTACCTCATGGTGCCGGCATCAGGACAGCGGATTCTCCCTGCGTCCTATCCCCCAGGACTGGGGTCTAAACTCAGGGCCTTACGCTTACTTGGCTGGCACTCCGTCACTCGAGCTACACCTCCAGCCCAGTGCTTTTGGAGATGAAATCTCATGGACCTTTCAGCCCTGCTAGCTTCAAATGGTGATCCCCTGGATCTCAGTCTCCTGAGTAGCGAGGATCCGGGGTATGAGCTGCTAGCACCCAACAGCGTTAGCAGAGTTCAGGTGCAGCTTCTGGTTTCTGAGGCCTGTGGTGGCCCAGGATGTGTGCAGAGCCATGAGCCTCCATGACTAGCCCTGCCCAGGAGACCTGCTGACCTGTCTCTCCTTCCTCCACAGTGGTCCGTGGCTCTATCCAGGATGTCACCCACGTGCCAGAGCACCAGGAGTCCATCATCCACCTGAAGGTGAACAGACTCCACCGGCAGAAGAGCAGGGTTTTCCAGCCAGCTCCCGAGGGCAGTGGCCCCTGGCAGGGCCTGGTCACAACACTGCTGGAATGTGGTGTGCGGCCAGGGCCCGGAGACTTCCTCTTTACTGGCCACGTGCACTTTGGAGAGGCCCGGCTTGGCTGTGCCCCGCGCTTTAGTGACTTCCAAAGGATGTACAGGGACGCAAAGGCGCAGGGGCTGAACCCCTGTGAGATCAGCACAGAGTGACTGCAGGGTGGCCACGGGCGCTTTCTGCCCTCTCCTAATGTGCCATCGCGCGAATCCTGGTGTGGGCCGCAGGCTGGCGCTGAAGGCCAGGGGCTCAGCCTGGCCTAGTTCTCAAGCCTCGGAGGTACAAGCTGCCCTGACCCCAGGAGGGCCCAGCCACGGGTGCCCAGACCGATGTGGAAATGCTGTGAAGTGCAAACTAAGTTATTATATTTTTTGTAAAAAAGAAATGTGCATAGGAAACAAACGCGTGTTGAAGATGCCTTGGCGGCCACGTCCTGCACTTTCAAACTGTTTGGTGTGGGTGTCACTGGGGATGGGCCGGTGACGGCGATGGTCACCAGGCTTTGGGGAAGGCTCAGTACCCTCCAACGCCGTGACAGAGGGAACACATTTTTTCTCTCATTTGGTTTTGCTCTTAAGGAATGAGCTTTGCAGCTGCGGTCCTCCTGGGCTGCAGGCGGGTTCTATCGCAGAGAATAAAGGTCAGGTTCTGCCCACACCCAGTGTCTGCGTCCACCCACCAGCCAGGCGTCCGTCAGGCCGGCCCTAGCCTGGCACAGGTGGGCATGTCGGCTGGCGAATGTGTGAACACTTCCCTCTGGGTTGACCCCGTCCTGACCCAGCTGCCCCAAAGCGTGCGAGCCCACAGCAAGTCTCTGGACACCGAGTTCCTGGGTCGGGCTGGGGTCAGTGTCCTTCGTGTCCTCAGAGAGTTACTTTTTCACAAACTGGGGTTTAAACTGCAGACCTTCATTGTACCATCTGGAGTCCCAGGAATGGAGGTGTTCCTTAGCCCTGAGGGTGGATTCAGGCGTCTTCGGCTCTTGGCCACATCCCTCCAGTCTTGGCCTCCAGTCACAGGGCTTCCGCCCTGTGTGCATCTGTTTCCCAAATTTCCCTCTTACGAGATCACAAGAATTGGATTTAGGGGTGACCTCCCGATTGATGTGATCACCTCTGCCAGGACCTCATTTCCAACTAAGACAGGTGGGCATGAAGCTTGGGGGGGAGAATTTTCACTCCAGTGTAGGGGGTTGGGCAGCAGGGAGTGGGCAACCAAACGCCTAAACCTGGCTTCTCCCTGTGAATCAGGTGTGTCTTCTTGTGCAGCGGCTAAAGCAAAGGGGGCTCTAGGAGAGGCCAGGGCAGCCGGGGAGCCGTGTGGACTCATTGAGGACCTGGTTACACTGGGTGGTCTGAGTGGAAGCTGCACTGGCTAAGGTGTGAGCTGGCTCAGGTGTGTGCTGGCTCAGGTGTGAGCTGGCTCAGGTGTGAGCTGGCTCAGGTGTGAGCTGGTGTTGGCTCAGGTGAATGCTGGCTCAGGTGTGAGCTGGCTCAGGTGTAGGCTGGCTCAGCGTTGTGAGCTGGCTCAGCGTTGTGAGCTGGCTCAGGTGTGTGCTGGCTCAGGTGTGAGCTGGCTCAGGTGTGAGCTGGCTCAGCATTGTGAGCTGGCTCAGTGTGAGCTGGCTCAGGTGTGTGCTGGCTCAGGTGTGAGCTGGCTCAGGTGTGTGCTGGCTCAGGTGTGAGCTGGCTCAGTGGTATGCTGGCTCAGGTGTGAGCTGGCTCAGGCACACACCAGCTCAGTGGTGTGCTGGCTCAGGTGTGTGCCGGCTCAGGTCTATGCCGGCTCAGGTGTGAGCTGGCTCAGCGGTGTGCTGGCTCAGGTGTGTGCTGGCTCAGGTGTGAGCTGGCTCAGGTGTGAGCTGGCTCAGCAGTGTGCTAGCTCAGGTGTGAGCCTGCTCAGGTGTATGCCGGCTCAGGTGTGAGCTGGCTCAGCGGTGTGCTGGCTCAGGTGTGTGCTGGCTCAGGTGTGAGCTGGCTCAGGTGTGATCTGGCTCAGCGGTGTGCTGGCTCAGCTGTGTGCTGGCTCAGGTGTGAGCTGGCTCAGGCACACACCAGCTCAGCGGTGTGCTGGCTCAGATGTGAACCGGCTCAGGAGTGTGCCGGCTCAGCAGTGTGCTGGCTCAGATGTGAACCAGCTCAGGAGTGTGCCGGCTCAGCAGTGTGCTGGCTCAGGTTTGTGCTGGCTCAGGTGTGGGCTGGCTCAGGTGTGAGTTGGCTCAGGTGTGAACCGGCTCAGGTGTGAGCTGGCTCAGGTGAGAGCTGGCTCATCGTTGTGTGCTGGCCCAGGTGTGAGCTGGCGCGGTGTGCTGGCTCAGATGTGAGCTGGCTCAGGTGAGAGCTGGCTCAGGTGTGAGCTGGCTCAGGTGTGTGCTGGCTCAGGTGTGAGCTGGCATGGTGTGCTGGCTCAGATGTGAGCTGGCTCAGGTGAGAGCTGGCTCAGGTGAGAGCTGGCTCAGGTGTGTGCTGGCTCAGTTGTGAGCTGGCTCAGGTGTGTGCTGGCTCAGATGTGAGCTGGCTCAGGTGTGAGCTGGCTCAGGTGTGTGCTGGCTCAGGTGTGAACCGGCTCAGGTATGTGCTGGCTCAGCGGTGTGTGCTGGCCCAGGTGTGAGCTGGCTCAGGTTGAGCTGGCTCAGGTGTGAGCCGGCTCAGGTGTGAGTCGGCTCAGGTGTGTGCTGGCTCAGCGGTGTGTGCTGGCTCAGGTTTGAGCTGGTGCTGGCTCAGGTGTGAGCCGGCTCAGGTGTGTGCCAGCTCAGGTGTGAGCTGGGTCAGGTGTGAGCCGGCTCAGGTGTGAGCTGGTGCTGGCTCAGGTGTGAGCTGGCTCAGGTGTGAGCTAGCTCAGGTGTGTGATGGCTCAGGTGTGTGCCGGCTCAGGTGTGTGCCGGCTCAGGTGTGAGCCGGCTCAGGTGTGTGCCAGCTCAGGTGTGAGCTGGCTCAGGTGTGTGCTGGCTCAGCAGTGTGTGTGGCTCAGGTGTGAGCTGGTGCTGGCTCAGGTGTGAGCTGGCTCAGGTGTGTGCCGGCTCAGGTGTGAGCTGGTGCTGGCTCAGGTGTGTGCCGGCTCAGGTGTGAGCTGGCTCAGGTGTGTGCTGGCTCAGGTGTGAGTTGGCTCAGGTGTGAGCTAGCTCAGGTGTGTGCCGGCTCAGGTGTGAGCTGGCTCAGGTGTGTGTTGGCTCAGGTGTGAGCTGGTGCTGGCTCAGGTGTGAGCTGGCTCAGGTGTGAGATGGTGCTGGCTCAGGTGTGAGCTGGCTCAGGTGTGAGTTGGCTCAGGTGTGAGCTAGCTCAGGTGTGTGCCGGCTCAGGTGTGTGCCGGCTCAGGTGTGTGCCGGCTCAGGTGTGAGCTAGCTCAGGTGTGTGCCGGCTCAGGTGTGAGCTGGCTCAGGTGTGTGTGGCTCAGGTGTGAGCTGGTGCTGGCACAGGTACGGGACCTGGCATGGTCACCAGCAGCCATTTTCAGGCAAGGACATGAGGCCTGTGTGGTGGGCCAGGCCCCGCTGTGGCTGGTCACAGCACTGAGGCACCAAGCCCATGGCCGGAGAGAGCTGGATCCTGTCCCCACTTCCTGGGCTCAAGGAAGCTGCAGAACAGGAGTGGCCGGTGTGGTGGCCTCAGGCCTTCCGTCCTCAGTTAAGAGTGGCCTTGAGGTTCAGGGGAATTGGCCGAAACCCCTTGGCAGGCCTCAGCTTTTAGACGAGGGCTTAGGAGTTGGGGCTTCCTGCACAGGACCCAATGAGAAGTGTGTGCAGTGTCCTGACTGACCGCAGAACCCTGCTGTCTGTCCAGTCTCCCTGGGCCCCTTCCCACTGCCAGACAGAAGATTGTGCCCGCCCATCCCACATTCTCCTGTGGGAAAGCTCACCGGAGAAGAGACCAGCAGGTCCTTCCGGTAGACCCACGGTGGACCGCGTCAGTGGGGACCCCAGGCGGCCGGCCGCAGCCTGCACCGCGCCCTGGCCCCACGGCAGCCTTCTGAGCCCAGCTATCCAGACCCCGCCACCCCCCATCAGAGCAGCAGGCACCCCTCCCACCCCACCCCTCCCACCCCACTCCTCTCCTCACCCCTGCTCTGTCCCAGCTCAGGCACTGCCCTGCAGCCACCCTGTCCCCACCTTCCCTTGTCCTCGCCCTCTGCACTGTGTTATCCCTACTCTGTCCTCCCTGTGCTGAACTCACCCCTGCACTGTCCTCCTGTGCTGACCTCAGCCCTGCACTGTCCTCGTGTGCTGACCTCAGCCCTGCACTGCCCTCCTCCCTGTGCTGACCTCAGCCCTGCACTGTCCTCCTCCCTGTGCTGACCTCACCCCTGCACTGTCCTCCTGTGCTGACCTCACCCCTGCACTGTCCTCCTGTGCTGACCTCACCCCTGCACTGTCGTCCTGTGCTGACCTCACCCCTGCACTGTCGTCCTGTGCTGACCTCACCCCTGCACTGCCCTCCTGTGCTGACCTCACCCCTGCACTGTCCTCCTCCCTGTGCTGACCTCACCCCTGCACTGTCCTCCTCCCTGTGCTGACCTCACCCCTGCACTGCCCTCCTCCCTGTGCTGACCTCACCCCTGCACTGCCCTCCTCCCTGTGCTGACCTCACCCCTGCACTGCCCTCCTCCCTGTGCTGATCTCACCCCTGCACTGTCCTCCTGTGCTGACCTCACCCCTGCACTGTCCTCCTGTGCTGACCTCACCCCTGCACTGCCCTCCTCCCTGTGCTGACCTCACCCCTGCACTGCCCTCCTCCCTGTGCTGACCTCACCCCTGCACTGTCCCCCATCCTGTCTGTGTGCTCCTTCCCTGTCCCCCGGCTCCCTTCCCCCCTTTTCCTTTGCCATGCTGTAAGATGCAGGGTTTTCCTGTCCTTTCCTCTCTTCGTTGCTAAGCTGGTGGACCAGAGCTCATCGTTGCTCATATCTCTTTGACCTGTGTTTTCCATGTTTCCTGGCTCCCAGGCCATATTCCCACACAAGTCCCTGCTGGACCCCTGCCTGGCCTCCTCCTGTCCCAGTCCACACACACACACACACACATACACACACACACACACACTACACACACACAAATACATATACTACACACACTACACACACAACACACACACAACACATACACTATACACATTACACACACACAACACACACTACGCACACTACACACACACTACACACACTACACACATTACATACACAACACACACTACACACTACACACACAAATACACATACTACACACAGTATACACACAACACATACCCTACACACATTACACACACTACACACACTACACACACTACACACATACTACACACTATACACACACGCACACACTACAAACATACACTACACACACTACACACACACTACACACACACACAACACACACGCACACACACATTCCGTCCCCCTCCTCTCTAAAAGTCAGTGGTGCTGGTGGGAAGCCCCACTTATGCAGAGCAGTGGTTAGCTGAGCCTCGCTGCAACCCTGGGGCTGCTCTGTTAGGACAGTCACACCCTCATCCCACTTGGTAGGCCAGTGGGACCCCTGTCACAGATGGGGATGTGGGGACAGCTGTGGATCCGCTGGCTGGGTGCCCAAGAGGCGCAGGCCGCCAGGGTACAGTGAGCCGTGGTGGCTCTCCTCTCAGCCAGAGGCGCAGGCCGCCAGGGTACAGTGAGCCGTGGTGGCTCTCCTCTC
>NW_012267379.1:114111-115358 GCF_000151885.1 Dipodomys ordii | reverse complement strand
TACAGGACAGGGATCCAGGCTCAGGTGTACTACAGGACAGGGATCCAGGCTCAGGTGTACTACAGGACAGGGATCCAGGCTCAGGTGTACTAAGGGTTTTGGGGGCTGGGCCTAGCCCTGGCATCTCTCCCACACCCCCAGGGGTCGCCTTTCCTGCTGGGGCACCATCGGGGCCTCTTCCTACTGGCCTCGGGTCAGGGAAGCCCATAGGCTTCTCTCCCCAGGGCATTGGGCTTTAATGTGGGGTTGGGGGTTACTAAGCCTCTAATGCCTAAGGAATGGGTATGTAAATGTGGAATGTTGGCGCCAGCCATCTGGCAGCAGGACATCGCCCTCCCCGGGCCCGGCTGGCCCCTGAGCACTCATTGTCCAGCACCAGGCTTTCCCTCATCTGTTCTGGCCCACGTTTCAGCTGCAGGAGACTTGATAGAATCTAGAGCCCGGGAAGTACAAGCCTGTCAAGACAGTGCATGCGTGGTTGTCTTAGGCACATTGCTTTAGATGGTCCCAGCCGAACTTGCAGATGAATAGGAAGTCTCTTGTGCTGTCTCAAGAGAACTGAGCTGCCATTGGCTTGAACCCAGACAACTGTGTGTGTGTGCTTGAGTGTGTTCAGGTGTGTTCCCATGAGCCTTGCTTCCCACCCTTTGAGAAGGAAACCTGCTGCTGTTCCTGATGGTCCTCCCAGAGTGCCAATGTGGCATTGCATAGTCGGCTTCCAGAGACACACCGACGCCAGAAGACCAGAGCACAGGTGCAGACTGCTCCTCCAAGGACACCGACACGGGTCCGGCGGGAAGTGACCCTGGTCCTGCGGAAAATAGGATTTGGCCACCAACAGAAGGTGGTGGTCAAGTCTGTGCTGCCCCATTATGTCACAGCCCATGAGCAGTGCAGCACCCTCTGATGCTGAGAGGCAGTCGGCAGGGTGTTAGACAGCATGCACCCACCACCAGCTCCAGAAAGCCAGGCCGTGGGCTGGCCCAAGGTCAGCTGGGGTTGCCCTCCCTTTGCCTGGCCCAGCCCCCTGGGGAAATGAGGGTGGCTGCTGGCTCCAGGAACAGGTGCAGCAGAGGTAAGCTCGGCTTCTGCTGTGCAGTGCTGTGTGTGTCGGCTCAGGAGCTCGGCTTCTGCTGTGCAGTGCTGTGTGTCGGCTCAGGAGCTCGGCTTCTGCTGTGCAGTGCTGTGTGTGTCGGCTCAGGAGCTCGCCTTCTGCTGTGCAGTGCTATGTGTCGGCTCAGGAGCTC
>NW_012267379.1:105545-109139 GCF_000151885.1 Dipodomys ordii | reverse complement strand
TGCACACGTACTCACTGAGTGTGAGGGCGGGGTGCACACGTACTCGCTGAGTGTGAGGGCAGGGTGCACACATACTCACTGAGTGTGAGGGCGGGTGCACACGTACTCACTGAGTGTGAGGGCGGGGTGCACACGTACTCGCTGAGTGTGAGGGCGGGGTGCATACATACTCAATGAGTGTGAGGGCGGGGTGCACACGTACTCACTGAGTGTGAGGGCGCGGTGCACACGTACTCGCTGAGTGTGAGGGCGGGTGCACACGATGCTCGCTGAGTGTGAGGGCATGGTGCACACGGTGCTCGCTGAGTGTGAGGGCAGGGTGCACACGGTGCTCGCTGAGTGCCGGGGCGGGGTGCACATATACTCGCTGAGTGTGAGGGCGTGGTGCACACGTACTCGTTGAGTGTGAGTGCGGGGTGCACACGGTGCTTGCTGAGTGTGAGGGTGGGGTGCACACGGTGCTCGCTGAGTGTGAGGGCGGGGTGCACTCATACTCGCTGAGTGTGAGGGCGGGGTGCACACGGTGCTTGCTGAGTGTGGGGGCAGGGTGCACACGTACTCGCTGAGTGTGAGTGCGGGGTGCACACGTACTCGCTGAGTGTGAGGGCGGGGTGCACACGTACTCGCTGAGTGTGAGGGCGGGGTGCACACGGTGCTCGCTGAGTGTGAGGGCGGGGTGCACTCGTACTCGCTGAGTGTGAGGGCGGGGTGCACACGTACTCGCTGAGTGTGAGGGCAGGGTGCACACGTACTCACTGAGTGTGGGGGCGGGGTGCACACGGTGCTCGCTGAGTGTGAGGGCAGGGTGCACACGGTGCTCGCTGAGTGCCGGGGCAGGGTGCACACGGTGCTCGCTGAGTGTGAGGGCGGGGTGCACACGGTGCTCGCTGAGTGTGAGGGCGGGGTGCACACGGTGCTCGTTGAGTGCTGGGGCGGGGTGCACACGGTGCTCGCTGAGTGTGAGGGCGGGGTGCACACGGTGCTCGCTGAGTGCCGGGGCGGGGTGCACTCGTACTCGCTGAGTGTGAGGGTGGGGTGCACACGGTGCTTGCTGAGTGTGAGGGCAGGGTGCACACGGTGCTCGCTGAGTGTGAGGGCGGGGTGCACACGGTGCTCGCTGAGTGTGAGGTCGGGGTGCACACGTACTCGCTGAGTGTGAGGGTGGGGTGCACACGGTGCTCGCTGAGTGTGAGGGTGGGGTACACACGGTGCTCGCTGAGTGTGGGGGCAGGGTGCACACGTACTCACTGAGTGTGGGGGCAGGGTGCACACGTACTCGCTGAGTGCCAGGGCGGGGTGCACACGGTGCTCGCTGAGTGTGGGGGTGGGGTGCACACGGTGCTCGCTGAGTGTGGGGGCGGGGTGCACACGTACTCGCTGAGTGTGAGGGTGGGGTGCACACGGTGCTCGCTGAGTGTGGGGGCGGGGTGCACATGGTGCTCGCTGAGTGCCGGGGCGAGGTGCACACGGTGCTCGCTGAGTGTGGGGGCGGGGTGCACACGTACTCACTGAGTGTGAGGGCGGGGTGCACACGTACTCACTGAGTGTGAGGGCGGGGTGCACACGTACTCACTGAGTGTGAGGGTGGGGTGCACACGGTGCTCGGTGAGTGCCGGGGCTGGGTGCACATGGTGCTTGCTGAGTGTGAGGGCAGGGTGCACACGGTGCTCGCTGAGTGTGAGGGCGGGGTGCACACGTACTCACTGAGTGTGGGGGCAGGGTGCACACGTACTCGCTGAGTGTGGGGGCGGGGTGCACACGGTGCTCGCTGAGTTTGGGGTGGGGTGCACACGGTGCTCGCTGAGTGTGGGGGCGGGGTGCACACGTACTCGCTGAGTGTGAGGGTGGGGTGCACACGTACTCGCTGAGTGCCGGTGCGGGGTGCACACGTACTCACTGAGTGTGAGGGCGGGGTGCACACGGTGCTCGCTGAGTGTGAGGGCGGGGTGCACATGGTGCTCGCTGAGTGCCGGGGTGGGGTGCTCACGGTGCTCGCTGAGTGTGGTGGCGGGGTGCACACGTACTCACTGAGTGTGGAGGCGGGGTGCACACGTACTCATTGAGTGTGGGGGCGGGGTGCACACGGTGCTCGCTGAGTGCCGGGGCTGGGTGCACACGGTGCTCGCTGAGTGCCAGGGTGCGGTGCACACGTACACCCAGGCTGGTGGACAAGGCCTGGGGAGGACCGCACCCTGAGGGAGGCCTGGCCCTGAGGGGCCCCTGGTACAGGACTCTGGGAGGAGCTGCTCACTCCATGCAGAAGCTGCTGGAGCACCAGGAGCCAGGGTCCACACTGGGCTACTGTGCACTGCCACCCAGGCGGCCGTGATGTATACAAACAGCGGAGGGCTGGTTGGTGGCGGGGTGGTGAGTCATGGCGGCCAGGGGCTCTGGAGTCTCGTCTTCAGAAGACTCTTGCTCACTGAGCCACATACTTCCCTAGCCGACAGTCAAAATGGGGGCAAGATGGAAAATAGCTGTATGTTTTTTTAAAGGAACAAAAAACACTCTGTGGGCTCCATGTGGAGGGAGGCGGGGTGGGGCCGTGGGACTGGAGGAGACGGCAGAAAAATGAGAGGCTTGTGCCAGTGGTGGGTACAGGTGGGCAGCACCAAGGGCCTGGGGCACATTTGTGTCTTGGTAGGTGTGAGTCTAAGTGTGCCTGTGTGTGTGTCTGAGCGTCTGTGTACATGGGTGTGCTAGTTTCTGTGTTCAACTCTGTGTGCCTGATTAGGAGCAGTCTGTGGCCCTCGGTGTCCATGCGGGGCGGGTCACCGTCCTCTCGAATCCCACGGGTGCCCCTTCCAGGCCTCCAGCCTCTCACCACGCGGGCAGGAGCCACGAGGCACCCTCGGCCCACGGCCCCGCGCCGATCGCCCCGCCACGGGACCTCCTCGCCTGACACCCTCGGCCCACGGCCCCGCGCCGATCGCCCCGCCATGGACCTCCTCGCCTGACACCCTCAGGCCAGCAGCCCCAGGTGTACCTTCCCTGCCTGGGTCACGGCCTGGACGAAGGCCCCCCACGGTTGGCTGAGGGGGGTGGGGGGCAGAGGGGTGCAGCTCTGAGGAGGCCCCTCTGGAGGGAGGAGCAGAGAGAAGACTGGGAGGGTAAGCTTAGTCAGCTGGTCCAGGCCAAGCCAGAGGGCTGCGGTCACTGTTTGGGGCACAGAGGAGAGCCTTCTCCAGAGTGCTCCTGGGAACAGGATGCAGAAGGGGAATGAAGGTCTGCCCAGCACACTGCCCACTCAGGGAGCTGGGGAAGAGGAACCCATGGCTGCACACTTGCGTTTGTCAGCCATTGCTCTCGCGTGGTGTCACCACTGTTGGACTTCTTTCTAGGGCTCAGACTTTCAGGTGTGTGGGAGGGGTGGGATCTCCAGCCAGCCAAGGGTGTGTGGGAGGGAGCTGGTGCCACGCAGGAGCAGACCCCGGTCAGGAGACCACACCGCAGCTAGCTGCTGCCTCCCCTCCGAGAGGCCGCACCTTCACCTCCCAGGTCCCTCCCTCCACCATCCCCTCCCAGGTCCCTCCACCATCCCCTCCCAGGACCCTCCACCATCCCCTCCCAGGACCCTCCACCATCCCCTCCCAG
>NW_012267379.1:99960-104461 GCF_000151885.1 Dipodomys ordii | reverse complement strand
CCGTCCTCCCCTCCTCCCCTCCCCTCTCCTCTCCTCCCTCTCCTCCCCTCCCCTCTCCTCAGCAGCCAGGTGACTCAGTCTTGTCATGTTGCAAGGCTCACTTCCTGCTTTAGGAGGCCTTCCACAGACTGGGGGACCGGTGACCACTGCCTGTCCCTGCCTGAGGTCTGCTAGGACCAGGGAACTTCGGCTACCTCATGTGGAAGGTCCCGGTCCAGGCCTCTGGTCCACAAGCGAGACCTAGGAGCAAAAGCCCCACGAGGCCGGGTGCGGACCCCAGCAGGCTCCCTCGGCAGGAGGGCCGCCTCTCCCGCCCGAGCAGGTGCCTCGGTGTGGCTCTCAGCATCTGAACCCGGCAGGGCCAGAGGCGGGTCCTTTGATCCATCAGTAGCAGGTGCCACTGGTGCTACCACCTCCCTTAGAGATGCCCGCACACAGCCTTCTGGAAGCTTCCACAGCCCTCTGGGTGGCTCAGAGCCTGTAGTGAAGCGCTGCTTCTGTCCTTCCCCTTCCTTCTGTCAGAACTGAGCTGGCTTTAAATCCTGGCTTGTCTAGACATATGTGCTGTAACCATCTCTGGCACAGGAGACTAGGTTGTCTCTGGTTTACAGCCCCTGGGTCCTGCTACTAGAAGGTTCTGAGAGCTTCCTGGTCAGCGCAGTGTCCATCTCTGGCCTGAATTTGGCACACAGTATGTTTGGTCCTAATGTCCTACCCTGACCCCAGGAGTCCAAGATGCACTGCCTTACTGGACAAAGGGAATTACGGTTCCTCCCAGGTGGGAGATAGTTCTGGATCTTCTGGTGGCTCGGAGTAGGAAGGCAGGAGAGACGCCAGGTTTAGAGGGCTCATTGGAAGGAGCCATGAGCCCAGGAGCGTCGGCGCCTGGAAGCCAGCGCAGGCAGGGAGCTAGGAGGCCGACCTGGGCCGCCTGGGAGGGCCGGCAAGGCCAGCTTCATGGCCTTGATTTCAGGCGGTGAACACGGTCAGGTCACACTTCTGACTTCAGTAATGGACAACGGCATATCCGCACTGTTAGGGCCCCAGGTTAATGGCGACGGGTTACAGCAGCTCTGGGGCAGCCACGTACACCTCACGGGGCAGGGGGCCCGGCCGCCGGCCAGACCTGCTGGGTTAATGCTTTGCATGTCTGCAGAACAGGCTCAGAATCTCAACGTGGACCATGATCCCCTACAGATGGTACCACCGGGCTTCCTCCATGGTTTGTACCCCTGTTCATCATCCAGTGTACCTGTGTGGGGGCAGGTCATTGGGGTCAGGTCTCGGCCAGGTCGCTGGGGTCACAGGGAGAGTCCCTGCCCACCTCCCCCTCCAGATGGTGCGGTGAGGCCCTCTCCTCCTGGGTCTCCTCAGCTGTCTGTGGAAGGAGAGCTGGCTGCAGAGCATCCAGTGGGCCACAGCCCGGTGCCCACACCCACCCCGGGTCACGGCATCCTGGGCGGACTCGCCAGGGCGGGAGATGAGCTGTGGTCCCACGGGGGGGGCAGGGCGGTCTCATTAGGGCTGCAGCTGACACTGAAGCTGCCACCCTGCTAATTGATTAAACTGTTTAATGCCGGCCGCTGTGGCGGGACCAGTGCCCAGCCAGGCCGCTGGCTTCCCTTCAGAGCAGCTTCTGGGAGGAAGTGCCCCAGAGCCTGTCTGTGGGGTGCCCAGGCCTGGCCTGGCCTGGGTGAGCGCCGCCCCCGTGCCCCATCTCTGCTGCTCTGTGGTTGTCATGTCCCTAGACGGGGCTTAGGGCACCTGGGCCTGCTAAGGCCCACAGTGCCCCGCACCTCGCAGGTGTGTTAGGGTGACAGCCTGCTTCACAGCACACACGCGCGCCTGCACACACACACGCACGCGCACACACACACGCACGCGTGCACACACACGCGCACACACACAATCACTGTGCTGATGAGGACAGGTGTGCCATGCTGACAGCCTGCTCCACAGCACACACACACACGCACACACACGCACACACACACACATACGCACACACACACAATCACTGTGCTGATGAGGCCAGGTGTGCCGTGGTGACAGCCTGCTCCACAGCACACACATGTCATCATGGTGCTGATAAGGGCAGGGTTGTTTCAGGAAGGCTGCAGGAGCCAGGTCCTTGATGTGTTTCTTCTTATTGTGTGTGTGTGTGCACATGTGTGTGTACGTGTGTGTGTGTGTGCACAGATGGGAGGCGGGAGCTTGAACTCGGGGTCTCTCTTTCGCTTGGCCTTTTCCACTCCAAGCTGGTGCTCTATCACTTGAGCCACACCTCCATTTCTGGCTTTTTGCTGGTTAATTGGAGAAAAGAGTCTCAAATTTTCTGCTTCGCCTGGCCTTGAACTGGGATCCTCAGATCTCAGCCTCCTGAGTAGCTAGTGCTTGGTTGGGGCTGCTGTTTTGTGTCAGGGGGAAGTCTGCCAGCAAAAGGCAAGAGGAATCCACACCCCTCCTTCTTGAAAGAGTCCAGGGAGTCTTTTCTGGGATTTCCTGCTTGTGTTTCTAGTGACTCTCTCTTCTGTGAGGACCCTCGAGCCCCCCACCTGCCTCCTCACCCAGCAGCCTCAGCTGAGATGGAGGTCTGCAGGCTTGGAGTCCCAAGATGGAGCAGGACTCCGAGGGCCTTGACACCTAGGGCAGGGGCACACGGTGCTCGCTGAGTGTGAGGGCGGGGTGCACACGGTGCTCGCTGAGTGCCGGGGTGGGGTACACACGGTGCTCGCTGAGTGCCGGGGCGGGGTGCACACGGTGCTCGCTGAGTGTGAGGGCGGGGTGCACACGTACTCGCTGAGTGTGAGGGCGGGGTGCACACGGTGCTCGCTGAGTGTGAGGTCGGGGTGCACACGTACTCGCTGAGTGTGAGGGCGGGGTGAACACGGTGCTCGCTGAGTGCCGGGGCAGGGTGCACACGGTGCTCGCTGAGTGTGAGGGCGGGGTGCACACGGTGCTCGCTGAGTGTGAGGGCGGGGTGCACACGGTGCTCGTTGAGTGCTGGGGCGGGGTGCACACGGTGCTCGCTGAGTGTGAGGGCAGGGTGCACACGGTGCTCGCTGAGTGCCGGGGCGGGGTACACACGGTGCTCGCTGAGTGCCGGGGCGGGGTGCACACGGTGCTCGCTGAGTGTGAGGGCAGGGTGCACACGGTGCTCGCTGAGTGTGAGGTCGGGGTGCACACGTACTCGCTGAGTGTGAGGGCGGGGTGCACACGGTGCTCGCTGAGTGTGAGGGCGGGGTGCACACGGTGCTCGCTGAGTGCCGGGGCGGGGTGCACTCGTACTCGCTGAGTGTGAGGGCAGGGTGCACACGGTGCTCGCTGAGTGTGAGGGCGGGGTGCACACGGTGCTCGCTGAGTGTGAGGGCGGGGTGCACACGGTTCTCGCTGAGTGTGAGGGCGGGGTGCACTCGTACTCGCTGAGTGTGAGGACAGGGTGCACACGTACTCGCTGAGTGTGAGGACAGTGTGCACAAGTACTCGCTGAGTGTGAGGGCGGGGTGCACAGGGTGCTCGCTGAGTGTGAGGGCGGGTGCACACATACTCAATGAGTGTGAGGGCAGGGTGCACACGTACTCACTGAGTGTGAGGGCGTGGTACACACATACTCGCTGAGAGTGAGGGCGGGGTGCACACGTACTCGCTGAGTGTGAGGTCGGGGTGCACACGTACTCGCTGAGTGCCAAGGCGGGGTGCACAGGGTGCTCGCTGAGTGTGAGGGCGGGGTGCACACGGTGCTCGCTGAGTGTGAGGGCGGGGTGCACACGGTGCTCGCTGAGTGACGGGGCGGGGTGCACTCGTACTCGCTGAGTGTGAGGGCGGGTGCACACATACTCAATGAGTGTGAGGGCAGGGTGCACACGTACTCACTGAGTGTGAGGGCGTGGTACACACATACTCGCTGAGAGTGAGGGCGGGGTGCACACGTACTCGCTGAGTGTGAGGTCGGGGTGCACACGTACTCGCTGAGTGCCAAGGCGGGGTGCACAGGGTGCTCGCTGAGTGTGAGGGCGGGGTGCACACGGTGCTCGCTGAGTGTGAGGGCGGGGTGCACACGGTGCTCGCTGAGTGACGGGGCGGGGTGCACTCGTACTCGCTGAGTGTGAGGACAGGGTGCACACGTACTCGCTGAGTGTGAGGGCGGGGTGCACACGTACTCGCTGAGTGTGAGGTCGGGGTGCACACGGTGCTCGCTGAGTGCCCGGGCGGGGTGCACTCGTACTCGCTGAGTGTGAGGGCGGGGTGCACACGGTGCTCGCTGAGTGTGAGGTCGGGGTGCACACGTACTCGCTGAGTGTGAGGGCGGGGTGCACACGGTGCTCGCTGAGTGCCGGGGCAGGGTGCACACGGTGCTCGCTGAGTGCCGGGGCAGGGTGCACACGGTGCTCGCTGAGTGTGAGGGCGGGGTGCACACGTACTCGCTGAGTGTGAGGGTGGGGTGCACACGGTGCTTGCTGAGTGTGAGGGCAGGGTGCACACGGTGCTCGCTGAGTGTGAG
>NW_012267379.1:87140-91725 GCF_000151885.1 Dipodomys ordii | reverse complement strand
TCCACCATCCCCTCCCGGGACCCTCCACCATCCCCTCCCAGGACCCTCCACCATCCCCTCCCAGGACCCTCCACCATCCCCTCCCAGAACCCTCCCTCCACCATCCCCTCCCAGGACCCTCCACCATCCCCTCCCAGGACCTTCCACCATCCCCTCCCAGGACCCTCCACCATCCCCTCCCAGGACCCTCCACCATCCCCTCCCAGGACCCTCCATCATTCCCTCCCAGGACCCTCCACCATACCCTCCCAGGACCCTCCACCATCCCCTACCAGAACCCTCCACCATCCCCTCCCGAGACCCTCTAACATCCCCTCCCAGAACCCTCCACCATCCCCTCCCAGGACCCTCCACCATCCCCTCCCGGGACCCTCCAGCATCCCCTCCCAGGACCCTCCCTCCACCAGCCCTGCCCCAAAGAGCCTGCAGCTCATTCTGTCTCCCTTTACACCTACTTAGCTAAGCTAAAATGTCCCTGAAACACTAGGGAAACAAAGTAAGCAGTATAGACAAAGTCACATTTGAAGGAAATGAAACATTGGGATTTTGGAGTCCTGGTGAGCCATGCAGGAGAATCCCAGGAGGGGAAGGTGGAGGGTCCCGGGAGGGGATGGTGGAGGTAGGGTTCTGGGAGGGGATGGTGGAGGTAGGGTTCTGGGAGGGTATGGTGGAGGGTCCTGGGAGGGGATGGTGGAGGGTCCTGGGAGGGGATGGTGGAGGGTCCTGGGAGGGGATGGTGGAGGTAGGGTTCTGGGAGGGGATGGTGGAGGGTCCTGGGAGGGTATGGTGGAGGGTCCTGGGAGGGGATGGTGGAGGGTCCTGGGAGGGGATGGTGGAGGGTCCTGGGAGGGGATGGTGAAGGGAGGGTTCTGGGAGGAGATGATGGAGGGTCCTGGGAGGAGATGATGGAGGGTCCTGGGAGGGGATGCTGGAGGGTCCTGGGAGGGGAAGGTGGAGGTAGGTTTTCTGGGAGGGGATGGTGGAGGGTCCTGGGAGGGGATGGTGGAGGGAGGGTTCTGGGAGGGGATGGTGGAGGGTTCTGGGAGGAGATGATGGAGGAGATGATGGAGGGTCCTGGGAGGAGATGATGGAGGGTCCTGGGAGGGGAAGGTGGAGGTAGGTTTTCTGGGAGGGGATGGTGGAGGGTCCTGGGCAGGGATGGTGGAGCCGTGCAGGCATGCTTTTGAGGAGAATGCGCAGACACTGGAGGACCCTGGCTGGGCAGGGCAGGGCTGGACGCCATGCCAAGGCGCTGGTCTGCAGAGCCTCAGAGCTCCGGTTCCCTCCCCAGCCAGGCCAGGCGGCTCCCGAGGCCACCTTGATGCAAACTTTGGCCTTCAGACTCAAAGACGGTGCATGCTGGTTCTTTGTGGTCAACTGCTTGCGGGCCCTTGTGACGGCAGCCCAGGACTCACACGGGGTCCACTCTCTGCAGGTTGTAGACCCCTCGAGTTTAGGCTTGGAGCTGTGGGGCTGCAAGAGGTGTCACTATGGGACCCCTTCCCTTCCCCCCCTGCAGCAAGCTACCCCGGACCTGGGCTGTCCAGATCTACCCTAACCTGGGGCCCCCAGGGACCTGCCACCCCGGGGCCGCTGTGATCGTGGAAAAGCCTGGGTGGACCCCTCAAGGGAGGGCAGATCTGCTGGGTGGGAAAAGCTACGAATTCATTAAGAGCAAATGCAGGAGCACTTGCAAGGAAATGTCAGAGGGAGACGCTGAAAGATTAAAAAGAAGCAACTGGGCTTTGGACTTTTAGACAACATGTTCAAAGTGAGATGCAGTAAAAAAGGTCAGAAAAGTTAAATGCATCATCATGGAGACAAACAGTGCTGCACCCCGTAATTTCCTGAGTCAGTCTCTGAGCACCCGACTCCTGTCTTCTGGGCAAGAATTGTGTGGTGAAGCCGGTGTTTTGGAAGGATGTGGCCAGCAGGGGAACTGGACCACGAGGTAGGGATTTGGGCCCAGGGCCTGGGACAAGGATGGAGAGCTGATGCCCTCTGTTAACTGGGCACACCAGGTCCCTCCCCAGGTCCCAGCCTGAGGCCTGGAGGTGACACTGCTGGCCGGGAGGGGAGGCTCCCACCCCAGTGAGACCTGTGCCCTCCTCCTCCTCCTCCTCTTCATCACAGCTGAGAAAGGCTGAGCCCCTGTCCAAAGCCACGGCAGGTGAGCAGCCTGCGTAGAGCTGTTGTCTGGCACGGGGTCTGCACTACACTCACGCTCACGTAGCTGTGACTAAAGCGCACAACAACTTAAGGAGGAAATGTTCATTTTGGCTCATGACTTCAGAGTTTCAGTCCACAGCCCGTGGCTGTTTCTGGGCTTTGGTGAAGCAGAACAAGGTCGTGGTCATGGGTAGCAAGAGTGGGTTTTTATACCTCATGGCAGGCAGGAAGCAGAGATGGAGAGAGCTGAGAGGGAGAGGAGAAAGAGGGGAAGGGGAGAAAGAGGAGAGGGAAGAGGTAGAGGAGAGAGGGAAGAGGTAGAGGAGAGAGGGAAGAGGTAGAGGAGAGAGGGAAGAGGTAGAGGAGAGAGGGAAGAGGTAGAAGAGAGAGAAGAGAAGAAAAAGAAGAGAGGAGAGGGGGAGAGAGGAAAGACAGAAGAGAGGAGACAGAGGGGAGGGAGGGAGATGGGGAAGGAGAAAAATAGGAGAGGCGCATTGGGACAAGGTGCAGCTTTAAAGACTGCTTCCTCTCACTTCCTGAAGTAGGAGGTACCTCACCGGGACCGAGCCCCCCACGTGCCTGTGGGGGCCCCCCCCCGACGTGGAAGCCATGCAGGAATTACCTGCAAGCTGGGAAAGGCCTGCACACTGGCACGCGGGAAGTCCCCCTCTCTGCAGACCCACAGCTCAGGGGCTGCAGGGCCGGGCACTGCTGGCAGGGTGGTCCCTGCCCAGGGCTTGGCCGGCCTGAGGCCCTTCCCACAGGTTTGTTGGGCCAAACTCTTCTGCAGGCTGACCTGTCCCAGTGTGCTGGTTTCACCTCAGAGAACCCAAAGAGCACCGTGATGGCCCATGGTCATCAACCTGCTGGCAAGGGGTCCTGCCTCCCGCTGGCCGTCCCTGCCAGGAATGTTGAGGGTCCGTGACCTCAGGGCCACTAGCCAAGGACCCCAGGGGACCTGGTCCTGCATTAAGGTGGGATGTGTCCAGGCCGGGCTCTGAGGTCTCCTAGGCTCTGCGGTTACGTCTTTGCCTGAGGTCAGCGAGACCGGCAGGCAGCTCCACGCATATCTGGACGAGTGCTCTTAGCCCGGAGCTGGTGTCATGGCCCAGGAATGCAGGAAGAAGTCTGGGATCTGGCAGGAGGCATGGCAGTGTCCCAAGAATGTGCCTCGTAGAGAGATAATTAAGCGTTTGGGAGAACAGCTAATGACTCCCTGGTTCTGTTCATTTCATTGAAAGCAGGGGCAGCAGGGAAGGGAGACTGGGGAAGAGGTGCTCGGGTGCCCGTGTCCCTCTGCCAGGGCTGGTGTCCAGCAGGGATTGTCCTCTGTCCGTCACGGTGGGGGTGGCTGTGGGTGCCCGTCCCAGCTCTCGGAGGGAAGGCAGCACCAGCACCCCCCAGTGCTGAGCTCAGCATTTGGAGGGGAGGGGCGGGCAGCAAAGTGGCCCCATTGTGTGATGTGGGGGTGAAAGGTCAAAGGGCAGGCTCAAGTGGGAGAGAGGTGCATTTGAACTTCAGACGTGTTGTGGAATTTGCCATGTCTCCAGAAGACCTGGACGTCCACCCAGGACCTGTCAGACACCAGTGTGGTCTCTGGTGTTCTTCCAGGCAGTTTGTCAGAACTGGCTTAATCCACTCTGTGTATATGTAAGCACATGTGTGTGTGTGTGTGTGTGTGTGTGTGTGCGTGTGAACATACCTATATGGTCCGTGCACACACCAAATGTACACACCAAAGCAGGGTGGGGTTGCATAGATATATGCACATATATCTGTTTTTAGTTGTATATAATACATATGGCACACAAGTGACCATTTCAGTGCACCATTGGTGGCATTAAGCACACGCACATATGTGCAGCTGTCACATTGTCCAGCACTAAAATTTCCTGTCTTTCCAAACTAAAACCTTCTTCGTTGAACATGGAGTCCCCCGGCTCAGTGACTGCCACCCATGTATTTTTCTGTCTGTGCATGTGACAGCTTAGGCACATGTGTGAATGAATGACACAGGGTTTGTCTTTCTGTGAAGATTTATTTCACTGGGTATATTGTCTTCAGTTCATAATTTCTCTCCTCTTTGGGGCCCAGTGCTATTCCTTTGTATGTTTACGCGTCTGCTTCCCTGTCTGTCAGTAGACACCTGGCTCATTTCCACCTTGTGGCTATTGCGAAGAACACTGCTGTGAGCGTTTGTGTACAAATATTGATAAGTTGTCCTGCGCAGAGCAAAATATCATGTTTTCTTACAACTATGCTTGTGTCCCATGGGTCCTGGGACTGGTGAGGGCCAATCCCTGAACCACCCCGGCCTCCTCGGGGTGAGCTCCACACTGAACCACCCCCGGCCTCCATGGGGTGAGCTCCACACTGAACCACCCCCGGCCTCCATGGGGTGAGCTCCACACTGAAC
>NW_012267379.1:25024-87090 GCF_000151885.1 Dipodomys ordii | reverse complement strand
AGCTCCACACTGAACCACCCCCGGCCTCCATGGGGTGAGCTCCACACTGAACCACCCCCGGCCTCCATGGGGTGAGCTCCACACTGAACCACCCCTGGCCTCCATGGGGTGAGCTCCACACTGAGCCACCCCCGGCCTCTGCAGGGTGAGCTCCACACTGAACCACCCCCCGCCCCTGGCTGGCACGTGGTTGCTCAGTCAACTCCAGGGTCCCCCACGGAGGAGCAGCACCCTGCAGCCTGACAGCAGAAGGGAAGTGCGTCGTAGGCTGCCCAGTGCACATCAGTGCTGGGTCGGCAGACGGATCCTAGTGGATGAGGGGCGGTGTGGCTCTTCCTCTGTCTATTTGATATCTGAGAGTGAGAAGAGAGGGTGATGGAGATTTCCAGCTATCGCAGGGCCCAGGAGCAGGGAAGACACTGGCACTTCCCCCACTTGGCTGCACAGTGGCTCTTCCCTGAGCCTCGAGCCTGGGCCGGTGTCAGCCAGGATCCCCCCGGGAGGCTCACAGCCCACAGCTCCCCGAGCTATGTCTGCACATACAGCATGGACAGTTCTTGAGGGGACGGACCCTAATTTGAGAGGTTCATTTTCCTTTTCCTTTTTAAACTGAGCCATATGGAAGACAGAACATTGAGATGGAAGCAGCTAGATGGTAGCAACGAACACAACAGAACTTAAGACTGAGTCAAGAAGCTGGGAAACAGGAGGAGGGGCACAGATGTTTACCTGGGTGCCCAGCGAGGCCCAGGGCTGGGGATTTTTGCCTATAGGTCACGGTGAACATTCCTCTGCTTATTTAACACAAAAGGCATGCTGTCAGGTGTCCAAAACTCAGGTCGTGTTCACATGCATTGTATTCTAGTTGGATGATTTTTTTTTGTCAGCCCTGGGGCTTGAACTGTGAACCTGGGTGCTGTCTCTGAGCTCCTTTGCTCAGGGCGAGCACTCTACCGCTTTGAGCAACAGCGCCATGTCCAGTTTTTGAGTCGTTAGTTGGAGATAAGCGTCTCACAGGGACTTTTCCGTCCAAGCCAGTCTAGTTTTGTTTTTGAAAATTAGGTTTCTTGGGAACAGAGTTCCAGCATCATAGAGGAGGCCTTACACCAGCCACAAGGACGGGATTTCATTTGGTCAATGTGGCTGGCGGCCACCTAAGGCTTAGGTGCGTTGTAAACAAGGTCACTGTGCACGTATCAGTGTGTGTCTCTCGGCCTGCCTTTGGGCCCGCCCCCAGATGTTCTCCCGGGAAGGGGACTCAGACTACAGTGCTGGGCCGCTTTAGACTCTGATGCACTGCTGAGGTGCAAAGCCTGTCAAGGGGACCGTCGGACGCCCCTGAGGACGAGGGCTGATGGCCTGCGGGCCCCGGATGCAGAAGCTGCCCGGCCTGCGGGCCCCGGATGCGGAAGCTGCCGAAATGCCGGCCCCAGATGTGGAAGCTGCCCGGCCTGCGGTCCCGGATGCAGAAGCTGCCCAGCCTGCAGGCCCCGGATGCGGAAGCTGCCGAAATGCAGGCCCCAGATGCGGAAGCTGCCCAGCCTGCAGGCCCCGGATGCGGAAGCTGCCTAAATGCAGGCCCCAGATGAGGAAGCTGCCGGCCTGCGGGCCCCGGATGCAGAAGCTGCCTAAATGCAGGCCCCAGATGCGGAAGCTGCCGGCCTGCGGGCCCCAGATGCGGAAGCTGCCGAAATGCAGGCCCCAGATGCGGAAGCTGCCGAAATGCAGGCCCCAGATGCGGAAGCTGCCGGCCTGCGGGCCCCAGGTGCGGAAGCTGCCGGCCTGCGGGCCCCAGATGCGGAAGCTGCCAGCCTGCGGGCCCCAGATGCGGAAGCTGTCCGGCCTGCTGGCCCCAGATGCGGAAGCTGCCCGGCCTGCGGGCCCCAGATGAGGAAGCTGTCCGGCCTGCGGGCCCCAGATGCGGAAGCTGCCCGACCTGCCGGCCCCAGATGCGGAAGCTGCCAGCCTGCGGGCCCCAGATGCGGAAGCTGCCGGCCTGCGGGCCCCAGATGCGGAAGCTGCCGGCCTGCTGGCCCCAGATGCGGAAGCTGTCCGGCCTGCTGGCCCCAGATGCGGAAGCTGCCCGACCTGCGGGCCCCAGATACGGAAGCTGTCCGGCCTGCTGGCCCCAGATGCGGAAGCTGCCCAGCCTGCGGGCCCCAGATGTGGAAGCTGCCGGCCTGCGGGCCCCAGATGAGGAAGCTGCCCGGCCTGCGGGCCCCAGATGCGGAAGCTGCCGGCCTGCGGGCCCCAGATGCGGAAGCTGCCGGCCTGCAGGCCCCAGGTGCGGAAGCTGCCGGCCTGCCGGCCCCAGATGCGGAAGCTGCTGGCCTGCCGGGCCCTCACTGCACCCGACGCTCTGAGCTGGGGTCCGAGATTGTCCTGCTTGTCTGTCTTTTCACCCTTCTGCCAAATTCACCCCAGTCTTGACCCACAGCCCCTGCGGTCTCCAGCTGGGCTCAGAAGCTATTTGCTGAGGTGGAGCTTCGGGCTGACCCCAGCATGTGCATTTCATGAAGGATAAGTGAGGAAGAGCACCAGGGAGCACCAGGAAGCCTGGCTTTGAGACGTCGGGGCTCTGCGTGTCGGTGTGTGGACCTGTGACCTCGGGGATCTGCGTGTGGAGGTGGTGTGTGGATCTGTGACCTCGGGACTCTGCGTGTGGGATGGTGTGTGGACCTGTGACCTCGGGACGCTGCGTGTGGGATGGTGTGTGGACCTGTGACCTCAGGACTCTGCATGTGGGATGGTGTGTGGACCTGTGACCTCGGGGCTCTGCGTGTGGGATGGTGTGTGGACCTGTGACCTCAGGACTCTGCGTGTCGGTGTGTAGACCTGTGACCTCGGGACTCTGCGTGTGGGACGGTGTGTGGACCTATGACCTCAGGACTCTGCGTGTGGGATGGTGTGTAGACCTGTGACCTCGGGGCTCTGCGTGTGGGATGGTGTGTGGACCTGTGACCTCAGGACTCTGCGTGTGGGATGGTGTGTAGACCTGTGACCTCGGGACTCTGCGTGTGGGATGGTGTGTAGACCTGTGACCTCGGGGCTCTGCGTGTGGGACGGTGTGTAGACCTGTGACCTCGGGGCTCTGCGTGTGGGATGGTGTGTGGACCTGTGACCTCGGGGCTCTGCGTGTGGGATGGTGTGTGGACCTGTGACCTCGGGGCTCTGCATGTGGGATGGTGTGTGGACCTGTGACCTCGGGACTCTGCGTGTGGGATGGTGTGTGGACCTGTGACCTCGGGACTCTGCGTGTGGGATGGTGTGTGGACCTGTGACCTCGGGACGCTGCGTGTGGGATGGTGTGTGGACCTGTGACCTCGGGACTCTGCGTGTGGGATGGTGTGTGGACCTGTGACCTCGGGGATCTGCGTGTGGGATGGTGTGTGGACCTGTGACCTCGGGGATCTGCGTGTCGGTGTGTGGACCTGTGACCTCGGGGCTCTGCGTGTGGGATGGTGTGTGGACCTGTGACCTCGGGGCTCTGCGTGTGGGATGGTGTGTGGACCTGTGACCTCGGGGCTCTGCGTGTGGGATGGTGTGTGGACCTGTGACCTCAGGGCTCTGTGTGTGGGATGGTGTGTGGACCTGTGACCTCGGGACGCTGCGTGTGGGATGGTGTGTGGACCTGTGACCTCGGGACTCTGCGTGTGGGATGGTGTGTGGACCTGTGACCTCGGGGATCTGCGTGTGGGATGGTGTGTGGACCTGTGACCTCGGGGATCTGCGTGTCGGTGTGTGGACCTGTGACCTCGGGGCTCTGTGTGTGGGATGGTGTGTGGACCTGTGACCTCGGGGTCTGCGTGTGGGATGGTGTGTGGACCTGTGACCTCGGGACGCTGCGTGTGGGATGGTGTGTGGACCTGTGACCTCGGGACTCTGCGTGTGGGATGGTGTGTGGACCTGTGACCTCGGGGCTCTGCGTGTGGGACGGTGTGTGGACCTGTGACCTCGGGACTCTGCGTGTGGGATGGTGTGTGGACCTGTGACCTCAGGGACTCTGCGTGTGGGATGGTGTGTGGACCTGTGACCTCAGGACGCTGCGTGTGGGATGGTGTGTGGACCTGTGACCTTGGGACTCCGTGTGGGATGGTGTGTAGACCTGTGACCTCGGGGCTCTGTGTGTGGGATGGTGTGCAGGCGAAGGAGAACTGCAAGGCCTCACAGCTGGCTCTAGCTCACCTGCCTGTTTTTGGGGCCTCTCATCTACTCCTAGCCATCTGTCCCATTTCATTTTGGCTGCTCCCTTTGAAACACAAGAAGTCTGGTAATAGGCCCGAAAGCCAGCATGCTGCTAATTAGCCTCTGATATTCTACTGGGCCTGTGATTGTGTATTGGGGGGGCATAAAACGCTATTCAGGAGCTATAGGGTGACTGGACAGCATCTCCCCTTCAGAGGGCCCGAGGAGAGAGGAGGAGGCGGCTGTGAGAGCGGAGCTGGGGCAGAGGGTGGAGCTGTGGAGGGGAAGCAGTGTGGGCAGGCTCTGCTGAGGACGGAGGCCTGAGCTGTGTTGTCATCTTCACAGTCAGGGAGTTTTTCTGATCCCAGATGGAAGCCACTGGGGAGAGGGTGAAGTCCCGGCCTTCCTGCTGGCTACCCCTCATGGGGACCCATGCTGAGTCTGCTCAGGGCTGCACTTATTGAGACACAGCAGGTGTCTGTCCCTGCCACTCCAAGAGCTCCATTCCTGCAGGGTACCAGGCAATACACAAGAAGCACAGCGAAAACAGAGCAGCCATGAGCTGTGTTCCAGGGCAACTCCCTCTGGATGGACTTCTCTGATCTAAATGCACATGCCAGCAGGCCTTGTGATCCCTGCTGGCCAGGCCCAAACAAGCCGTAGGGTCGGCGTGACGGTCAGAGGTGTGTCCAAGACGCTGCTTGACTGACTTCTGACTCTTGTCTCTGAGAGGGGAGGGAGAGAGGGAGGGAGGAAGAGAGAGGAGGAGGAGAGACAGAGGGAAAGAGGAGGAGAGAGAGGGAGGGAGAGAAGAAGAGAGAGGGAGGGGAGAGAAGGAGCGAAAGAGGGAGAGCGGGTGAGAGGGAGGGAGACAGAGGGGGAGAGGGAAAGGGAGAGGAGGGGAGGGAGATGGAGAGGGGGGAGAGGAGTTCAAGAGCGCTTGACGGTGCACAGATGGTCTTTCACACTGGGCTACCACCTCGGGCTCTTCCACGTTGGGCTAAGCGTCCAGGGTCTCTGGGCTTCCGCTGCCAACAGTCCTACCCCAGGAATCTGGGAAGGTGGGTGCTGGTCATTTAGTCCCTTCTCCACACAGCCCTCCGTGCTTTCTTCTTTTCACACCCGTGTCTAACCTGTAGGTGTCTTCCTGAGGGCTGGGGGGAGGTGGTTCAGGCTTAGTGGGGGATGATGATTAGAAGTAAGTTGGTCTGGGGCGGAGGGAGGGAAGGAGAGGTGATGAGGGAGGGGTGGTCCAGGGACGCTGCCACCTTGGCGGGCCGTTCCCCAGGGCATTGAGCTTGGCGCCCTGGTGTCTTCCCCTCAGAGCTGGGCAGTGGCTGGGCTCCTCCAGCTCTCCTGTGCCTCTCTCCCGGGTGTGGTGGAGGGCATCTGGGGGAGGCAAACCTCCTGCGCTGGCCGTCCGGGGCCCGTTCGGTGCTATGGTAAATGCCGCTTGCCACGGTCTCCGTGCAGCCTTCTCCTGGCCTCCCTCACGTCTCATTCGTTTGGGGGATGGCCTGGGTTGCCCTGGAGCTGAGGCTGCAGGCCAGTGGAGGCCAGGGGCTCAGGGCCCTGGGGTCCAAAGTGAATTAAAAATGGGTGAAGAATGAGCTGTGCTGTGGGGCTTCTGCCTCTGACAGCCAGCTTGCTGGGCAAACATGGAGAGTAGTGAAGTGGAGACCAGGAGGAGAGAGACTTGTGGGAGAGGAGGTGCCAGCCTGAGAGGGGCAGAGGGGTAAACACAGGAGGAATGTGGGCTGTGCTGGGCCCTGACCCTGGCAGGGTCCCCATACCGACAGGATGGGAACTGGTGGAAAGCTGTGCTTCTTGTCTGGATAGGAAGGTGGGGTCCTTTTCCCTGTGCAGGGTTCAGGTCTAGGGAGGGAGGCCCAGGCTTTCCCCTCAGAGATGCCTGCAGCCCCACACCGTCACCTCTCAGGGAAGGTGTGGCAGGCTTCATCTCGGGTAGTGCCAGGGTGCCAGATGCAGCAGGTGCCCCCTGAGCAAGATGGAGGGTTGGTCGCAGAAGGGCAGGAGACAGGCCGGAGCGTGGCACTGACAGGTACATAAATAAAGGTGCTGGCAAGGCCCACCTAGACATGGGGTGCTGTCTGTGAAGGCTGTGGCTCTCTTGGAGTTGGGGGTGAGATCCAAAGCATAAGGGTGGTGCTGTCAGAGGGCCCGTGATCCGGAAATGCTCTCCAGGCTGAGAGGGCGTAGGCTAGACCATGTTGCTGGCCTTGTCAGATCACAGGCTCTCCACGTGTTTGCCCAGTGTCTAAGGCCCAGGAGGTGGTTTACTTCCCGGCAACAGGGAGGAGGGTGGTTAGCAGGCCTGTCCTGGGCACGTACTGCTTGCATCCCTCGGAGGGAGGGGAGCATGAGGCGATAGGAACAGCTGTGGGCATCAGAGTCGTGCTTTTTGGCTGCGTTGTTGGCCTTGTATGACACGGCTCCTGGAAACACTGCTGTCTGTAAGCCCCCTACTATGCAAACATCGACGTCATCTCTGGCCTTGGTGTGCACTCTTCAAGTCACTCAGCAACCCCGTGGAGAGGCCCCGTACCCACTGCTGTTGGCTGGAATGTGTGGACAGAGAGATGTAGCTCACATCTGCTCCCAGCGTGCTCGCTGTCTGCCCCGCCCAATTCCAATCCCCGTCCCGGAAGCCTTTGGCTTCCCTGGCCTCGCTCAGCCTGCCCATGGACCTGGAGTGGCCCAGAGCTGGACAGGCTTCTCAGCTGCAGGGCTGTCAGGAGCTTCGTGTGCAAATGTTCTTGGGGGTTGGCAGGATGATTTTAAGCAAATTCCTTGGTCTTCCAAAGTAACACACGACCGGGAGGACCTGGTGGAGACGGTGTTCCACACCCGGAGTTGTCAGGGGCGCGAGGGCCGGATTCCCCTCACACTCTGCAGGAGTGGGCGCCTGCAGCACGACCCCCAGAGCTATGGGGGCTTGGGTGGGGCAGGGAGGGACCCCCTCATGGAGAGAACAAGGGAGCATGGATTCTGAGCTCCAGCCTTCACAGGTGCAGCCGTAGTGGCCAGCCCCTAGGCCTCCAGTGAGCCTCAGACAAGGGGCATCCATGTTCACTGCGGTTGTAAGTTGGCGTGTTTTGTTCTGCAGTGATGGCTACCAGGAGAGAATTGCCTCTTCTGGGGAAGTGGAGAGGCCTGGGAGGTTGTTGTGTAGGGAGCATATTTGATGGAGACCAGGAGAAGCTCTGGGCAGCAAGGGCATGAGGGCGGGGAACACAGGGAATGGCAGTGAGGCTAGCGGCAGGGTGGGACCCTCGAGGAGACTCAGGAAGCACCCTCTCCATTCCCACAGAGGAGCTGCCCCGTGGGAGAGAGCTGTTCATATCGCTGCCACTGTTTGGTGCCTGTGAATGCATCCGCCTTAGTCGTGCTGCGTGGTGACCCATGTAGGAAACAAAAGTGCCCTGACACTGGACAGGGGGATGGCCATGCAGCCTGCTGACCTCGGATAGTGAGGTTGTAAGAGGCGACTGGTGGATGATGTTTGTGTGAAGATGATTAAGCTGTAAAAGGCAAACAAGAGATGTTATGTGTGTAGATGGTTAGGTTGTAAGAGGCTGGTGGATGTTGTAGTGTGTAGATGGTTAGGTTCTAAGGGGTGAATGTGGTTGTGATGTGTGTAGATGGTTAGGTTCTAAGGGGTGAATGTGGTTGTGATGTGTGTAGATGGTTAGGTTGTAGGAGGTGAATGTGGTTGTGATGTGTGTAGATGGTTAGGTTGTAAGAGGTGAATGGTGGTTGTTGTGATGTGTGTAGATGGGTAGGGTGTAGGAGGTGAATGTGGTTGTGATGTGTGTAGAGGGTTAGGTTGTAAGAGGTGAATGTGGTTGTGATGTGTGTAGATGGGTAGGGTGTAGGAGGTGAATGTGGTTGTGATGTGTGTAGATGGTTAGGTTGTAGGAGGTGAATGTGGTTGTGATGTGTGTAGATGGTTAGGTTGTAGGAGGTGAATGTGGTTGTGATGTGTGTAGAGGGTTAGGTTATAAGAGGTGAATGTTGGTTGTTGTGATGTGTGTAGAGCGTTAGGTTGTAATTTGGTTTGATGAAGATGATGAGGATGCTTCAAGGCTGCACCACATAGCCCAGACAATGGTTTTGGCTCTAAAAGGGGGGTCACAGTCTGCTTTCTGAATGTACAACCCTTCCCACACATGAGCAGGCTGCATGTCTCCTGGGAAAGTGGCACTGGTAGGTAGGGGGACGTTTCTGCTTTCTGGGGGGTGGGAAGACGGCCATTTGATGGACTTGCGGCGGCCTATAGTGTGTAGACATGTGGATGGACGATCACTTTAGCCACTCAGAGAAGGTGACTAGGTTTACACGCAGAAAAGGTGGAGGAGGGAGCAGAGGAGGCAGGGTGGGATCCTCTTCGCACACTCTTCCCCGGGGTGACACTGGGTGTGGAGGGCAATGTGGCACTTGTCCAGGGCTCCAGGGCGTTGTCAGCAGAGGAGGGACAGCCACAGGACAGTGGGGGGGGGCGTTCCCACGCCTCCAGCACAGCCAGAAGGAAAGTCATGGCACATTCAAAGCGCAGCTTCCACACCAAGGAGGAAGCCCGGGGCCGTACCAGCCACGGCCCCTTTGCTCTGGCTGTTTATGCGGGTGCGCCAGTATCAGGGCTTGAACTCAGGACCTTTGTGCTCTTGGCTGGCTTTCTCGCCCACAGTTGGCATGCTGTCCCTGGAGCCACACCTTTAGTCAGGCATCTTGCCAGTTGATTGGAGACAGTTCCCCAGACTTCTCCGCTTGGGCTGGCTCAGCAGTCGGCCTCCCGGCACGAGCTGCCAGCCCTTGGCTGTTGTCATTGTTTTGCAATTGCTCTCACTGTTTGTCTAAGCTGCTCTGGTGGGCGATCCTCCTATGTTATGCTTCACACTGTATCTGTGTGCTACTGTCGCCAGCTCTTCTGCTCTTGAGATGAGGTCTCTCAAAATTTTCTACTGAGCTGGCTTGAAATTGTGGTGTCAGCCTCCCTCATGGCCGGGAGGACGGCCGCTCCACGCTCCCGCTCCTGGGTGGCCGGGACCCTGTGGCCTTGCTGTGTGACTCGGCTTCTAGCCTCAGCATACCCTTCCTGAGCAGCGAGGGTTACAGGTAGGGGCGAGGAGCACCCAAGCTGCCTTGTTTCATAGTAATTTCGAGCGCTGTAAGCGCTGGGCTGAGCAGCGATCCGGCTTCGGCGCAGGGCCTGGGGGCGGGGCTGGCCACTTCCTCCTAAACGGGCGCTTAATTCAGTGTCGCCTCGGACTGAGCGCTGCTGCAGGACGGCGGAGCCACCGAGAGGCCGGGCTTGGAGGTCGGACGAGTGCGAGAGGGAAGCACTGAAGCCCACAGGAGCCGATGTGGGCCTAAGCCACGTTATGTTCTCACAGAGCTGGAAATCAAGATGGCTGGGAAGGGTCGAGAAAAGCGCCCGGGAGCTGCTCTGACAGTTCCTGAGAGTTACGCAGCCATCGGTGTGGGGGGGGGGGTCGGGGAGCCAGTGGTGGCGACACTAGCAGAGGTGGGTGAGGTTAGCAGAGGTGGGTGAGGTTAGCAGAGGTGGGTGAGGTTAGCAGGTGTGGGTGAGGTTAGCAGGTGTGGGTGAGGTTAGCAGGTGTGGGGTGAGGTTAGCAGGTGTGGGTGAGGTTAGCAGGTGTGGGGTGAGGTTAGCAGGTGTGGGTGAGGTTAGCAGGTGTGGGGTGAGGTTAGCAGAGCTGGGGTGAGGAGGTTAGCAGGTGTGGGGTGAGGTTAGCAGAGGTGGGGTGAGGTTAGCAGGTGTGGGGTGAGGTTAGCAGGTGTGGGTGAGGTTAGCAGGTGTGGGTGAGGTTAGCAGAGGTGGGGTGAGGTTAGCAGAGCTGGGGTGAGGTTAGCAGGTGTGGGGTGAGGTTAGCAGAGTTGGGGTGAGGTTAGCAGGTGTGGGGTGAGGTTAGCAGGTGTGGGTGAGGTTAGCAGAGGTGGGGTGAGGTTAGCAGAGGTGGGTGAGGTTAGCAGGTGTGGGGTGAGGTTAGCAGGTGTGGGTGAGGTTAGCAGGTGTAGGGGTGAGGTTAGCAGATGTGGGGTGAGGTTAGCAGGTGTAGGGGTGAGGTTAGCTGGTGCAGGGGTGAGGTTAGCAGGTGTGGGTGAGGTTAGCAGGTGTGGGTGAGGTTAGCAGAGGTGGGGTGAGGTTAGCAGGTGAGGGATGAGGTTAGCAGAGATAGGGTGAGGTTAGCAGGTGTGGGGTGAGGTTAGCAGAGGTGGGGTGAGGTTAGCAGGTGTGGGGTGAGGTTAGCAGAGGTGGGTGAGGTTAGCAGAGGTGGGTGAGGTTAGCAGGTGCAGGGGTGAGGTTAGCAGGTGTGGGTGAGGTTAGCAGAGGTGGGTGAGGTTAGCAGGTGTGGGTGAGGTTAGCAGAGGTGGGGTGAGGTTAGCAGAGGTGGGTGAGGTTAGCAGAGGTGGGTGAGGTTAGCAGAGGTGGGGTGAGGTTATCAGGTGTGAGTGAGGTTAGCAGAGGTGGGGTGAGGTTATCAGGTGTGGGGTGAGGTTAGCAGAGGTGGGTGAGGTTAGCAGGTGTGTGGTGAGGTTAGCAGGTGTGGGGTGAGGTTAGCAGGTGTGGGGTGAGGACAGCAGAGGTGGGGTGAGGTTAGCAGGTGTGGGTGAGGTTAGCAGGTGTGGGGTGAGGACAGCAGAGGTGGGTGAGGTTAGCAGGTGTGGGGTGAGGTTAGCAGGTGTGGGTGAGGTTAGCAGGTGTGGGGTGAGGTTAGCAGGTGTGGGGTGAGGTTAGCAGGTGTGGGGTGAGGTTAGCAGGTGTGGGGTGAGGACAGCAGAGGTGGGGTGAGGTTAGCAGGTGTGGGGTGAGGTTAGCAGAGGTGGGTGAGGTTAGCAGAGGTGGGTGAGGTTAGCAGAGGTGGGGTGAGGTTAGCAGGTGTGGGGTGAGGTTAGCAGGTGTGGGGTGAGGACAGCAGAGGTGGGGTGAGGTTAGCAGGTGTGGGTGAGGTTAGCAGAGGTGGGGTGAGGTTAGCAGAGCTGGGGTGAGGTTATCAGGTGTGGGGTGAGGTTAGCAGAGGTGGGGTGAGGTTAGCAGGTGTGGGTGAGGTTAGCAGAGGTGGGTGAGGTTAGCAGGTGTGGGTGAGGTTATCAGGTGTGGGGTGAGGTTAGCAGGTGTGGGTGAGGTTAGCAGAGTTGGGGTGAGGTTAGCAGGTGTGGGTGAGGTTAGCAGGTGTGGGGTGAGGTTAGCAGGTGTGGGGTGAGGTTAGCAGAGGTGGGGTGAGGTTAGCAGAGCTGGGGTGAGGTTAGCAGGTGTGGGTAAGGTTAGCAGGTGTGGGGTGAGGTTAGCAGGTGTGGGGTGAGGTTAGCAGGTGTGGGGTGTGGTTAGCAGAGGTGGGGTGAGGTTAGCAGATGAGGGGTGAGGTTAGCAGAGGTGGGTGAGGTTAGCAGGTGCAGGGGTGAGGTTAGCAGGTGCGGGGTGAGGTTAGCAGAGGTGGGGTGAGTTTAGCAGGTGCAGGGGTGAGGTTAGCAGGTGCGGGGTGAGGTTAGCAGGTGTGGGGTGAGGTTAGCAGAGCTGGGGTGAGGTTAGCAGGTGTGGGGTAAGGTTAGCAGGTGTGGGGTGAGGTTAGCAGGTGTAGGGGTGAGTTTAGCTGGTGCAGGGGTGAGGTTAGCTGGTGCAGGGGTCAGGTTAGCAGGTGCGGGGTTTGTGGGGTCACGGTGAATGATACAGTTCTTTCGGCAGGAATAAGAAAGGAGGAGAACTGTAACAAAATCCAAGACAATGAACTGCAACTCACAGATCTTGCTTGGATTCTAAGTTTTGTAGGAAAAATAGAAGTATGAACTGGGACAACCTGGACACAATTGTTTATCTGGCATAGTGTGTGTGTGTGTGTGTGTGTGTGTGTGTGTGTGTGTGTGTGTGTGTGTATGTTGTGGGACTTGAACTCTGGGCGCTGTCCCTCAGCTCTTCAGCTTAAGGCTAGCACTCTACCACTTGAGCCACAGCGCCACTTTTGGTTTTCTGGTGATTTATGGGAGATAAGAGATAAGATAAGATTTTTCCTACCTGGTCTGGCTTTGAACCATGATCCTCAGATGTCAGCCTCCTGAGTAGCTGGGATTACAGGCGTGAGCCACCGGCATCTGGCCATCTGATGCACATTTTAAACTACTGAATTTCTAGGTGTGATATGGGTATTAGTGTCAAACTTTGAAAGTCTTCATGCATCAGCAGCACTTACATATGAACATCACGTATAACATGTGTGGAACACAAGTGTTGCAGGAAGAGATAGAAGTGGCCAGCATGGCCGGGAACCGGTGGCTCATGCTTGTAATCCTAGCTACTCAGGAGGCTGAGATCTGAGGATCATGGTTCAAAGCCAGCTCGGGCAGGAAAGTCCATGAAACTCTTATTGCCAATAAACCACCAGAAAACCGGAAGTGGCGCTGTGGCTCAAGTAGTAGCATGCTCATCTTGAGCTGAAGAGTGCAGGGACAGCACCCAGACCCAGAGTTCAAACCCCACGATCAACAACAACAAAAAAGAAGTGGCCAGCATGGGTCAACAGCTGCTCAAACGGTGGTGTAGACACTGGGTTTATTGTGAGATTTTCCTAATAAGCATAGTCAGCCATGTTTTCTTGGAGCTTATATTCTGGTACACCCATGCGTGTTTGTAAGACAAAAAATAATTAGCAAACTGTATCATCTTAAGTATAACACACGGGAGGTGTGGGCATTGGGCATAGAGGCCCCTTCTCAAGAAAGCAGGTCTCTACATGGAGAAGGTGTGCAGAGACACAGCTACACACACACACACACACAGAGAGGAGGAGGTGTGCAGAAACACAGCTACACACACACACAAACACACAGAGGAGGAGGTGTGCAGAGACACAGCTACACACACACACACACACAGAGGAGGAGGTGTGCAGAGACACAGCTACACACACACAGAGGAGGAGGTGTGCAGAGACACAACTCCACACACACACACACACACACAGAGGAGGAGGAGGTGTGTAGAGACACAGCTCCACACACACACACACAGGACGAGGTGTGCAGAGACACAGCTCCACACACACACACACAGGACGAGGTGTGCAGAGACACAGCTCCACACACACAGGAGGAGGTGTGCACACCAACCCCACCTAGCAGTGCTTGTCTGAAATGGGCTACAGCCCCTCACTGGACTTGGAAACCTAGATAGGCTCCATGGTGGTGGTGCCTGGGGGTCTAGGCTGGTGCAAGATTGCCTGAGGCTGTTTTAGGACCGGCAGACCAGGGTTAAGCAGGTGTTTGGCAGAGCCAGATGGTTAGCCTGGTGCCTTGATCAGGGATGGAAATGGAAATAGGTTTGGAGTGTTTGCTTTTAAACCTCTTCAAAGGTGCTCCAAGTAGAAGAGCCCTTCGGCTCCCTGGGTCCTTCCTGTCCTGCCAGGGTCATGTCCACCGCCTGTAATGCCAGGTGTGGAGCTGACTATGCTTCCTCTTGGGGTGCCCAGGAGCTGCAGCCTCCTGACACCTGCTGCAGTGGATGCCAGGAGCCATTCTAGCTCTCTGTGCAGGCGCCAGAACATTTTATGAGCAAGCTTTCACATTGGACACCACCACCAGGCCCTCCCTCACCGCCTTGCTGCCAGAGCTCCCCGGGCAACCGGACCCCTCCACGTACAGGCTGAGGCCATGGGCATGGGTTCCAGCTCAGCCTGGTGGCTCCCGTGGGTCACAGCACAGCAAGACAAGTGTGTTGGCATGTTTTCACCACACACGAATAATGCAAGGACAGGCGCTTGCCAGGTCAGCATTCAGATGGTAGCCTTGCTGGCCCGGGTCTCTGGTTCTGCCTGCCACAGGTGCAGCCCAGGTGCCCAGGTGAGGGACACCCTGGCAGAGCTGCATGACCTGGTGACCTGCAAGTCCAGCTGCTCGGGCTGGAGGGTCTGTGTCTGTTTCTGGGAGTTTGTCAGGGAGAAATCTTCAGCCTGTGGACTTGTGGGAGGGGTTACTGTGATGGAGACAGCCTGTGAATGGTGGGAGGGGTTACTGTGATGGAGACAGCCTGTGGGCTGGTGGGAGGGGTTACTGTGATGGAGACAGCCTGTGGGCTGGTGGGAGGGGTTACTGTGATGGAGACAGCCTGTGAATGGTGGGAGGGGTTACTGTGATGGAGACAGCCTGTGGGCTGGTGGGAGGGGTTACTGTGATGGAGACAGCCTGTGGGCTGGTGGGAGGGGTTACTGTGATGGAGACAGCCTGTGGGCTGGTGGGAGGGGTTACTGTGATGGAGACAGTGTGCTCTTCAGGCTGGCAGCCTGCTAACAGCCTGGATTATACATCTGCCCTTTCTGAGGTAAACTCCCGAGGACCTAGTCTGTCCCTCATTTGCTTTGCCTGACGTTGGGTTAGCAAGGAGTTCCAGCCTGTATAATTCCCAAAGGCTCTGGGGGTAGATTTACCTTGGCAGTGTGGCCAAGGAGAATCTTCTGCTTGAGATAGCCTCTTCCCCATTTCACAGATAAGGATCTGAGGATGGTGATGGGACATTGTGGTGGTGGTGGAGGTGCTCTGGCCCTCAGTGGTTCAGCTGGTTGGCACTTGACTCTATTCCAGATCACTCTTTAAGCTGGTGGCCAGCAGAGGCTATGACTCTGGACAGTCTCTGCGGCTGTGCATTCCGTCTATGAGCTCAGAGAAGGAGGATGAACGTCAAGTCAGGACTTGGGCCCCGTATCAGCTAGTTGAGTTTAGCCATTTGCAGAGGATTTTGCTCATCACAACCCATCTTCAGGGGAAAGTTTTCTGCTTAGGATGTGGTTCATAGGGAGTTGCCAATTCTCCTACGGTCTGTTCAAAGTGCTCTGTGCAGGTTGCTGAACACCTGGTCGTCTTTGTCCATGGAAATAGCCTACTGGTTTCTCTTGTCTAAATATTTAAGTTTGTTATAAAAGAGATTTGTTATTGTCCTTGTGGAATTCTGAAGCTTTTCTTTTTTGAAAGATAAAGAAGTTTTTGACAATTTGAAATTCTTGCAAGATGTATAAATTTACATTGCTATTGCCTCTTTTTTAATTTAATTTAATTTTTTTATTATTTTATTTTATTTTTGGGGGGTCTGGTCGTGGGGCCTGAACTCTGGGCCTGGGTGCTGTCTCTCAGCTCTTCAGCTCAAGGCTAGCGCTCTACCACTTGAACCACAGCGCCACTTCTGGCTTTTTCTTTTTGCTTATGTGGTGCTGAGGAATTGAACCCAGGGCCTCAGGCATGCAAGGCAAGCACTCTACCACTGAGCCACCTTCCCAGCCCCTTGCTATTGCCTCTTTGATACTTATATACTTCATTAAATATTCATTTGTCATATGGTCTTTACCAAATTTTGTTTTGGACTTTGAACAATTACTTTATAAGTGATTCTGCTCTGCTGGACAGTTATAAAAAGAGGTTGAGGGAACTCGGAGTTGGCTCTTGGCATAGGTTCAGCCACAAATCTAGGATGCAAGTTTGTTTGCTTTGGTTTTCATAGGCCAGTTCAGCATCTCCCATATCTGAGGACTGAATTAAATTTATTTTTAAATTTGGCAAAACATTTTAGAAACAAAGAAAACAACACCAAGAGGGGGGACCAAGATGGCGACGGGGCAGTAGGGAAGCGCCACAGCTCTCCCCAACCAAAAAGAGAGTTCGAGTTCCAATGCTTAATCTCCCCAAGAGACCTACAACAACAAAAAGACAAACACCCAGAGAAAAACAGGAGGTGGGAAATAACAAGAAAGAGAGAGAAAGAAGAATTTTAGAACAGAGAAGCATGAAGACCCCTCCCCCAACCTTTACTGGCCACACAGCAGCAGCCAAGTCCCGGCCAGCTGGCCCAGCATGGGCTGCTGGAGTCCCAGAGACACAGGGGGCTGCCTGCAGATCACCCACGCAGAAGCCACCTGAGGTACTGGTCTGCAGACCCGCTGATCGCGACAAACAGAGAAACCTCTGAGCTGGGAGTCTGCACAAAGATCCCACTCCCACCCTAACTCTCCATCTGAGCAGAGAGGCTACATCCTACCAAAGCCACTCAACCCCACAATGGGGAACCCCAGAGCTACACGGGATGCCCACAGAACACCAGAGCAGAAGACCTTCAATGATCTGGTGCTGATCCAGAGAGTGCAAACAGAGACAAACCCCAGCTCTCAGAACCTGTATGGAGGCCCCGTCCCCACCCCTCAGGCAGAGGCCGGAGGTCCATCCTGCTGCATGGACCCGACAGCGTCGACTGAGGCAGAGACAGAAGAGAATTACTCAGAGCCACCACCGCCCAGCCCAGCCTGCAACCACCCCAACTGAACTCTGATTGCAACGGCAACTGACAACCTACATCACACAGAAACAACTAGCTCCAGGGTGAGTACCCCACAGGGGACAGTATATCCCTCAAGGGAGACCAGAGCTGGTGGAAATCCCCAGACCCTGACCCAGATTCCCTACCCCAGCACCTGGACCACAGGACCCATTAAACTGGGAACTGTTCGAGAGCTCCACCAGCCCGTAGAGCACACTCAGCTGGCCAGGCTAATGCAAAAGCGCCCCTGGAAGGGAGCTTAAACACCCAAGCCAGGAACAGCACCCCTAGGTCAAGACACCCAACAGTAGAAGAAATTTGAACTGTGTACCCCAGGCTGTGTATACGCCCAACTGGCATGCCCCAGGCAGGGGGCCAGGACCAGGCCTGGGGATCCGGTGCCTGAGCAACACAACCAACTCCTCCCAACTGAAGTCAGAAGCTGAGCATACGCCTCAGCAGAGGGGAGAAAAACAGGGAACTGCACCCCCTGGGAAGCACGCTTGTGACAACAAAAGACCCGGGGGCTCAGAACAAGAGAAGCCCAAACCCCACCAGAACATGACCCATATACTCTAGGCTGGGAATTGGACAACACAGGCCACCAGCACCTGATAGTAAGCAGGAGCTCAGGCTGGTAAGGTGGCTCAGCAGTAGAATGCTTGTCTTGGGTGCATGAGGCCCTGGATCTGATTCCTCAGCACCACATAAGCAGAAAGGGCCAGAAGTGGTGCTGTGGCTCAAATGGTAGGGCCAGCCTTGAGCTGAAGAGCTGAGGGACAGCACCCAAGTCCAGAGTTCAAGCCCACAACTGGGCAAAACAAACAAAAAAACACCAGGAGCCCATAGCAGACTCCAGCATCTGAGAGAGTGCATCCAGCACATCCGATCTCGCCAAAAGCACCTGTAGGAGCAAACAGGAGCAGTCTAGGCTGCTCAACCCTTCCAATGGTGGAAACTGCCAGTGATCTACAGCAGAGAGCCGAGAATCCTATGTAGGTCAGACCAGCAGCTGGAGGTGGGCCCCCAACAGAACCCAGATCAGGTACAGACTCTCTCTACCAATACAGAAACAGCAACCAAGCAAAGACAGACACCTATTGACCAAAACAAAATTTCAGATTAGTCTCCAATAATCCCTGAATCCCCATGCGAAAATCACAGAGAAAAATTACAAGGTTTATCAACACCCAGGATAGCAAGCTATCCCCAATAGCCAGCAGCCACCCAGGGGAGAGCCCCAGTGGGAGCAAAGCAGGAATGGAAGACAAAAGCTACATCCAAGAGATGCTGGAGGCAATAACTCAAGAAATAAAGCGAGAAATAGACAAGAAATGGAAAGAACACAGGGATGAACTATTGAAAGAGATGCAGGACATCAAACACAAGATACATGCAAAAATAGAGGAAGTACATACCTCACTAAGAAGTGAGATAAATGCCAAAATAGAGGCAGTACATACTTCATTGAGAGGTGAGATCAGTACTTTGAGAACCAACATTGAATCCATAAAGGGATCCATTTCCTCCATGCAAACCACAATGGAAGCCACAGTTAACAGAGTGAATGAAATGGAATGTAGAGTGTCAGATACAGTAGACAGAATACATCAACTGGACCAAAAAATGACAGATATGGAAAAATCACTCAAATTACGCCAAAGGGAAATTCAAGAGCAAGCAGATAGTGCCAAGAAATTTAACCTTCGTATAAATGGAGTGGATGAAGGTAAGGAATATCAAAGCAAGGGAATGCAACACCTATTCAAGAAGATAATCAGTGAAAATTTTCCCCATCTCAAAAAAGAACATCTTACCTACATAACAGAAGCATATAGAACACCTAACAAGCAAGATCCCAGGAGAAACACTTCTAGACACATTATAATAAAAATGATAGATCTGAATAATAAGGAAACAATCTTGCATGCAGCAAAAATGAAGAAGGAGCTATACTACACCGGGAAAAAAATTAGAATTACTGCAGATCTCTCCACACAAACACTGAATGCAAGAAAGGCCTGGGAAAGTACCATATGAGCCCTGAGAGCCAATAACTGCCAACCCAGACTGATATACCCGGCAAAGCTAGCATTCACATTCGATGGAGAACTGAAAACTTTTAATAGCAAAGAAAAACTAAATGAATACATAAACACTAAGCCAGCATGACAAAGAATACTAAGAGGGGGAACACAACCTGTAGAAAGCAACCAGGAACAGGGACCTGCACCAGACAGGCATTAATAGAAGTCTAACTGAGCAAGCACAGGAGGAAAGGAAAGAAGAAAAACTGAGGAAAACAGGGAATGACAGAGACCACAATGCATCTCTCTATACTATCTCGTAATATTAATGGGCTTAATTTGCCAATCAAAAGAAAAAGAACTGCAGATTGGATCAGAAAACATGACCCATCCATCTGTTGCCTTCAGGAGACCCACCTCTCAGCCAGACATACAAACAAACTCAGAGTAAAGGATTGGAAAAGGATCTACCAATCAAATGCCCCCAGTAAGAAAGCAGGTGTAGCTATCCTGATATCTGACAAAATAAACTTTTCATTAAAATCAACACAAAAAGACAAGGAAGGACACTACATATTAATACAGGGAACAATCCAAGAGGATTTTACCCTCATCAACTTATATTCCCCAAACATTGGTGCACCCAGATATGTTAAGTAAATACTCTCAAACTTACAGAATAAAATAGATCCCAATATGATAATACTAGGAGACTTCAACACCCCACTCTCACCAAAGGACAGGTCTGCCAACCAGAGGATTGGCAAAGAAGCTACCAAATTAAGTGAGGCCATACCTCAGGTGGAACTAACTGACATCTACCTAGTATTTCTCCCTAAAACAACACAGTACACATTCTTCTCAGCAGCTCATGGAACTTTCTCCAAAATAGGCCATATCATAGTTCATGCAAGTAACTTAAGCAAATACAAGGGGATCGACATAATCCCCTGTATCCTATCTGACCACAGTGGAATCAATCTAGTTCTCAATAACAAAGCATACCGCAGAAATTAATACATGGAAATTGAACAGCACACTTCTTAGCAATGCCTGGGTAATGGAAGAGATCAAAGAAGAAATAAAGCATTTCCTACAACTCAATGAAAATGAAAACACCTCACAAAGAAACTTGTGGGACACAGCAAAAGCAGTCCTGAGGGGCAAATTTATTGCCCTCAGTGCCCACATCAAGAAAATAGAGACAGAGCAGTAAATAATCTCATGTTGCAATTAAAACAGCTAGAAAAACATGAAAAAATGGAACCTAAAGTTACTAGATGGAACCAGATAACCAAACTAAGAGCAGAGATTAATGAATTAGAGAATCGGAGAACCATAGCCAAAATTAACCAAACAAAAAGCTGATTCTTTGAAAAATAAATAAAATGGATAGACCATTGGCAAGATTAATTAAAAAAGAAGAGAGGAAACCCATATTAACAGGATTAGGGATGACACAGGAAAAATCACAACACGTACCCAAGATATCCAAACAATCTTAACGGACTACCTTCAAAAGTTATACTCTCTAAAGGAAAAAAAACCTGGCAGAAATGGATGCATTTTTAAGGAAATACAAGTTGTCCAAAGTGAGCAAAGAAGAAGTAGATCAATTAAATAAGCCAATATCTTACAAGGAGATACAGGAAGCAATCAGAAGTCTTCCAACAAAAAAAAAGCCCAGAACCAGATGGTTTCACAGCAGAATTCTATAAGACCTTTAAAGAAGAAATCTACAGACCAATCTCCTTGATGAACACAGATGCAAAGCTCCTTAACAAAATTCTAGCTAACAGAATCCAGAAACACATTAAAAAATCATACACTATGACCAGGTAGGCTTCATCCCATAGATGGTTTAACATACGTAAGTCAATAAATGTAATCCAACACATCAACAGAGCCAAGGTCAAGAATCACATGATTATCGCCACAGATGCAGAAAAGGCCTTTGATAAAATTCAACATTCATTCATGCTAAAAGCTCTGGAGAAAATAGGAATAGAAGGAACATTTCTTAAAACAATAAAAGCCATTTATGACAGACCAATAGCCAATATTATACTTAATGGGGAAAAGCTACAACCAATCCTCCTAAAATCAGGAACAAGGCAAGGATGCCCACTGTCTCCACTCCTCTTCAATATAGTCCTAGAACCCTTAGCCAGGGCAATAAGGCAAGAAAAAGACATTAAAGGGATCCGCATAGGGAAAGAAGAAGTTAAACTATCCCTTTTTGGAGATGACATGATACTATACCTTCATGATCCCAAAAACTCCATCCCCAAACTCTTAGAAATCATAAATCACTTCGGCAAAATAGCAGGATACAAAATAAACCCACAAAAATCAGTTGCCTTCCTATACACTGATAACGTACAGGAAGAGAGGGAAATAAAGGAAGCAACCCCATTCACAATAACCTCCCAAAAAATAAAATATTTAGGAATTAACCTAACCAAAGATGTAAAAGAACTATTTAATGAGAACTATAAAAAGTTAAAGAAAGAAATTGCAGAAGACACTAGGAAATGGAAAGACCTCCCATGCTCTTGGATAGGCCGACTTAATATAGTGAAAATGGTAATACTTCCAAAATAATATACAAATTCAATGCAATTCCTATTAAAATCCCAATGACGTACATCACTGAAATACAGAAAACAGTCCAAAAATTATATGGAACAACAAAAGACCTAGAATAGCCAAAACAATTCTAGGGGATAAAGACAATATGGGAGGGCTATCCATGCCGAACTTCAAACTCTACTACAGAGCTATAATAACAAAGACAGCATGGTACTGGCACAAAAACAGACCCGAAGACCAATGGAACAGAATAGAAGATCCAGAAATAAATCCACAGGCCTACAGCCAGCTGATATTCGACAAAGGAGCCAAAGACATACAATGGAAGAAACACAGCCTCTTCAACCGCTGGTGCTGGGAAAACTGGGCAGCCACATGCAGAAAACTAAAAGTGGACCCCAGCCTATCACCATGCACCAACATCAACTCAAAATGGATTAAAGACCTTAACATTAAACCTGAATCTCTGAAACTACTGCAGGACAGAGTAGGAGAGACACTTGAACTAATAGGCACAGGAAGGAACTTCCTGAACAGAGTCCCAGGGTCACAACAAGTTGGAGAGAGACTCGACAAATGGGACTACCTTAAAATAAAAAAGCTTCTGCACAGCTAAATCTATCGCAACTAAGCTAGAAAGACAACCAACTAATTGGGAAAAAATATTTACCAGCAATATATCAGACAAGGGGTTAACATCCTGTATATACAGGGAACTCAAGAAACTAAACCCTCCCAAACCTAACAAACCAATTACTAAATGGGCAAGGGAACTAAAGAGGGACGTCTCAAATAAAGAAATAAAAATGGCAAAGAAACACATGAGGAAATGTTCATCATCCCTGGTGTTGAAGGAAATGCAAATAAAGACAACCCTGAGATACCACCTTACCCCAGTCAGAATGTCCCACATCCACAAATCAGCCAACGACAAATGCTGGAGGGGATGTGGAGAAAGAGGAACCCTATTACACTGCTGGTGGGAATGTACACTTATACAACCACTTTGGAAAGCAGTCTGGAGGGTCCTTAGAAAGCTACCCAGTCATACCACTTCTAGGCATCTACCCTGAACAACAGGAACCAATATACAAGGACACATGCACCTCCATGTTTATTGCAGCACTGTTCGCATTAGCTAGGATATAGAAACAAACCATGTGCCCCACCACAGATGAATGGATCCAAAAATTGTGGTATCAAATATTATGCAGCCATTAGAAATGACAAAATAATGGCATTTGCAGGTAATGGATGGAGCTAGAAGGAATCATGTTGAGCAAGGTAAGCCAAGAGCAAAGAGACAAACGGTACATGGTCTCCCTGATAAGTGGATGTTAAATCCAAAATGTTAGATGATACGACAAAATTAACAGGACTTAAGAAACAAAGAACTCCCACTTATCTGGTCGAACCACTACTAAATATCCCCATGCTGCGGATCACATGTATGGTGTATATGTGTACACCGTTATACATTATAGACTTTGATAGACAATTTGCTCCAGGAAAGTTAGAATGAACTTGTGATTTTAAATGAGCATCACTATCCCACAATACTGTGAAATTTGGGAAATTATATAATCACTTAATTAAAAAAAAGCACCAGAAAACTAGAAGTGGTGCTATGGCTCAAGTGGTAGAGCATGAGCCTTGAGCTGAATTGCTCAGGGACAGCTCCCAGGCCTAGAGCTCAAGCCCCATGACTGAAAAAAAAAAAAAAAAGATCTTTCATGTGATTGTTTCTAACATATTTATAAGATTATGTCTTTGTTGCTTTGTATGTCCCTCCCCCATGGTATAACCCCTGATTTCACTGTATTTAATGTTGGTATATGTGGAGGGGAAGGGCAAAAACAAATCGTTAAAAGAGGGATACAGGAGGACCCATTGTAACAATGAGGTGTACAAGTCGTTATGTCGAAAAACAAACTTTACAACTTTGGTGGGGTGGGATGGGGGGGCGGGGGGGAGGATGGGAAGGGATGGGAAGGGGAAACAAAGGAGGAGGCTACAATGCTTGATAAGAAATGTGCTCATTATCTTACCCATGTAAATATAACCCCTCTGTACAGTATTTTCACAATAAAAATATGTTTATAAAAAAACACCAGGAAGTAAACATCAGAGAGGACACCACTCCCACACACCACACGTGCGTGTGATGTGCACGTCAGATACACGTGTGTCCACTGTACGAGGTCATCGCATCAGAGAGGACACCGCTTCCACACCACACATGCATGTGATGTGGATGTCAGGTCCACGTGTGTGCACTGACTCTGGCATGTTCTGGGTGTCATCCTGGTGGCCTGACGCCCCTTGCAAACACTGTCCTCCGCACCCTCAGGAACTGAAAAGGAGAGCAGGCAGGCACAGGGGTCCTTTAGACCCCTGCTTGACCACTGCGGTCTAGAGCCCTTTCTAGAGTGTCCATAGCAGCTACTGAGCCTGTGCACTGGACGCAGCCTGGCCGTGGGGGTGGGGAGTGGGGGAGAGCAAACGCTTGCTCCTTAGAGGCATCATCTGGCAGCTTCTCTTTTCTCAGGAACTGGACCCTGGGTCGGGCCCTTGGCTCCATCTGCCCCTCTCAGCTTCCTCCCCCGTAGGTGCTGAAGGGCTAGCCACTCCCGCTGTGCACACTTCCCTCTCCTAGCCGGCCAGCAGGACATGTAGTGGGAGTAGCCAAAAGGGGAGAGGACAGACAGCGGCCACAGACTCGGCACCCATGTCCACGCGGCGGTCAGTCCTCTCCGCAGCATGTGGTCTAGGAACCACCCTGCCACAAGTGCAGCACCCAGGCAGCAGACTCCTGCAGTCTGCCCACCAGCATGGGGCTGTCCCTCTGGCCTACATCGAGGCTGGCGGTGGCCGTGGCTGGCCGGGCAGCACCCAGGCATTCTCTCAGAACAGAATCATCCTGACATCGGTGGCCAAGAGGACCAGGGACTTGGTGTGTTTAGGTCGGTGTTTGCATTGCTCAGTACATGCAGCACAGGGGACTTCCTGACATGCCCAGGGCTGCCTGGCCTGGGAAGCAGCCCAGGCTTGGTGGACACAGGTGGGAGTGTGGCCCATTCCTTTTCTATTGTTTATGGTGGGCTAATCTTCTTCATGGTGGACAATCATATCGCAGGGGATTCTAGAAAATCAGTAAGAGCCCCCATGATAGCCTGGTTCTCTGGCAACTGATGTTGGTGAAGTCAAGGCCTCCAAGGTCCTTGGGGGACACCCTTCCTCACCGTCTGCCTCATTAGTGTGATGAGCCCACAGAGTTCCTGAAGGCTGAAAGCCACAACTGTCGCTGGGTTCAGGGACCATTGAGGAGACATGGTTCCTCCATACCATTGGACAAGACACTTCCTAGTAATCAGAAGCTGGTTGTGGTCTCTGTCATGAGCCACAGCATGGCCGGGGGTGGGGGACTAGTCATACAAGTAGTGGGGTCCACAGGGCACCTCATGGGACCCACACCGTGGATTCTTCATGAGAAACCATGGTAACCCATCTTGGTAAGGGCAAACCAAGAACAAGCATGGTCAGGAAATAAGAGCAGGGAAAGACTTCTTCAGCAGGTAAGGAAAGCTTAGGAGTTACATCCAAAGCAAAGCCGCCACTGACCAAAGCAAGCGTGGAGGGCTTTGCCAGGGATCTCACCAATACTGATGGTATGTGCCCACTGTAGGGTGAGCAGATTCCTGAGCGTGCTTCATTAAGTTATATGTAACTGGCTTGCCCAGGAAGATTATAGTTCAAGGAAGAAACATGATAGACCCTCTGGGCATGCTTCCTCACAGTAACGGACCACACACTGGAAAGGTTAAAATGGCAGACATGAATGTCTGCGCTTGCTCAGTGTTCTCCAAAAGTTTTAGATGGAACAAAAGGAAAGGACACTTTGACTTTGTGTTAATATAGGAGTTTGCCAGGCCTATCATTCTGATGTGTATGGGCCACCAGCTGGATGCACAGATGGGGGGGGGTGGCCAGAGTTTGTGGTCACAAATGGTGGCCTGTCCCAGTGTGTGGTGTCAAAGAGGCCCTGTAGGGACACATCAGTGGAAATTACTTCTGTAAAACGTATGACTGTAACTTCTCTATTTGAACCACAAGGTCCTCAGCCTACTTTGTGGCCATGTTACCCTGTGCCCCCTGTGGGTTTTGAAGTTTTGAAGTCTAGCAGCATGAACTGTGCTGCCATTTGCTGTTTTGATAGAACGGTGAATTTGGTCACTGGTTTATCTCACTAGAGAATGACAGTCAGCCACATCCAACATACCATGCAGCGTAAAGAAGGAGTGACAGTCCTTCCAGGGGAACCGCCAGGCCTTCCGGCCCGGAGCTCCGAGGGCCGCAGTTTGACTGGGGACCGGGTGGGGCTGTGGCCCTGTTGGCTGGTGGCCACTGAGCTGCTCTGGGCTTGGGTGGGGCTCCCTGGGCCCAGCAGCCGCGCTCTCCTCTCACTTCCCGTTCTGTAACTTGAATGACTCAAATGTCAGAGAACCCAAGTGGCCATCAGAGGGTCCATGTGGTGAGACAGGAACAGAACACACTTTTCCTGATGAACGTTGCTTTGTTGAATGACTTACATGCTAAGAATGCCTGAATCAGATGAAGACAAACGGAGTACATTAGTCTGGGACGGGAGGCGACCTTGGTGCCGGGTCCTCGGGTGCACACGTTGAGTCTGAGGACTCTCCCTCCTGCCCTGCAGCACTTCCCCGCATCCCCTCCCACGCGTGCGTCATGGCCTGTCCTGAGGAGGAAGAGGACCGGCGTGAGGAGCCAGGGCAGGGCACCAAGAGAGGACAGGGCCCGAGGAGAGAGGAGGAGGCGGCTGTGAGAGCAGAGCTGGGGCAGAGGGTGGAGCTGTGGAGGGGAAGCAGTGTGGGCAGGCTCTGCTGAGGACGGAGGCCTGAGCTGTGTTGTCATCTTCACAGTCAGGGAGTTTTTCTGATCCCAGATGGAAGCCACTGGGGAGAGGGTGAAGTCCCGGCCTTCCTGCTGGCTGCCCCTCATGGGGACCCATGCTGAGTCTGCTCAGGGCTGCACTTATTGAGACACAGCAGGTGTCTGTCCCTGCCACTCCAAGAGCCTCCATTCCTGCAGGGTTACCGGGTAACCGCTAGAAGCACAGGGCAAACAGCAACTATGAGCCCTGAGGGAACTGAAGTGGGGTGTGGTTAGGCATGTCTTAGTGGTTACTGTTTGGGGACTGCCCTGGGGGCTGAAGGGAGCAACTGGGTTTGGGCGTGTAGCACCTTAGGACAGGAGACCGTGGGGTGATGGTGGCTGACGGGGTGTTCTTAGCAGAGGGGGGCACGGGGCTGCAGTTCGTCTGCTGCCTCACCCTGTGCTGACCGCTCAGCTGAGGTTGAAATGTATGTGCTCTTGTGCTTTTTGGACTGGGGACAGAAAGAGGCTTTCCTCATTCTGGGGCTGGTAGAAATTTTCTAAACAGAGAAAGAATTCTTGCACAAAAGAATTAGGGCTGGAGCCAGGTGCTGGTGGCTCATGCCTCTAATCCTGACTATTCAGGAGGCTGAGATCTGAGGTCGGTTCAAAACTGGCCTTGGCAGGAAAGTCCGTGAGACTCTTTTTTGGTTGGTGTTGGGGCTTGAACTCTGGGCCTAGGCGCTGTCCCTGCACTCTTCAGCTCAAGGTGAGTGCTCTGCCTCTTAAGCCACAGCACCATTTCCAGTTTTCTAGTTGTTTATTGGAGATAAGAGTCTCATGGACTTTCCTGCCTGGGCTGGCTTTGAACTGCAATCCTCAGATCTCAGCCTCCTGAGCAGCTAGGATTACAGGCGTGAGCCACTAGCACCTGGCATCCGAGAGACTCTTATCTCCAATAAATCACCAGAAAACCAGAAGCGGTGCTGTGGTAGAGCATTAGCCCTGAGCTGAAGAGCTCAGGGATAGTGCACAGGCCCAGAGTTCAAGCCCCACAACTGACAAAAATAAAAATTAAAAAAAGAGAAAGAATTAGGGCTGGAGTCTGCCAGGGAGATGAGATCAACAAGGCAGGGCATGAGTCTACTCACTGCTTAGCACACAGGTGAAGAAGAGCCGTAACACAAGGTTTCTATATCGTATGAGTGTCTCATAAGTCTCCATCAAACATACTAACTACAAATCATATTCTAGCCAACGTCTTTGCTCCTCTCAGTAGGGGCTGCTGCATAAACCATGCTGGGAGACGCCACGCTCCGCCCTTCAGCCCCTATAGAATCATTCACAAGCCCATCAGGACACTGACTTACATTTGCACTGCTGACTTATGTTTCCCCTGATACTTCTACTAATTTCTTAAGCTACTTGAAGTATGAACGTTTGCATTGTACAGTCTGAACCAGAGACAATGTCATGTTTGGTTTGTGTTTCTCATTTGATCCAGAAAGGAGTGATCAAATCTGGAAACAGAAGCTAGGGTTACTCATGACATAGCTGCTCCAGGCTTTAAGATCTTCCTTGTCAGGTGTAAATTTATCCCAGCAAATCCACCTGTATCTCAGACTATGCTGACGTCACCCTGGAAGGCCTCAGAGGCCAGTCACTTGGGGGCCCCAGGCTCTGGATAGATGGCCGCAGGCAAGGGGACGGCGGCCCAGCCCATGAAGGCCTGGGAGCCGTGGGGCTCAGTGTGTGTGGTGGGCCCAGACGCCCAGTAATGGTCTTCTTGTGGTGTTTCCTGTTACTCGGGCCCTAAGTTCAATGTCATGGGCAGGAGTGGAAGTGAGACATCGTGAGACGTGGGCCGTTGTAGCCACAGTCTCTTTGGAAACCTCCAGTTCAACTTTTGTTCAAAGAGGAAGCTGGGTGTCAGGCCGACTTCGGTGTGGCACAGTGCCTCTCACAGTGGCGCTGTGGTGAGGAGACTGACAGCAGGGCCTTTCTGCCTGGCTCCTGTCAGGGTGGAGTGGGAGGGCGTGAACCTCTGCTTTGAAGGTGTCCCATAAGCCAGGCCACAGTGTTAAGGTGGAAACGTGAAAAGGAAACTAGCTAACACGGTTGGATGGAAGACATCGATATAAATGAGAGTGAGCAGACCCAGGACCCAGGGCCTTGTCCAGTAAAAAAAACTAAAGGAAAAATAGTTATGAATTCAAGAAGTCTATTGAACTCCGAGCAGGATGAACACAAACAAGGGCATGCCCAGGTTCGATGTTGCCAAGCTACTGAAGACACAATACAAGTGGCGACCTGAAGGCCGCGGGAAGGGCTGCACCTCTTCAGGGGAAAAGCGGTGAGAGAGGCGATAACTAACTTCTCAGGAGTGGGAGACCAGAAAGCAGCGGCGTGCCATTCTTCCAGTGCTAAAGAGAGGAAGACACTGTCAGCTCAGGATACCGTCCAAAATAAACATCCTATCAACGGCAGATGGCTGCACACGGTCATCTACTACAGCCTGTGGGAATAAGCATGGTGACGGACTCCTTGGTTTCGTGTTCAGCTCCTGAGAGCCCCATCCTCCTCACCCCACTCCGACTGTCACCCTACCTCTCTCAACCTTTTGCCTTTACCTTTCTCGCTCTCTCCTTGTTTACATGCTGCATGTTAAACTTTTCTCATCTTGCTTTATGGTTCACATCCTTGCAAGTGACCTGCAAAACATAAAGAGACCCCAGTATAACGGACAGGGAGCAAGTTTGGTGTAGATCAGTAAGAGCAAGTCTGATGCTACAGGACACTCTTCAAGATCAACCTTGCTCTGGGAAGAATAAACATCATTATATCTCACTGTGCAGGTTCCAAGTGAGAAACAGGTTCAGGGTTAAAGGTTACTTTGACTAGGAGCTACCTTTTGGCCATTACCAAGTTGTTATACTTCCCATGTATTTTAAGTGTTTTCTGTTGTGCCTCTGCCCCCATAGGTTTTTCTTGGGTGGTCAGTCATGGCAAACACCTGCGTGAAGTGATTCTGGGGACCTGTTATGGTAACTTCCATGTCAATCACTTGTCGCTCGTAGCCCCCGTGGGGGACCAGCACTCCAAGCCCCCTGAGCATGAGTAAAGTCTGAGGGTGGAAGTGGTTGTCATTCTTGACCTCTCTTTTTGAAATTACCCACTTTCACCCTAAAAGTGTCTACAATTTCGGTCTTCTGCTCCTTGTACTGAGATTCTCACCTGAGATTCCTGAACTTATCAGAAGACTTTCCTGGGATTGTGTCTGTGAGGCTCTTTTCTATGACCTCTGGCAGGCTGCTTAATCTGAAGAGGCTTCTCACAGGATAGCTTTAGGTTAATTGAGAAGATGCAGGTAGTTTTCCACCAAGTGTCTGTCAGTCTGAGCAAGTCCCAATCAACTGTGATCAGGTTAGGGTTAGGTTCTAAGAACCTGACCAACAGATCCACTGGTGTGGCCTAACAGAACTAACCTGAAAACTTTGCCCATTTGTGCTTCGTGAAATGAGCAGATATGAATTTGGCTACAGCTGGATAATTTGAGAAACTGAGTGTCTGCTAAAATCTACCAACAACACTGGGTCCCCTCCTCCTCCAGTGCTCTGCCTACCACCTGCTCATTTCTTCTCTTTCTCCTTTAACCAGTCTTTCTCTTTTCTTTCTTCCCTCTCTCCTTCCCTCCCTCCCTCCCTTCCTTCCTTCCTTCCTTCCTCCCTTCCTTCCTTCCTTCCTTCCTTCCTTCCTTCCTTCCTTCCTTCCTTCCTTCCTTCCTTTCTCCCTCCCTCCCTCCCTTCCGTCCACCCTCCCTTCTTTAACCCACCCTGCCTTCCTTCCTTCCTCCCTCACTCCCTTCCTTCCTCTCTCCTTTCCTTCCTTCCTTCCTTCCTTTCGCCTTCCCTCCCTCCCTCCCTTCTTTCCTTCCTTCCTTCTTCCCTCCCTCCCTCCCTCCCTTCCTTCCTTCCTCCCTCCCTTCTATCCTCCCTTCTTTTCACCCACTCTCCCTCCCTCCCTTCCTTTCTTCCTTCCTTCCTTTCTTCCTTCCTTCCTTCTCTTTTATTTTTGCCTATTCCTTTTTTTTTGTTTGTTTTTTGGGTCTGGTTGTGAGGCCTGAACTCTGGGCCTGGGCGCTGTCCCTCAGCTCTTCAGCTCAAGGCTAGCGTTCTACCACTTGAGCCACAGCGCCACTTCTGGCTTTTTTCATTTTGCTTATGTGGTGCTGAGGAATCAAATCCAGGGTCTCAGGCATGCAAGGCAAGCGCTCTACCACTGAGCCACCTTCCCAGCCCCTTTTTGCCTATTCTTATCCCTTATCCTTAACTGGTCTTAAGTGTGTATTGTATTTTGAAAGCTTTTTTCTTTTCTGCTTTTAATTTAAAAAAAAAAAAGAGCAATCTCATTTCCAAAGCTTACCAAATACAACTTGGAGCCTGTAGGGCTTCCGAGTTGCAGATGTCTTCTTCTCACCAGCCCTGCCAAAGCCAGTGGGAAAGGCTCTGGGGTCCTGCTGGCCTTTCTCCCTCCTATTGGCCAGCTCCAGGCTCTTTGTGTGCTTCTTCCAGGAGCCCAGCAATGGCCGCTCCTGAGCCTGTGTCAGTCCATGGCTCTCTGTTCAGCTTTGCAGGGGCTGCAAGGCTGGGTGAGTCAGGCTGGGAGGCCAGCGTCGCACCCTGAGGCGTTTTCTTGCTCAGAGGGGCCTGGGAGCCTCGCGGGGGCCCCAGTGGCTGCCCTTGGCAGTCGGGAGCACTGCGTGAGGCTCAAGCCCAAGCACCATTGCAGCCACTAAGTCATGTTTTCCCTGGGTGGCCCGATGACAATGCAGAGGTCGGCCATGCTGGCCATCAGGAGGAAACGTGTGGCTGCTGCTGGTGCCAGGCCTGGTGCGCACCAGCTTTGTGGACTCAGGGATCAGGCAGGAAGGCCGGGCCATGCTTGGTAATGTGACCGTAGCTCCTGGGAGCCTCACACGGACCCAGGAGCTCCGGACCCGCCATCAACACCAGCCCACCAGTCTGTGGACGTGCAGAGCCGGCTGTGGTCTCACAGCTCAGGGCTGCCCGGGTCAGTGCTCACCCACGGGTCTGACGCCAGCTCCCCTCAGATGTCCTCCTGGGCACTGCCTTGGGTAAAGCCTAAACCTTGGATATGGTGCTGATGGCTCTGTGTTGTACCCATTTGACTTTCAGAGGAGACTTGGAAGAAAGCGTCCCAGAGGTTGAGTGTGCCAGTCTGCAGCTGTGGCTTATTTCGAAGCACTGTTGGGTGAAGTGCTCCTGGGGGAGGAGATTCAAGTGCACACAAACTCGCAAGGCCCTCTGGCCCTGACCCCAGCCAGCTCAGGTTGAAGAGCACCCAGGGCTGCAGGCAAGCCACACACAGTGCACACAGTGCACACGGTGCCGTACTGTGGCTGGAACTCAGGGCCTGGGCGCTGTCCCTGAGCTTTTGTGCTCAAGGCCAGCATTCTGTCACTTGACGTTAGATGAGCTCAGAGGGAACTCAGTGTCCCTTCTGGTTTGCCGTCCTTGGCTGTGTCTGCTCCCTACGTGGTCTAGGCAGGCAGTCTCCAAGCTCTTTTCTCAGACGTGGCCTAGAAAGCGGTCACCCGAGACCACAGGTGTCACTACAGAGACCCTTGCCGTGCTGGATGCATCGCCAGGAGTTCTTTCCATCACGCATCCTCCCATGTGGAGTGATGCCGTGGCAGGCTGGGGCAGCACTAGCGTGGCAGTCCTGATGGCTTGGGGTAGTTACCTTCCGAGGCACAGCGTGGTGCAGGTTGGGGAATGGGGAGGACAGGTGAGGAGCCACCATGCAGAACATACGGAACACAGGCTAGGGCCCGTGTTCTGGGGCATCCTGCACGGGGTCTCTCCGTGGGCCTGCATGAGCCCCTGGGCTATCCACATTGGCTGCCCAGTGGCCACAGTGAATCTCAGACATACCTGGAGGGCCACCTAGACTGACACTCCAGACTCTGCTTCTCCATTTTCTGCCTTTCAAAAGGCCACGAGGAAGATAGATATTCTATGCTCTGGCATAGAAACAGGCCCCACAGTGGTTAGACCCATGTGGCCTTGGCTCCTTGTTCACGTTGTTCTTATCTGACATGATGAGGCAGGAGGCATTGGGTAGATGTAGAACCCTGAAATGGCTGCAGAAGTCCTGGTCTGTAGAACTCATCTAATTGTTTTGCAAGAGCAGAAATACTTTGATGTAACTCAGGAAACGGGTCTTGTTCAGGTGCTGAGTTTTCAAGTAACCCTCTTTTTGAGAGTTTGTACAGATTGGGAAGGCCTACTGGCTTTATGACAATCCCTCTGGAGCCTTGCTTGGAATCCAGCAAAGCTGATGTGATCTCTAAGGTGGCTGAGCTCACTAGTCCTATCCACAGCTCCAGGTTACAAGTGCCCTGCCTGCATCCCAGAGGACACCCCCAGTCCAAGTGGTCCACATGGAGCCAGTGCAGCCCGAGGTCACCCCAAGTCCAAGTGTGGTCTACAAGGAGCCAGTGCAGCCAGGCGACACCCCCAGTCCAAGTGTGGTCCACAAGGAGCCAGTGCAGCCCGAGGTCACCCCCAGTCCAAGTGTGGTCCACAAGGAGCCAGTGCAGCCCGAGGTCGCCCCCAGTCCAAGTGTGGTCCACAAGGAGCCAGTGCAGCCCGAGGTCGCCCCCAGTCCAAGTGTGGTCCACAAGGAGCCAGTGCAGCCCGAGGTTGCCCCCAGTCCAAGTGTGGTCCACAAGGAGCCAGTGCAGCCCGAGGTCGCCCCCAGTCCAAGTGTGGTCTACAAGGAGCCAGTGCAGCCCGATGATGCCCCCAGTCCAAGTGTGGTCTACAAGGAGCGAGTGCAGCCCGAGGTCGCCCCCAGTCCAAGTGTGGTCTACAAGGAGCCAGTGCAGCCCGATGATACCCCCAGTCCAAGTGTGGTCTACAAGGAGCCAGTGCAGCCCGAGGTCACCCCCAGTCCAAGTGTGGTCTACAAGGAGCGAGCACAGCCCGAGGTCACCCCCAGTCCAAGTGTGGTCTACAAGGAGTGAGTGCAGCCCGAGGTCACCCCCAGTCCAAGTGTGGTCTACAAGGAGCGAGCGCAGCCCGAGGTCACCCCCAGTCCATGTGTGGTCTACAAGGAGCCAGTGCAGCCCGAGGTCACCCCCAGTCCAAGTGTGGTCCACAAGGAGCGAGCGCAGCCCGAGGTCACCCCCAGTCCAAGTGTGGTCCACAAGGAGCGAGCGCAGCCCGAGGTCGCCCCCAGTCCAAGTGTGGTCCACAAGGAGCGAGCGCAGCCCGAGGTCACCCCCAGTCCAAGTGTGGTCTACAAGGAGCCAGTGCAGCCCGAGGACACCCCCAGTCCAAGTGTGGTCTACAAGGAGCCAGTGCAGCCCGATGATACCCCCAGTCCAAGTGTGGTCTACAAGGAGCCAGTGCAGCCCGAGGTCGCCCCCAGTCCAAGTGTGGTCTACAAGGAGCCAGTGCAGCCCGAGGTCACCCCCAGTCCAAGTGTGGTCTACAAGGAGCGAGCGCAGCCCGAGGACACCCCCAGTCCAAGTGTGGTCCACAAGGAGCGAGCGCAGCCCGAGGTTACCCCCAGTCCAAGTGTGGTCTACAAGGAGTGAGCGCAGCCCGAGGTCACCCCCAGTCCAAGTGTGGTCCACAAGGAGCGAGCGCAGCCCGAGGTTACCCCCAGTCCAAGTGTGGTCTACAAGGAGTGAGCGCAGCCCGAGGTCACCCCCAGTCCAAGTGTGGTCTACAAGGAGCGAGCGCAGCCCGACGTCGCCCCCAGTCCAAGTGTGGTCCACAAGGAGCGAGCGCAGCCCGAGGTCACCCCCAGTCCAAGTGTGGTCTACAAGGAGCGAGCGCAGCCCGAGGTCGCCCCCAGTCCAAGTGGTCCACAAGGAGCGAGCGTAGCCCGAGGACACCCCCAGTCCAAGTGTGGTCTACAAGGAGCCAGTGCAGCCCAAGGACACCCCCAGTCCAAGTGTGGTCTACAAGGAGCGAGCGCAGCCCGAGGTCGCCCCCAGTCCAAGTGTGGTCTACAAGGAGCGAGCGCAGCCCGAGGACGCCCCCAGTCCAAGTGTGGTCTACAAGGAGTGAGCGCAGCCCGAGGACACCCCCAGTCCAAGTGTGGTCTACAAGGAGCAAGCGCAGCCCGAGTTCGCCCCCAGTCCAAGTGTGGTCTACAAGGAGTGAGTGCAGCCCGAGGTCACCCCCAGTCCAAGTGTGGTCTACAAGGAGCCAGTGCAGCCCGAGGTCGCCCCCAGTCCAAGTGTGGTCTACAAGGAGCCAGTGCAGCCCGAGATCACCCCCAGTCCAAGTGTGGTCCACAAGGAGCGAGCGCAGCCCGTCTGGTCCTGTGAGGCTCCCGGGGGTCTGAGACCTGGCGTCTGAGACCTCAGTCACAGAGGGGGGTTTCCCAGAGACCAGCAGCGGGGACGGTGGTAGCAGAGGCCTGTGCAGCACAGCACGCACCAGGTAGCCGGGCACCGCGTCTGGCGTGAAGGCTGCCCCTCCACCAGGCAGACCAGACAGTGGTACCGATGCTGAGAGTGGATGGTTCAGCGTTTGTGAAGCCGTGTGCCTACACTGCTCACCTTCCGTGGGTTCTGTGTCCCTTGTGTACATGTTTCTATAAGAACTTTTCTTACGGCATAATCATGGAGTTGTTAGGTAAATTAGGACTCCTTCTCTTTCCCAATGGCCTTTGTGCAATGTCCCTCAGAAAGCTTATCCCATGGCCTCCATTAGGCTGGCTCCAGGATAGACAAGCATCCAGGTCTCTTAGTATAGAAGCCATTACTTGTTGCTGACTTTCATATAACCAAGACTGTGATACTGAGGCAATCTACCTTTCTCAGCCAGTGGAAGAAGAGAATGCAGCCAGGAAAGTTGCCAGGAGGAAGTTTTTCTGCGACTTGAAAGCTGTTTCTTAAGATGCGAAGTTACTGTGGGTAAAATCCGAGCTGAAGACGTGTAACTGTCACGAGGCTCTGCGGGGCTGCGGTTCGTGTGACGGTTGCTGCTCTCGGGCAGAGGCTGTGATGATGTGTCGGGTGGCAGCTCAGCATGGGGTCACTGACCTGGGGCTGAGGCTGATGATGTGCCGGCTGCAGGTCATCCTGAGGGTCGCTGACCTTAGTGGAGGCTGTGATGATGTATGGTTTACATTCCAGCTGGGGACCTTCAACATTCCTCAGATTGTTGGGAACTGAGTGGCATTAGCAAGAAGTTCAATCCTCCCCCTCAAGTCTATGCAGTCACCACTCGGCATTTATCTGGAACACTGGGGCTCTGTGGGCTCCCCAGATGGAGCAACAGTGGGCAGAACAAGCTGGTGATGGAGCATGGAGTGTGCGGGGGACCGCGGGTCTCCTCTCCCCTGGCATCTGGGAGACGGGTCCTACAGTGGTCAGGGTCAGCAGTCATCAGGGGTGAAAAGGACCCAGTGAGGTGGCTGAGTTTCTCTCCCAGCCTCGGCCCAGAGCAGAGCACGCCTCTGTCCTGGCCTGGACCATTGTGTGGATATAGGGTGGTCATGCTTGGCTGAAGAGCACAGAGACCCTGCGTGAGGGCGGAGACGGAGAGCGGCCAGAGGAGCGAGGGGGAGGGGAGCGAGGGAGGCTGTGTGGAGGGACCAGGAGGTCAGGGTGGCTGCTGGATGACAGCACAAGTTGGGATTGGGGGCAGAGGTTCAGCCCCAGACCTTTTCAAATGGAAGGAGGAGCAGGAAAGCTTGATCTTTGTCCCGACAGTGTGAGTTTAAACTAGCATGAGGACCTGGGAACCAAGTGTATCCCAAGGTGGGGCTTGAGCTCAGATGGCAGGGGAGGGCCATGGTCCAGCCCTGCTGTACAGTCCAGTGAGTCAGACGGAGCAGTGACCGGTTCACCTCGGCCTCCTTCCCACTGGGAAATAAATGGTGGTGCTTTGAAGGCTGTGAATGGAGAAGACGTTCCTATCAGCGTACTCAGGGCCTAGGCAGCTCTGCAGCTTGTCACATGACCCAAAACCCCACTGCCCGGAGGAGGACCGCGCACTGAAGCCGCCCTTCCTCCGTCATGTCAGACGCAAGAGGATGCCACTGGAGGCTGGTCCTCAGCCACGGGCCCAGCTGTGCTGCTGGTTCAGCAGGAGCACTGCTTGGCCTGTGTGGGCAGCGGGTTCCATCATTCAGTGGAGCCAGGGCACACGCGAGCTCTTGGGTGGCACAGAGCCAGGGCAGGACCTGACACCAAGGAAGGGCCTTGTGCTCCACTCGGGTTGATACTGAGGCCTGGGGAGAAGAGGCAGACATGCCCACTCGTGCGCCATCCAGACACGGACGAGGAGGCCTCCGTGCTGCTGAACAGAGGATCGATTCCCCACATCACAAGGAAGTCGGACTTTCCGGCCATGCTGTCCTGGTGCCCCCTTGCTTTCCCACGGTGGCCGCAGGCCCACGGCACACTCCGAGCCCCAGCTCACACAGTCTAGTCTCCCTTTTCTGTCTGCTCTGGTTCAGCCAGGGCTTGCTGTTCCTTTTAACTCTTCTCATGTGCTGACTCCAGGCTGTGGCCTGTGGGCTGTTGGAAAAGTTGTTAGCTATCTCACTCCAAACTGGCATGTGAGAATGGCTGGTGCCCGAAGTTGGCTGCTGCAGAGACCCTCAGTGTCCCCCCCCACGGGGTGGAGGGAGCCGGTTTTCCACAGTCCATGGGTCTGCCCCTGGGAGGGTCACCTGGCCGGGCTGCCCTTCGGCTTCTTGGCTTCCCCCCAGGCTCTCCGCTCCCCTGCCTTGCCCCATCTCACGCTTCCCCTCACCTCCAGTGACTCCTTGGGTGAGGAGCTCCCACCGGCCTGAAGCGTCCAGCGTGGCCAGGGCTTGAGCTGCGGTGGCTGCTGTCCATGGAAACACAGAGGAGTTGGTGGTGTCACCACAAGGACCTGGGAATCACATTCTCCTCACACAGAGCAGCTGAGGCTGAGCTGCACCCCATGAAAAGCAATTCTGCATCCAGATTGGCCTCCCTGCCAGCCTGGCTCTCCAGCACCAACCAGCGCCCGCCATTCCCGCCACGTCTCCCTCTCGACTCTCCCCGCACCCACGTGCGTGCAGACACAGCAGCCTCGGCCTTGGCTGCTCTGAGGCAAAGTAGGGGATTGGACTGGACAAGGTCCAGCCAGTGGCTGCACACCGATGACACAGACGTCTCTGGACAGAGGACTGGGAGGGCCTCTGGGCCCTGGTGACAGGCCAAAGTCCCTGTCATTCCTGCCTCTTCTCCCTGTCTCCCCAGCCCTGGATATGCGCTTGGGAAGACCGACGGACCAGTTCCTGGCACTATCAGGTTGAGCACCGCAGGCAGTTATTAAAATTCCTTCTCCTGTGTGTGTGTGAAGTGGATTCCAGACTCTCCTCCCTGTCCCTGGCCCCCAGCCTTCTCCTGGTTGATGTCTCCAGCCCCCAGTGAGGAACTCTCGGCCCCAAGGGTCTGTTCAGAATCTGTCCTGAGGTTCGGCAGTGTACCCCTCAAGGGCTCAGCCCTCCTCACACCTTCTGTAAGAGCTCCATGTTCAGCCAGCTGGGCTTCCCCCGCAGGCTCAGGGCTACCCTGCCTCAATTCTGGATTTTTCCTTGGAGAAAGTAAGGCACTGTCAGGTCTTCTCCTTAGTGGAATTCACCTGAGGGTCAAATAAGCATGTTCGTCTTATTCAATACAAAAACAAAAGTTATCCTCAAAGCTAATCGGAAATCTTTACAATAAGGATCCTGTGTACTGAGAAGCCCCCAAAACCTGTGTTTAGATTTTCATCCTTGATGACTCCAAATCCTGTCAACCTCCACTGGGTTCAGCCTGACCAGCTGACCAGAATTCCCTTTGGAGTCAGAGGCTCTTTTTGCCATTGATTCCTTGTCTGTTTTAGCGTCTCTGTTTATTTAACGTCTGTTATGCAACAAGTATCAGAAATGAAAGTGCTGCGAACAGGACATAACCCTCATCGTTTGAGGAAGAAAAGCAAACATGGAGATCTAGAGAACCAGAGCTTGTTTTTAACCTTCTTTTCTTACCTATCAGTGGTGGAATTTTATATCTGCTTAGACATAAGGCAAACAGATACAATGATACAACATTCCAATGTAAACACTTCGAGGGTGGCAGCTGCCACGTGCTGAGCAGAGCCTCAGGGCGGCCCCTCCAGTGCTGCTGGGAGCCTGCTCAGGTGCGGGCGGGCCAGGGCTAGAACAGTGCATATCAAAAGGCCTTGCACAGAACCTGCCTGGAGCTTTCTGACCGGCACTGTTCACCAGTCGGCTCAGTTCCCTTTTTTCTCCCCCTGATCTTGTTCTTTTGCACTTGCTCCACATAATCGTTTACAGATATAGCCTCCTCGTTCCTGACCTGCCTTCTCATTGCCTTTTGTCTTTAATGCAGAATCTCAATGTAGAGAATTTATCTTCTAACAAACCCTTCTCAGCTTCAGGTAGGGCCTACCACCAAGGTTTGTCCTCTGCAGCAAGTACATGTCCATCTGGAAGCAATCTTCTGTCTGGTTTGAGACGGGTCCAGTTTCACTTTTCATATGTGCATAACCGGCTCCTGGCCCCACTCACGCGTCTGCACTTCAGCCTGGCACGCGCCAGGTTTCCTCTATGCACAGGAAAGTTTCTGGACTATCTATCGTGCACCAACCTGACTTCAAACTTCTTTATGCTTTGCTTCTGCTTTGATTGCATCTCTGTAATTTCCTGTCTTACTTGCTTTGTTAGCACATTAGGAAGACCTCTTCCTTCAATGTTTACAGTGCCTTCTCTAGGGTTTATATGATCCCTGCCTGACACACAGAGTGCTTTAAACACAGTCACACTATTTGTCAGTGTCTTCTATGTTCTTCCATTAACTGTGCTGTTATTGTCATATATTTATTTCTACATGTAACTGCCTTTGACTTAAACAAATAAATTTCTTCTAAACAAACCAAAAGTGTGAGAAGGGCTTTTACTGAGTGATTCTAGTGTTCTTCCTACTCTAGACAGATGGATTATTTGTCATCTGAATTCATTTTCCTTTATCATGAGGGACATTTTTTATTTCTTGAGTCTTTTGTCTGCCATTGACAAATTCTCTTGGCTTTCATTTGTTTGAAAAATGACATAATTTTGCCTTCATTTTTGAAGACCAATGGTATTCTAATCATTGTTTCTTGTCCAAGTCTGTCCATTCTACTCTTCTAGACCTGTGGAGTGAAAAGTGTTCAGATGAAGCTCGCTCCCTCCCTCCCTCTCTCCCTCCCTCCTTCCTTCTCTCTCCTCTCTTTCTCTCCCTCCCTCTCTCCCTCACTCTCCTGTCCCTCCCTCCCTCCTCTCCTTCTCTCCCTCCCTCCCTCCTTCCCTCTTTCTCCTCTCTTTCTCTCCCTCTCCCTCCCGCCCTTTCTCCCTTCCTCTCTCTCTTCCTCTCTCCCTCCCTTCTCCCTCCCTCCCTCCTCTCCTTCTCTCTCTCCCTCCCCCCTCCTCTCCTCTCTCTCCTCTCCCTCCCCCTCCCTCCCCCCTCTCCTCTCCCTCTCTCCTTGTTCTTTTCCAGACTCTTAGGTGTCCCTTGTGTGTGGCATTGTTGACAGTTGTGACCCAGGGCTATGCAGTTCTTGCTCCACAGAAACCTTCCCATTGTTGCTTCCCCTGTCTGTCTCTCCCAGCAGCGGTGTCTCCTCGGCTCTGCTGAAGCTGTGCTACCTGTGCCGGGCTAGAGCATGCCTCTGGAAGGGAGCCAGGGAGGCAGACAGCCCACCTGCTGATGCCCTTGTCTCAGGTCACAGCCCTGCACTGTCTGTCTTCTTAACTTTTAAGACTTTCAAGACAAGTGCATTGTCTCAGACCTGAGTTTCCCACTGAGCAGGGGCATGACTCGCGGGCCTTGAACAGGATGTCCATGCTCACCTCTCCTTGGCCACTAGTCCATCAGCCCCTCTGACTGCCCCAGCTACCTCTGGGGCTCTGCCTTTCCCGCTGTAGTAAGAGGTGATGGGCCCTGCTGTGGGTTTTCACGCACGGCCTTTTCTGTTTCCTCTCCACTCTGGCTTGTCCTGATTGTCTTGACCATTGGCTCCAGCCACCTTCGCTGAAACCCTTCCCTCCTCAACTTGCCTGGGGAGTTGATGTATGGGCAGGCGGGGCTGCTGGGGGGAAGGAGAAGCCACAGTGGGCGGGGTGGTGCTGGGGGTGGCGACAAGGCGAGGGGAGGACGGGCCTTGAGGAGGGCGCTATCTGCGCAGGGACCAGAGAAGATGCTCACATGTGCTGTGGGAGGACATAGCGTCCCTGCCTGGTAATGGGGCCACTTGGGAGCTCATGGCAAGTGTGTGTCCACACCGGCCTCGGCCAGAGTGGCGACCACACAGCTCTCAAGGCCGGGACCCAAAGCTGGCCAGGGGCTGGGTTGGGTTCAGCCCTGGTTATTGGTCCTGCTGGCCCATTTTGGCTGCTAGCCTCTCCCTTCACATTGGAGGTGTCCCTCCCCGACCTTCCTGGGCACAGACCCTTAGCTCTCCCGAGTTGAGAAGCTGCCGGGCCTTGGCTGTCTGGATGCCACTCAGCGCGCACTCACTCTCCAGCACACTTCAGCGGTGGGTGCCTGTATTTATTCGGAACAACTGTACACCAGGAATGGCCACTCCCAGGGCCCACTGGGCACCCAACCCTTCCTGGGGCTCTGTTGCGGGGAGTCCCCCGCTTCACCCTGTCTGAATGGACTGGGCCACATGTCGCAGGCCCGAGCTTGGGAACCATGGTGCAGAAGAGTGTCTGGTGTCCCGGCCCCAGGAAGGGCCCACGCCGCTGTGTCCGCCCTCAGCCCTGGGCCCAAGGCAGCTCTCGTTCTCCTCCTTTCCTTTCACATCTGTTTATTACACTTGTGGGTTTCTGATGTGCAGTTTTGTGGTGGTGAAGGCCTGGCCCCACCAGCTGTTTACCATCTGTCATCCAGCAGTCTCCACGTGGTTATCGCACTGGTTTGTTCTGGGAAAGAGAACTTGGTGCCCAAACACTTGACTTTGATCTCATAACTGAGTATAGCCATCGCGGCTCACACCCTTAGCGCCAGCAGATGGTACATTCTTCCTGCTTGCTTTGCAGACACAGCCAATGCTCTAGTCAGAGGCACTTCTAAGAACGTGGCCTCGAGAACAGAACTGTGCTCTGGCTGGCATCACACCGGCAGAACACTCACAGGGTCCTGGAGAGAGCAAGACACCTAGGCTCTGAAGCTGTCTAGTTGGCACCTGTCTCCCTGGATCAGGTACACTTGAAGTCTTTAGAAGAGCCTCTTTCTAAAAACCTCAGTTCCTGGTCCAGAGACCATGGACTTCTCCCAACAGAGAGGTGGAAAAGACCATAAGCATAGAGTTCAGAACCCTAATAAATTCAGAGAGTTCAAGTCCAAATGGCTAATAAATTCATGGGGAGAAAACAAAGAAAGGCAAAGCAAAACAGTCATGTCTTGCATTCTGGAGCCCACACAATCCCTGAGCAGCCAAGTGGGGCCAGAGTGGCAGGCATCATTTTCTGGGAAGAGTCCCACCTTCCCCCTTGTGCACTCCACCCTGGAAAGACTCAGGGAGTAGACAAAGGGTGTGTACAACATGTTCTCACAGTGTTGTTCATAACTAGGAAAAACAAGACATGCTGAAGTCCCTGATATCAGAACAGTGACCAGTGACTCCCCGGCGTCCTTCAGAGTAATGGTGATGATTGAGGGTGAATCATAAAGTGCAGCACGTGCAACTTACATGGAGGAGGAGGTCTGCCGAGCATGGAAATAGCAGTGGCGTATCAAGTGGCTCTGGGACAAGACAGAAGGAAGATCCGGGATGTGAGTAGGGTGGTTGTCACGGTGCACACAGATGTAAGAGCTCCTCAGCTGCATCCTGCTCTGTGTGTGTGTGTGTGCGTGTGTGCATGCGCACGTGCACAATATCGTGCCCTAACAAAGTTAACTAAAACAAGTGATATAGGTTTATATATACAGATAGTTCCTTATTAAAATAGTTGGTAGAGAAAGACAAAGGAAACATGCTAAACTATTACTAAGGGGCCATAAGACTTGGGGAGTTGGCCACATTTTGTTTTCCGGAACAGGTATTGTGGTATTTGAAAATACGCTCATATCCCACCCTCTGACCTGAATGTGGCTGCATCGGGGAAAGGACATATAGATGTAATTAGGGTCTAAAGATGGGACAGTCCTGGATTTCTCACTGGGTCCTAACTCCAATGACAAGCATCGTAATAAGAGTCAAAAGGAACAGAAACACAGAAAAGCCACATAGAGAGAGGTGGAGACCAGAGGGCCTCATTCACACCCAGAAGCTAGACACCAGCATAGAGAGGGTGGGTTCTGGCCATCCCCCCCCCCTCCGCCAAAGGTTTGGGCAGTGTGGTCTTACTGAACCCTTGAGTTTAGCTCTGGCCTTCAGAATGGGAGAGAACAAATTTCTAATGATTAAGTTAGCCAGTTTATGAAAATGTGTTAAACTAGCAGGAAACTAGTATGGTTCATGAGGTGTCTATAACTAGAAAAAAGGAAGCCCAACCAAACAGGAAAAGAAATCTATAAATGGAGGGTAAGCACCACTGTTCCCAGTCCTGGGGGGGCACAGGGCAGCCTCACCCCACTCCATACCCTAGTCCTGGGGGGGTACAGGGCAGCCTCACCCCACTCTGTACCCCAGGCCTGGGGGCACAGGGCAGCCTCACCCCACTCTGTATCCCAGGCCTGGGGGGCACAGGGCAGCCTCACCTCACTCCATACCCCAGTCCTGGGGAGGGGGTACAGGGCAGCCTCACCCCACTCCATACCCCAGTCCTGGGGAGGGGGTACAGGGCAGCCTCATCCCACTCCGTACCCCAGGCCTGGGGGGGACTTGTAGAAGTCAGCCTTACCCCACTCCATACCCCAGTCCTGGGGGGGGGACTTGTAAGGCAGCTGAGTGCTAAGCCCTCCCCTCAGTAAGTCTTGGCTTTCACAGCCTTGCAGTGGTGGCTGCCGATGCTTGCCTTTGGTCATCTGCTTATTTTTTTCCCTTTTGTTTTAATTCTTAGTTTGCCTTCTTTCATTTTTATGTCTGTTTTCCACCTCTCTCTCTCAGCAATACTGGCATTTGGGCTTAGTGCTTTGTGTTTGCTAGCCAGATACTCGAGCACTGAGCTACACCTTCAGCCTGAGGTAGCGTCTCTCTTCCGCCCGAGCATGTTCCTAAATCACCCTCTGGCTGCTTTAGGTTCCTGGTGTCCCTGAGACGGCAGATGTGGGCCGCTGTGCCAGCCTGTCCCATGGAGCCATGTGCACTTTTCTGCCTGGGCTGGGCTGGATGTGACCCTCCAAGTGGCCAGGAAGAGCGTGTACCACCATGCCCAGTTATGGGCTGCGTAGGACTCTCTCAAGGCCTCGAGACATAGTCCTCTCCTTCTCAGCCTCCTAATTAGCCAGGATTATAGTCATGAGCCATCGGTACTTGGCTGTCTTCCTTCTCTTAAAGGGAACAGAAAACATAAAGCACATTGAAGAGTTTGCTCACGATATCATACAGCATGTCCCCAGGATGTACCGAGGCATCTGCTGGACACAAGCGACTCTGAAGGGTGTGCATTTCTCCCTCTGGCCCCTTGTATGATGTTCTCCTTATTTCTGACCCTCTGAAATTTGAGTATGGTGTGCCCAGGTGAGACATACGGGCTGTTTTGATTTGCTAGTTGTGGATTAGTTTGGCTTGACCTAGTCTAAGATTCCTGGGGATATTGTTTGGTGTCTGACATCAATTAGAAGACATTCTCAGTCATTACTTCAAACATTGTTTGGTTTTTACTTTCTTCTCATGTTCTCACACGTTGTGTGCTCCCACAGATCATGACTTTTATTTTTGTTGTTGTTGCTGTTTTTTGCCAGCCTGGGCGCTGTTCCTGAGCTTCTTTTGCTCAAGGCTAGCTCTCTACCACTTGAGCCACAGTGCCACTTCCAGCTTTTTCTGTGTATGTGGTACTGAGAAATAGAACCCAGGGCCTCATGTATTCAAGGCGAGTGCTCTACCACCGAGCCACCTTCCTAGCCCTTTGTTTCTTGTTTTGCTAGGCAAGTGCTCTATTGTGGAGACATGCCTCCAGCCCTTGAGTGGCTTACTTTTGAGACAGAATTTTACTTCCTGCCCAGGCACATGCCTGGACTTCAATCTGCTTATTTAGGTTTCCTGTCCTAGCCGGGTGACAGGCACGTGCCATCACACCCATCTTCTCCCCACTGAGATGGAGTCTGTGGACTTTCTGCCCAGGCTGGAATCAGAACCTCTGGATCTCAGATTCCACCGCCTGCAAGGGGCCTGCTTTGCGGGCCCTCTGCAGGACCTGGGCTGTAATCACACAGCAGCCTGACTTCTGGGGCAGTGGGGTGCAGGCGTGGCCAATGCTCTAGCCACCCTCTGTGGCTGACGCAAGCAAGCACGTGTGACGTGCTGAGACAGCTCCCCACACAAGCATGACACGGACGCTTCTGTGGTTCTCTATTGGCGGATGCCCCTGGGAGGAGGCCACGGCAGGCGGACATAGCTCAGGAAGGAAGCAAATGACCCCCCACTCAGCAGCACTCTTAGCCGGCATCCTGGCCTCAGGCTGCCCTCACTGGGTTGGTTAAGTGTGGGACACTCATGGTCAGCTCTTGCCTTGTGTGTCCTGTGTTGCACTTGCAGCCGGGGACGTGGAGAGAAGTACACAGAGCAGAGGCGCCGGCCTTCAGACTCCTCTGCCTATGTTGGTGAGAGGCCTGGGGACAGGGCACTCACGGGCACCCACAGGTGTCAGCCACAAGCACATGGGCTGTCTTCCAGCCAAGTGGCTCTTCGCTGGAAGTAATGCTGACATCGCTCCGTGGCCTGGAGCATTTCAGTCCTCCTTATTCCATTTCTCAAATATCTACTTCACATTCTTTTCCTCCAAATGGGTAAACGTAGATAAGTTATGTTCTCCCACTTTCCTCTTTGTTGTTATTTTAAAGGTTTCAAGAGCAATCTGACAAGTGCCCCACAGAAGCTCGGTTGTACCCAGTGCTGGCCCAGTGCCAGCCGTCCCCACAGACGCGCTCCAGCCACATCCTCAGCCCACCCTCAGGCCCTGGACCGACTTGGTCCTGGGGCCAAGCGCGGTCTGCAAGATGGAAACACACTTTCTTGTGGGGGGAGGGGGGCCTGCATTTGAGAGCCAAGCTTTAGAGAAAACAGGATGCAAAAGGTGCTGTGGGCTCTGAGCCTGATGCACGGTGTAGGTCAAACAGGCAACGTCCTGTGGCTGGCCTTCCCAGGGTCTGAGGAGCCAGACTGAGGCTGCTGGGAGGGAACCCCTCCTACAGGTGGCTTCTGGCAGGGTGGTAGGTGAGGAGCCTCGGAATCCCTCATCCTCAGCTGTCCACTGCTCTTGTAACAGATCTGCACTCGGAGCTCCCATACCCACCCCTCCTCTAGAGGGAAACAGGGAAATGACACCCATGTTAAGTGAGTTTTCATTTCAAAGTGGAACCAGGACCCTTAGGCACCAAACATGCCCATAATAACCAGGAAGGCTTGGAACTAGCATGGGCCAGGCCCTCAGTCGGGCCTTCTGGGCAAGGCACCGGGCCGTCGTATCAGTATGAAAAGCTGGCACACATGGGCCAGGCCCTCAGTCGGGCCTTCTGGGCAAGGCACCGGGCCGTCGTACCAGTATGAAAAGCTGGCACACATGGGCCAGGCCCTCAGTCGGGCCTTCTGGGCAAGGCACCGGGCCGTCATATCAGTATGAAAAGCTGGCACACATGGGCCAGGCCCTCAGTCGGGCCTTCTGGGCAAGGCACCTGGCCGTCGTACCAGTATGAAAAGCTGGCACCTTTGGCCACCTGGCTATAGGAGGCCAGCATGGTATTTTAAGGGGGTTTTGCTGGCCAACCTGAAGTGACACCGCAGAGAGCTCTCACTGACTCTGTCCCTGGTGAGCAGGGTGAGCTTCACCCTTTCTTGGTTACTGTGCACCAGGAGGCAAGCCAAGGAAGATGGGGATAAACCAGCAGGCCTTAGAATTCCTGGCCTGGGACATGGGCGGTGGTTGACACCGAGCTGCCCTGGGCAAGAACAGGGTGGAGTCAGCAGCTGGGGTGGTGTCTACCTCTCACAGCATCTGGGGGACGTGGGGGTCATGTGAGGTGGGGAGTGGAGCAGCTGCCCCTGAGGCTGTTCGTGTATAAGGTAGGGGCTTCGGCTAGCAAATGGTGACATCAGGAAGAAACTTCACAAGGTCTGTGAGTCCTGTCAGCTTGGCAGAGACAAGTTCAGGCCGAGCCGTGCAGAGCATGTCACGCAGCCTCCTGGACAGTTTTGTTCCTGGGGTCAGTGAGGAACAGCTGGAGCAGAGAGAATTTTGGCATGTGGTCTCCTTGAAGTCTGGCCCTGGCCACAGACAGGAAACAATGAGACCTGATTAGAATAGGACCAGGCCTGACTACATGGGAGAGGGTCCAATTTCTAGAACCTTCTAGGCCCCCAAGAAGGCCCTGTCCCAAATGAAGTCTCCCAGTGAACGTAGGGAGGGAAATCCATGTAAGATTTTGAGCAGGTGACACTGGAACTGGGAAGTCATGTGAATCTGAACCCTGTCTGATTCCCTTGTTGCCTGTCAGCATTTAGGAAAAGAATAGATGGCTGTGAGGAGCAAAGGGACAAATTTGATATGCAAAATAGGAATGAATGTTAAAAATTGTGCAACTGACATCAAGACTAACCAAGACTCCTGTTTCTAAGGAGAGATACATCACATGACCACAAAGACCAGGATGTTCAGAAAGAGCAGGATTCGTGTCAATCACGCACATTCATGCTGTTGTTCCCACCACGGCGAAGGTGTTGGCTCCTCGGGGTACACTCCAGCATGTAGGCTCTTCCACGCTCCAGTCCGTTTTGTCCTGGTTTGGATGCTGGGGCTGTGTCTTGTCTTCCTGTCACACCTCGGGATTTCCAAGGGTGCCTCCTTTTCTCCTAAAAGGCACATCAGCTTCTGCCATGTACTGTGTTTTCCGGGCCCTGTCCTGTCCTCATTCACAGGACCACGGGTCTGTGCGCACAGGACTAACCTCCTGAATGTTCCTGTCATCCTCACCGACCTGAACTCTAGTCTCTCCCTCTCCTGCTTCTACTCACCCACGAGACATTTAGGGAGCACACTGTGGCCCAGGTGGTCTTACAGAAACACACAGATGTCTCTCACTGTCTCCATCCCATTCCACCCTCAGTACTGGTTTTATTTCTGGTTCACGCAAGTGGATGTTGACAGTCAAAGCCATTAAGCAACTCGCTCAGGGATACATTGTTTTGAAGAAGTAGAGCCAGGATTTGGGCTAGGTCTGGGTCCAAATTCCAGACTTTTTTCCTGCTTGCCACAAGCGTTGGTATAGCCTGAGCAGAGACTACAGCTTCAAATGTGTCTCCCTTCTTCGCCTGGCTCCTGTTCACAGCAGCAGCCGCACATACGTCCACGGCGTCAGGCTCCTGGCGTGGCCCCAGGCGTGGAGGCCATGGCGGCCTCCCTGCAAGAGTAGCGGCAGCATACCCAGGCTCGGCGTGAGCTGCCTCTGCCTGTCCTGCTTGGAGGTTACCTGTCTAGGTTGTCTGAAATCAAAACACTGTTGGCAGAGTAAAGGTTAGCTCAGGGCAGGACTGGTGTCTGTGGGGTGATTTAGCTTCCCTGGGTGTCGCATCCCTCTTGGCTCACTTCTGCTCTATCTGCGTCAGCCGCCCTCCTTCCCCTGGGCGTGTTTCCTTCATAACAGGATGGCAGACAGAGACTGCCGTGACTGTGCCAGCTAGTGAGAACAGAGATAAGCCCCGGTGGCAGAGATCTCCTCCACTGCAAAGGACCTACTTCCTCCCTGAGCGTGTCCTCCTGGGGACCCTGGAAGGCTTTGGGGTCACTTGGGAGGTGGTCTGATGTGGGATGAGGGTCTGCATTTGGGTCTGACACCCCGAGGCTCTCTTATTTCCAAGAATACTTTTCTAGCTCAAGATGATCTGCACCTGAATTCCTTTTCAGCTAAACAAACAATCACAGTTCTTAATTTTGGAAAAGCTATGTTTATTTTCTAAGGCCCCTGTATTTTCTTTTAATTGGGCTCCAAACTTACTCATTCTTTTTTACCTTTTTTTTAGGTCCTTTATCAAGTGCAGTAGAAACAACTAATTCACTTTGATATTTTACTTGGACAGCTCTTCGCAGAGTCTAGATTGCACTTTGGTATGTTTCTTGTTTTCTAAACTACTGTAAGAGCCAGTTTTAGTGATTAAAAAACCTATTACATAACATGAGTTGCCATTTCTCAACTTTTGACACCAAATTTTCTATTAGTCAGCTATTGCTGCAACAGTGCTATGTAATAAATGACCCCACCAGTCTCACTGGTGTAGAAGTGTATTTTGTTTCCTGTACTTGTGATAGCATTTTGGCAACAGCACCTTTGCTTCTTCATCACTTCTGAATGTCTGGGACTACAGAAGAAGAGAAGAAAGTGCTATCTCTCTACCTTTGGTTCATAACTGCTCACTCTCATTCAGCCACACTCCAGTGGTCACAATGCATGGACACACCAGCATATGCCATCTGGGGAACAGATAGCTTGTATCTTGGGTTTTATAGGCTTATAGTTTTAAAGGGATGAATCATACCCACAGCCATACCAGAGAAATGACACGATGAGATTTGAATCCTCTTTCTCCTTCTCCTCCTCCTCTTCTTTCTCCTCTTCCTCTTTCTCCTCTTCCTCTTTCTCTTCTTCCTCCTCCTCTTCCTCTTCCTCTCTCTTCTCCTCCTCCTTCCTTCTTTTCCTTCTTTCTTTAGCCTCTCTTATTTTTCTTCTCTTATTTGAGTCCTATGTAGCACAGGATGGCCTTGAACTCCTGCTCCTCTCTCTACCTCCTGAGTACTGGTGTTATAGGTTTGCACCACCACATCTGGCAAGATTTGAGATATTTGAACTGATTAGATTTAAATGCAGTTTTGTGGACCTTGACTTTGCATTGTATCAGGTCAGATCTTTAGAGGTTGGGTGGAGTGAATGTGTTTTGCATGTGGGATGCATGTGAATTTTTGGAAACCAGAGGGCAGACTGTGTTTAGCAGAATAATGGCCCCAAAAATCCACATCCTAATCCCCAAAGCTATACGTTGACATTATATGCTGAAGGGTTTTGCAGATTTGATTGAGGAAGGACCTTGAGATGGGAGATAGTTCAGGTAGATTCCGCTCATCACAAGAGCCCTTCTAGAGTATCAGAAATAATGGGAGTACAGTTCAGAGTGATGATACTAGCTTTTAAAGATGGAGGGAAGAACTACCAGACATGGAGCGTGAGCAGCTTCAGGAAGTGGGAAGGAGTACAGTTCAGAGTGATGATACTAGCTTTTAAAGGTGGAGGGAAGAACTACCAGACATGGAGCGTGAGCAGCTTCAGGAAGTGGGAAGGGCCAAGGGGCAACTTCTGCCTTACAGCCTCCTGGAGATGAGTGATCTTACTGATGCCTGTACTTTGCCCAGTGAAACCCATTTTGGCATTCTGATCTTGAGACCTCTAAGATTAGAGACTGACGTGATGGCATTTGGTTGTAGCAGCAGTAAGAAATCACTATGGGGCCATGTGGATGAGGAAAACAGTCGAAGCATGGACTGGGAGAAGGTATCCGGGAAAGACCCGCCATCTGGAGGTAGAGCAACACTGTTGGGCCACCGCTGGTCAGCCAAGGAGGGCTACTAACCAATGTCCACATTCAGCAAATCAGAAGCCACTGGTGACGTCAGGAAAACTATGGGAGAGACAGTCCTGTCGAGAGAGGGCTCTAGAAAGACTAGAATGGAGGGTGGAGACAGCCGCTTCTGAGGGGCTCTCAGTGAAGAGCACAGACGGCCAGTGGCCCGGCCCTCACCCTGTAGGCCTGCCCGGCCTCCGACTGGGCCACAGGTCCGACCTGGAGACGGGGCAAGAGCCGAATCTGGCGGGCTGCGCAGAGCTGGCCAGGGTGGGGAGGGACTGGAGAGAGCACATGGAAATTCTGGTCTGATGCCTTCTATTTTCTCTGAAACGGGAAACAACCTTCTCTTTTTCTCCTGCTCAGTGTGCTGTGCCGGCCTGGGGGCCGCATGGAGCTGCAGGAAGCAATAGTGATAGGGCACACATGCGGCTTCAATATTGTTTGGTTGGAGAAACAATATACCGCCCAACGTGTTTGTTTTAAATTAGACAAACACCCCAGAGCCTGCCTGCTGTTGGGGAGGACAGCTCTGGGCTCTGTCTGGGTAGGGCTCGGGGTGCTGAGGTCAGCTCTGTTTGACATTCCTGACGTGTGAAGGGCGGCCTAGAACAACAGTGTGAGCCACGGGCGTGCAGCCCTGGAGCTGCTCCAGGGGCCCTGCCTGAGAAAAGCTTCGGCCTAGAGATCCCTCCCAGTTTTCAACATCTGTTGGTGCTTGTGGAAATAAGGTTGGGATTGTTTTGTTCACAGTCCTGCCAGCGTGTGAGGCTGGTGGTGGACGGCTCACACTCCGGCTCAGGCCCCACCCGCACCGGTAGATACAGTTGTTCTGTCCTTGGAGATTAGTCATGAAACCCTAGAGGCATACAAATCTGGGGTCACCCCTGAATCTTTGCTCCTAAGGTGAGTTAAATCTGTCCCCTTGACGAACGGATGCCCAGTGCCTCCCTGTGACTGTCTCTGTGCCCAGCTGTTGTGGAGCTTTAGACCAGGCCTGTCTCCTTTGTCCTGAAGTCCCATGGCCTGTCGAAGCAAACTTCTATGTGTTTCATTCCACACCCCATCCTAGACAAGAGACAGTGCTACATTTTATTTAGTTATGTTTTTTCAGTCAAGCTGAGGCCAGTTTAGAGCCCTGTTTCCCCTGGGATGGGAAGAGAAGGGAAGGGAAGAGAGTGTGCAGTTCAGACCTGGTGAGGGTTGCCTTGTCTGGTATTGAGGCACCTTCTCGATTCTGGACCTTCCCTCCTGCTTCTTCTCTTCTGAAGTCCCTTCCTACCCTGGCCTCCTTTGGTCCCCCTGCCCCCAAAGCCACTGCCTGGCTTTGCTGATTCCCCCACAGTGGTCTGAGCACTGTCCATCTTCCTCGCTGGATGGTCTCTTGCCTGGAATGCACTCTGGATGCCCACCTCACGGTCAGGTAAGGCTGGGAACCCCACGGCAGCCCCTCCTAGTACCCAGAGATTTCCCACGAAGGGTGTCACTTGATGCTCAAAGCAGCCTCACTTGGGAAATAAGAAACAAGACGGATGTGTGCTCGGTCTTGTGGCTGATATCTGGCAGGATAAAGCCTGTGCTTGTAGTCACTAGGTATCAGTTCTTTGAATCTGCAGAATCTCAGCGCATGCAACTATTCTTGTGCCTGCCTATGGCCCATGATTCCTGACATCCATGATTTCTCTACTTTTTACCCGTCACCCACACATATGCACAAAACGGAGTGACATGGTCACACACGTCCCACCAAAGCGTTTGTTTGGCCCAGACCCTGGCTCACCTACACCTGCTTGCACCCCAGCTGGGGCAGTAGATGGTTAAAACACGGTCGTGTGGTGATAGTGGCATGTGTAAGTTACAGGTTCTGAGCCAGCTTTGTTCCTGGGTGGGAGCCATCTTTTCTCTCATGGAACGGCACCTGCTGCTCTGTGGACAAGGCTGGGGGCCAACTTCAGCAGACAGTGAAGTGGGGCTGGGAGACTGTAGACTTTTCAAAAAGTTTAACTGAAAACTGAGGAGAGCTGGGATACCTCCTGCCAGTATGTCCTCCGCGAGGGCCAGGACTCAGACCTGTTCTTTCTGAAGCCCTGGCGCCCTAGCTCACACCTTGCCTGTCAGGAAGAAGCCAAGCTCCGCTGAGGCTGGGGCAGGACCAGCTGAGGCTTTGAGTAAATAGGGGTGGCCATTCCTGCCCATTCCGAGACAGGACCCCAGGAAGAGTTGCCTGGCCCTGCTGACAGGTGCCCTAGCAAACAAGGAAGTGAGCCTGGCACACTGAAGAAAGCCTCTGAGTATTTACAACGAACCTCAATTCTGCAGTGCTACTTAGACCAAGTGACTTATGGGAGACAGAATGTTCTGGACTGTGTTCCTTCCACCAGGTGGTTCTGATACCCAGACAGACAACACCTCCCCAGCTATAGGGCACTTGGAAACCATCTTACTTTGTCCCCACCTGTGTGAGGCAGGTGGCTGTGGGTGGGGCATGGGGTCCCCATCATCAGAGACTATTCTGCTCCAAGGATGCTCTGTTAACAGCTTGTGCATACCCTATGCCGGTGTTGAAGGTGCCACCCTTTGGTCTGGGCCATGGGGTGGCTCATGGGAGCAGGGCCAGCTGCGGGGGGAGGGGAGGCAGCAGCCCTTCCCCCTGCCCCCTCCAGCAGGCACATGCACCTACCCTGGTCTTTCCTGACATCCTGTCAGTCAGCTGTCTGGGGCCTCTGTGATACCCAGGCTCTCTCCTTGCATCTGAACACTGGCTCAAGGGCTCTGCCATCCAGGACAGGTCCTCCCAGCCAGCCTGAAGGGCAAGACTGATGGAGGTAGCAGTGAGCCCCAGTCACATGGCACCTGTGTTCCTCCCCCACCACCTGGCCTGGGTGGAGAGGTGTGGTGAAGCTAAGGGTGTGCACTGCTGACGAATGTGTCTTCCTGATACACAAGCTCTGGAAAGGCCTCAGAGAAGCCAGGCACTGGTGCCTTACACCTGTAATCCCAGCCACCAGAAGGACACAGTAAGAACTGATGTTCAAAAGCAGCCTGGCAGAAATGTCTGCAAGACTCACCTCCAAAATTATCAGCTACAAAGCCGGGATGGAAGCATGACTCAAGTGATTGATCAATAGCAAGAGGCTCTGAGTTCAAACCCTAGCACCACCGGCAAAGAAAAAAAAAGCCAAGAAATGTGGGAGTAGCTGGAGCATGGGTGTGGCTGTGTGTTCGAGTCCCCTTTAGAGCTGGGGTGGGGGCGGTGGGGCAGGTGAGGGCTGAGGCAAGATTTTGTTTCCTGTGTTAACGCATGTGAATGTTCTGGGGGGCAGGAATCCCTGTTAGGGTCTCCATGAGACAGGGAAGGATTGCTGGGTCTGGAAGCCTCCCGGGAGCCACAGAGTCTTCCCTGGTGTGCCCTTTGTGGCTCCACCTCCCCATGGAGTGAATCCAGAGCAGAGCAGCCACTGGCACCTGCAGTGATCTGGTAAGCGGCTGACCCACCCATTACCAGCTCAGCCGGACACAGGACCCCTGCTAGGTTGTGGAGCCTGAGTTTGTTTGTCCCTCACAGGGCCCCTGGCCGACCCAGCCTTCTCTGGTGGCCCTGAACCTCTCTCTCAGGCTGCTGGGGTAGCTGCTCTGGTGTCGGAGCCTGGAGATGTCTTCCTGACCAAAGGTGTCTGTGGTGTCCCAGCAGGCCTCAGTTTTGAGTAGGAGTGAAGTCTTATGGCTGGTTGACCAAGACCCATTCATAGATCCAGGCTGGAAGGTGAAGTGGTCACTGGGGTGGTGCCTGACCCTCACAAAGTCACTGACACCACCTAGCTCCTTCCTTCTACTGCCACTGTCACCTCTTAGAGACAGAGCTGGCGGGGCCTGAGTCACTGGGCACAACAGGCTGTGCCAGAGCAGGCCTGAGACAGTCAGGAGCCCCAGAGGGACGGTGTGGACGAGATGGTTCTTCAGGCAGTACAGGAGGAGATGTGAGGGTAAGGAGCAGGCGGAGACTAAGATCCAAACGACCCCAGGAATTGTGTGTGGGGTCACTCCTTGGTGAGTTAGGAGAGGCCGTGCCTCTGGACACAAGCTTGCTGTCCCAGTGTAGGCTAGGCCTGTGTAGCTAAGCAACGCTCCACAGCATTACCACCCGACGCATGGGCCAAGGAAAGACATTCAGTCTCCTTTAGAACCGGAGGGCTGGGAGCAGGCCATGTCCGTGCCCAGCGGGCTCAGCCTGTCAGGCAGAGCCTGCACTAGGGCAGAAGCAGCTACCATGTGACACCGTCCCAGGCAGTGTGGCAGCACCCTCTAGACGGGAACTGAGGTGTTCTCGGTGTGAAGTTGGGAAATTTGGAATTTCAATTTGTTGGACTCGAGGACTGTGATCTGGAGTTGGCCACACCATGGGGCGGCCCACTCCTCCCCAGAGAAGGCACGCCAGCCAGGATCAGCGGGAGCGCCCGCTCGAGCCTTCCGCCCACCTGAGCCTGCAAGCAGTGAAGACCAGCTCGTCCCCCCGCACAGGTGGAGAGTCTGAGGGACCAAGCCTCGTTCTGGTGCGTTTGCCTCCCGCCCAGACTCAGCTTCCTGCCTTGTGCTTCCCTGCCTCTGTCTGGGATGTGAGAAGCCCTCTCCAGCTCTCCTGGCTCCTTGGTCTTGCCCCTGGGGGAAGCTGGGAGTGTCTTTTGGAAAAAAAACCCAGTTTGTGGTTGTTCTTGGTAGGCATGCCCTTTGGTGGGGATAAGAGGTCCCCGTGGACCTTGGTTTGGAGTGGGAAATGGGCTCTGTCTCTTGCTAACCTAAATAGCCTTTTTCTCTTTAAATTGCAGCATCATATTTGAGGCCAAGCTTGGCTCTTGCTCGCTCTTGATGGCTCTGAGATTGAGGGCTTGCGTCTCTGGGGATGTCCCCGTGGGGTGCCCCAGGGTGTGCGGCGGCCCCCACCGCTGCCCCAGCCCTGGTGGAGGAACTGCATGGGCCGATGGGAAGGGATGCAGCTTCTGCCTGGGAATGGGTGCGTGCCCCACCCGGTTTGGCCCTCAGCTACCTTGGGGTCCCCCTTGGCTCTGGGTAACCCTTAACCCTAGCATCATCGGAGTTGGCTAAGGGTCTGCCCCATAGATGGGGATGAGCCCACAGTGGGACTTCAAGGCAGGGCAGGAACAAGATGGCCTCAACCCCACCATCAGGGTGTCAAGGAGGGGCCTCCAGCCGCCCAGCGCAGGCAGAGACTGGAGAGACAGAGTTAGGTTCTAGAGCACTTTCAGACCCCCAGTGCAGTCATCCGGCCATCCGGTCCACACGTGGAGTGTGTGGACCATGGATAGAGTCAGGAAGTCTCTGGTTTAACCACTGACGACTTTCCCTGTGTCCTGCTGATGCCTACTTGCATTGTACCTAAAATCAGGTCCTTGGCCGAGAGCATGTCCTGGGGTGTGCAGGCTTGGGTGACCTTCCACGGTCCTCTCCTGCACGTCCTTCCCAGGCCTAGTCTCCCTGGAAGGGAAACTCCCAGGAGCTTGGCTCCTAAAGTCTTCAGCCACAAACAACTTCTGCATAGACAGCCTTGCATGGGCTGGCTAGTGTCTCGGGATATGTGCATTTTACTTCCTGATAGTGACCCAAATTATCTCTCAAAAGGTTGCCCCTAAGGTGGACACCAATGGTTCACACTTATAATCCTAGCTACTCAGGGGGCTGAGATCTGAGGATCGCATTCAAAGCCAGCCCGGGCAGGAGAGACCGTGAGAGTCTCATCTCCAATAAACCACTAAAGAGATGGAAGTGGAGGAGGTGTGGCTCAAGTGGTGGAGCACTACCCTTGAGCACAGACCCTCAGGGACAGAACCCAGGCTCTGAGTACAAGCTCCAGGTACCAAAAAGAAAAAAGGCTGCGCCTGTTCCCACCCCTGGGTAAGATGTGCAGGTGACCTCTCTTCATTTCACCAACACTGAAGTTTGTCGGAAAATAGTTTTTTTTTTTGCAATAAAAGTATTTTGTCATATTAGCAAGTATTTTGATGTTTCAGTATTTTTCTGTGCTATCCTTTGCCATGTTGTTATCAGACTTTGCTGTGTTCTTGTTGATTCTATGCATTTGATGAATGTCAGCACCATGCCTACATTACAAATGTTACCGTTCTGTCTTTCTCATTGTGGTTCTTTTGTATCATATACAAGTTTTCAAATTTTGCCTAGTCAAATTTGTCACTGTTTCCTTTAAGGCTTTGGGCCTTGCACTCTGCCTGCTTTTCTGAACATGTACAGACTTGATCGTGTATTGTCCTCCAATGCTTTTATAATTATGCTTTCTGCTTTAATTTAGGGTTATTTTTGGGTATGGGGTGAGACAGAGTGGAACCATTTTTCCACATTAAACCTTAGATATCTTGAGCCCCAGAGGACACAAATTATAGCCTAGGGGACTGGAGCAGCTCTGAGGCTGGCTTCCTGCGCTGGAGTCTCAGCGGGTGCTGGACGGCTGTGGAGCTGAGTCCCCTGTTCCTTCTTCTCCAAGTGGACTGCTGTGCAGAGCAGGACATCTTCCTAGGAGCACCTCAGCAGGGTTCTCAAGTCATGGTCTTGTCTCTTACTTATTCTTCCCATTGTGGGGTAAAGGAGAGAAAAAGAGAAATCTTCAGAGCTTCCAGACTGAGACCAGGCTGGTGCTTGTGAAATGGATTCCTGGTACCCTGGGAGAGGCAGCCCTCCGTCTGTCCAGAGCCTTGGCAGTCGCCCAACGTAGCCATGTCCAGCCATACTTTGGTCAGCTCAGGAGTGAAGACAAATGGTGTTTTCTGCTCTGCTGCGGGAAGGGCAGGTGGGGCTGAAGCGTGCAGAGCACTCAGCTTTCTCACCTGTTCAGCGTGGCCCACTGCACCCTTGCTGCTCTGTGGAGTTACTATTCCCATTCCAAAGAGAACCCAGGCTCTCCTTCCAAGATGTTTGTGTCCCTCTCTCTGACTCGGGGACTGGAGGACGTGCTGGCTCTTCCCCGGCTCTGGCTCCAGCTCTTGTCTAGCTGCACCTACCTGCCCAGGCCTCTCTCTGGTCCGTGGGGCGTCTTGGGCTGCCTTCTTAGCCCTAACCCCGAATCTCCAAAGGCTTCGAGGCCACCTGTGAGCCTCTGGGTCCTGGCTGCGCTTCCCTCCTTTAGCTCCTCTTCCCCCAGCTGGTTCCAGCTGCGAAGTAACTGCGTGGTCACTGGAACACGGCCTCTGCGGAGCAGCTGGTAAAACAAGGGATTGTTCCTTAGAGTCGAGTGCCAGGGGAGAGGTTAGGAAAACGGAGAGAAGTTTGAGGCTGGGCTAGAGTGGGTGCTGCTGGCACAGACCGGGCTGAGCTGCCACTGGGGGCCAGCCCCCGTTCCTTCAGACCACTGCTGCCCAGAACACAGGGAAACACTTTCTGTGGGTTCTTCTGGCTCTGCCCGGGCCCAGACCCTCGTGCAGCCCTGAGTGTCCTAGTCTGAAAAGGGGTGGCTGCCCTCCAGACCCTGTGGCCGCAGGGTGCTCCCTCTGTGGGGTAACCCTGAAGGCTTCCCCGAGCTGCCACAGTGATGTCCGATGCCCGACACCAGCCATGGTGGGACAGCACGGACATCAGTGCCCATCCCCAAAACTCTCCTCTGAGTTCACTGATTCCTCCCAACGACCTACCTTTTCCAAAATAAGTGGCTGGCTTCCCTCCTGTTCTTCAGCATCAGCTTTGCTGGCCTGAGCCCCCTGCAACACGGTGTTGCAAAAAGTGTCCAGTGTCTCCCTCACATACAAATACATGAGCCGGTTAAAGATAGTGATCAGAGCGGACGTGATGCTGCTGTGGTCACAGGAATCAGCTGTCCTCAGCCACAGGAAGGTGGTGGGAGTTCAGAGTCTGTGGACCCCTCTTGGGCAGCTTGGCAGTCTTCATTACCCCATCCCCAGCCCGATGAATGCGACCCGGGAAGGTGACAGATGCCGTGTGGCTTCTGTTCATTCCAAAGCTGAGGTCTGTTTCCTGGAGTTAAACCTCACCAATCAGAGCAGGTTCAGGAAAGCCCGTGATCAACTGAGCACTGTCACCAATTAGCTGTCTGTAGCTGTTTACGGTGGGGACAGCACAGCGGACTTTCAAGTTGCCCACAGGCCGGAGCCCACCCTCACCCAGAGAGTGGGCAGTACGCAGTGTATTTTACTTGCGGTGACCCAGGTCTGCGGTGCTCACAGACACGTCGCGTGCATCTTACAGTCGCCCATGACTGCTAGCACACCACACCCACTGGTTGTAGAGCGGGTGCTGAGCACCGCGACCCTCCGCGGCTCAGAGGACCTGAGTGCGGTGCACGCCTGGTCGTCCCAGGCCCTGGAGCACGTGCAAGGCCCTGAAAGAGGTGGACCCTGAGGGGTTCCCGGGTTGTGGTCCTGTGCGAAGAGGCAGCTCATGTGCTGTCACTACCCTTGACAACACTGCCTGACCTCACATTTCCATGTCTAGGGTGACGGTGGAGCGGGCAAGGAATGTCCAGGAAGAGCAGCAGCCCAAGATGGCCAGTGGCCTCTGAAGTGGAAAGGCAGCACTGCCTGCGGAGCTTCAGAAAAATCACTAGCTGAAGTGGAAAGGCAGCACTGCCTGCGGAGCTTCAGAAAAATCACTAGCTGCAGTGGAAAGGCAGCACTGCCTGCGGAGCTTCAGAAAATCACTAGCTGAAGTGGAAAGGCAGTACTGCCTTTCTCTCAGATGCTGAGACAATGTGTGAAACTGGCCAGCAGCAGTTGCTTCCTATAGTCGCTCACCTTGGGCTGCTCCTCCTGCTCTCTTCCCTGGTGGACAGTGCTGGGATGAGCAGAGTTATGGTTTCCAGGACGTCCCGAGGGGTCCCACAGGGGCGCATAAGCAGGGGTGTCTTTCCCATGTTGGAGCCAACAAAAGTTGTTTACTCCAGTTTCAACATTTTTCTCAGGTCCTTAGATGCACATGAGTCTAATGGCTAATACGCAAAGGTCCCGGACCCTTTCTGGGAAGGGCTTCTAGAGGGAGAGAGAGAGGCTGCCCCTGTTCACTCAGGCTGGCCAGACAGCTTGCAGGGCAGTAATGACCTAGCCTCATGTGCACACGTGTGCCCTGCTTTCACACAGCCCCCACGTGCACACGACTCCCTTGCCTCTGTGTGCATATGCACACATTCACACTCACACTCATGCCTGTACTAACACTCTACTCACAAAAAAACATGTCCGTTAGCGGGCACACATCTGAGTGCCTACAAAGGCACAGGCTCTCACCCTCACAGACGTCTTGAGGACACAGGTGACAGCTTCCTACAGTGCCTCCAGCCCCCATTTGGGGTTTCACCCGCCACTGGGACTCGGCAGCTGCGCACTGGCTGTTGGTCACAGGGTAGGTGAGCTCAGTACAGCCCGAGGGCAGGTCCTTACCTCTAAAACTAGCTCTGCCAGAGAGAGGAAGAACCAGCACGGCTAGGGCTGGGGCCGGGCTCAGGAGGGCTTGGGCTTGGCCATCGCTCCTGAACCACCTCTATTTAGTTATTTATTTGGTCCTAGTCCTGGGGCTTGAACTCAGGGCCTGGGCACTGTCCCTGAGCTTTTGTGCTCAAAGCTAGCATTCAACCCCTCTAGCCACAGCTCCATTTTGACTTTTTGGTGGTTACTGCCTGGGCTGGCTTCAGAGCCAAGCTTCCCAAGTAGCTAGGATTACAGGCTTCAGCCACTGGTGCCCAGCATGAGTCATTTTTGTGATGGAGTTCTTCACACACCCCTGGTCAGTCAAGGTCTCTGTGGTAGGAGGCCATGGCTCTGCTCCAAGTCCTAGGCTTCTCCTTTCCTCCTACCCTTCCTCCTCCTTACCGGTCTTACCCACCATGGCCACCATCCATCCCACCCCTCTTCTGCTCTACACAGCTAATCCTTATCTTGACAGTTGCCCAGGCAATGCTGTGGTCTCTTACATAGGAGTAAATGCAGTCCTTTCTACTTCGGCCTCCAGGCACGTTCTTAGAGGTTCTGGCGTTCTCCTGTCTCTTGTGCTGTGAGACATGGTAAACACATACTTATTTGCTCTTTGACTTCAGTTCCTGGCACACAGCAACTAAAATATGTGGACTCCAGAGTGATGAATGTCTTGTATATTGAGGTGACTAACTGGTGATGGGTCCCCTGAAAGACCAACGCATGTCAGAAGGTTAGATTCTCAGTCCCACCTCTGAGGAAGGAAGAGAAGCTGGAGATGGAGTTCAGCAGTAGTAGCCAGTAGTTTAGCCAATCATGTTCACCCACAGCATCCTCCATGAACACCTCTGGATCACAGGCCTTTGAGACTGGCACACAAATCAAGATGAGGGAAAAGTATGGGGGGTGCCCAGAGCAGGCATGAGAGCTGGGCACCTTCACCCACACAGCTCACCTCACACATCTTTCATCTAGTTGTTTCTGAGTGTGTCCTTCATAATGAACAACAGGGAGTCGGGTTCTTTCTTGAACTCTATGCATCAATTTTCCAACATGACAAAGGTCATAGGAATCCAGAGTTTATGGCTAGTTGATCAGAAGTACAGAAACAGTGTGGGACTTTCACGGATGTCTAAGGCAGGGAAGTTTTGTGGGAATAATTCCTCAGCATGGTGTCTGTGCTGATTTGAGGTGGTCTGAGATGACTTACACAGTAGAACTTCCTGTTGGCACCTGGAGAGTCAAAAGTGGCTGCTGACATTTGTTGTCAGAAGTGCTATGATCTCAGGGGCCCTTGTTTACCTCCTCAGATCCTCCCAAACCAGTCCTTTGTGTGTGGTAGGCACCTTCCTTCAGTCAGGAGCCTGAGCACCTTGTCAATACCCTTGTCACATCCACGGTCCCGAAGGCCCAGTCCAGTCCCGGTGTCTGGAACAGCGTACATCCTACAAGATGCAGGCCTGAGGCTGTTGCTGATTTGATACCAGGCAAGTCCACCGGCAAGGCCTGTGGACACCTCTCTTGCAGATGGAGAAGTGTGCTCAGTGAGCAACTTGCCCAGGACTGTGTCAGGGAGTGTGAGGCGCAGGAGGGTGAGCACCAGGACAGCACAGTAATGACTGACGGGCTCGGGCTGCCGACCAGCCTGGGCTGGAGACCAGCTAGGGAGGCCCTGCTATGCTGAGAGGCTACAAACATCCTATTGGGTGAGGTGGAGAAGCCGCTCCGAGCCTTATGGCCTATTGAGAAGCAGCATTGCTGCTGGAGGTTCCCACCCCCAGTACATCCAGCACGTTGCTCCTGGCTGTGCTGGAGTGGTGACTGCCACCCAGCCCTGTCTCCCCCCAGAACAGCACAGGTGCTTCACTCCCATGTTCTACTGGCGTGCAGAGGCTGCCTGTCCTCACTCCTGTGACCTGACCCTTGCCTACCCTGCTTCAGTACTTCCTCTGCTGTCCAGGAGCACCTGGAGACTTCAGTGGTGAGGCTCTGCCTCTGCCCCCAAGCTGTGTGAGCATCATCACGTGGCAGGTGAGCCCCCCCACGTGGGGTACTGAGTGCTGTGTGAGCATCATCACGTGGCAGGTGAGCCCCCCCACGTGGGGTACTGAGTGCTGTGTGAGCATCACCACGTGGCAGGTGAGCCCCCCCACGTGGGGTACTGAGTGCTGTGTGAGCACACGTGGGGTACTGAGTGCTGTGTGAGCATCATCACGTGGCAGGTGAGCCCCCCCACGTGGGGTACTGAGTGCTGTGTGAGCATCATCACGTGGCAGGTGAGCCCCCCACGTGGGGTACTGAATGCTGTGTGAGCATCATCACGTGGCAGGTGAGCCCCCCCACGTGGGGTACTGAGTGCTGTGTGAGCATCATCACGTGGCAGGTGAGCCCACGTGGGGTACTGAGTGCTGTGTGAGCATCATCACGTGGCAGGTGAGCCCCCCAGTGGGGTACTGAGTGCTGTGTGAGCATCATCATGTGGCAGGTGAGCCCACGTGGGGTACTGAGTGCTGTGTGAGCATCATCACGTGGCAGGTGAGCCCACGTGGGGTACTGAGTGCTGTGTGAGCATCACCACGTGGCATGAGCCCACGTGGGGTACTGAGTGCTGTGTGAGCATCACCATGTGGCAGGTGAGCCCACGTGGGGTACTGAGTGCTGTGTGAGCATCACCATGTGGCAGGTGAGCCCACATGGGGTACTGAGTGCTGTGTGAGCATCACCACGTGGCAGGTGAGCCCCCCCACGTGGGGTACTGAGTGCTGTGTGAGCATCATCACGTGGCAGGTGAGCCCCCCACGTGGGGTACTGAGTGCTG
>NW_012267379.1:14817-19299 GCF_000151885.1 Dipodomys ordii | reverse complement strand
GCTGTGTGAGCATCATCACGTGGCAGGTGAGCCCACGTGGGGTACTGAGTGCTGTGTGAGCAGCATCACCTGGCAGGTGAGCCCCCCCACGTGGGGTACTGAGTGCTGTGTGAGCAGCATCACGTGGCAGGTGAGCCCACGTGGGGTACTGAGTGCTGTGTGAGCAGCATCACGTGGCAGGTGAGCCCACGTGGGGTACTGAGTGCTGTGTGAGCATTACATCTCACAGGGTTTGGCTGGTCCAGAGTGGTGGCTTCAGTGGGGTGAGCTGGATGCTGACAGCCCTGTGTGCTCTAGTGTTCCCAGCAACTGTGAGGTGCTGCTTAGCTTGAGCCTGACAGACAAGATTGCATCTAGGTGCTGGCGCTGGGTTCCATGGCAGACTCTCCGGGAGCCCTGGTCCCAGGGTCTGGGGCCGAAGTTGTCTGTGGTGGTTGGGCTCAGTCTAGGGTTCAACTGAAGCTGGGGCTCGGCTGGTCCCTGCGGCCAGGGCGGGCCAGGCCAGGCCTTCGGGGCTGAGTCACCCTCTGGCTCCAGGAAGCGGGCCACATGACTTCCAGGCTGAGGCACTCGGTTTCTGCTGAGTGTGAGTCATTGCTGCCGGGTGGAAGTACAGGAACTCTCGGTGGTTGGCATCCCGGGTCACCAGGGCTGGCAGGGCTGGTGTCCTGGGCCCCAGAGTGAGAAGTCAGGAGGAGGGGCTGTGAGGCGTGGGAGTGGGGCTGGAGGCCCTTGACCCTGCACTGCACGGCTCTCCACACAGTCTCCTGTCCACTCTCCCTCCTGGTCCCTTCCTAGAAGTCTCCGCAGCATCCATCCAACACCACACACTCATTGTTTGGGTGTTTTTTTTTTTTTTTTTGTCCGGTCGTGGGGCCTGAACTCTGGGCCTGGGCGCTGTCCCTCAGCTCTTCAGCTCAAGGCTAGCACTCTACCACTTGAGCCACAGCGCCACTTCCGGCTTTTTTTCTTTTTGCTTATGTGGTGCTGAGGAATCGAACCCAGGGCCTCAGGCTTGGGTGTGTTTTGGACGAAGGCAGGTGAACCCTGTTCCGGCCCCTGAGCAGAGCAGGGCTCAGCCACCACAGCTGTCCAGGCACCTTGAGAACACAGCGGCCTGGTCTGGAGTTGCTACTTTAAACGTTGCTTCTGTAACTAAGCTCCAGTGATTCATAGGCGCAGATCCCTTATAGCGATTGTGGCTCTTGGGGAAAAACTTGGTGGTTTAGAATCTGTAGGGTTGCCCTTATCCGAGTACGTACTGGAGCACGAACATGCACAAGAGTTGATGAAGGTCAGTCCTCTTCAGGACAGGCAACTTTTGAGAATTCCTGTACTTGGGGTTGGATGCATGGCTTGGGTGTTATAGTGCCAGCCATGAGCTAAAGTGTCAGATACTAAGTTTAAAGTGCCAGATGTGGAGTTTGAGCCCAGGTCTTAAAAATAAATAACTACTACAAGCAGGAAGACTGATGCTCGTGTGCCACCCAGTGGCTAATTTGAGACATGCTATCTTCCAGCTTCCTCCCGACTGTTGGGATTACCTGCATTCACCACCCTGCACGGCACAGCTTTGTGATTTTAAAGTTCCTGATGCACAACAGACTTATCTGTACCTTCATTTGGTAACTCTTGGAGACAGTACAGTGTAATGGGTCAGCAGAATCTGCTCTATCAGCAGGCTCAGCCCCATGTGTGTCATGAAAGATGGGGTACAGGGCACTTCTCAGTACTAACCAACGTCTGCATCCTGGGGATGTTGTCCTCTAGGTGAGGAATACTATAGTGTACTTCAGGGCTGGGTGGCTACTTCTTTTTTTCAGAACAAAAAATCATATTGAGCCTTCAGAAAAAGATGGTAACAAAGTCATATTTCTGCCTCACACAATGCCATTATTTCACAAAAACATGCTAACCTTTTTCTCAGTAGAATTAAATCTCCTTTCCAATGTTATGCTATTCTTATGCATTTAATTCTTCCTTTATGTCAATCTCATGTCGCTTTTCATAGCTTGTAACTTAAATAGTAAGAAAAGAATTAGCTAATGTGAACACATCTTGTTTGGAGTATAGAAGAGTGGGAGTGAGGAAGATTTGCACATAAATGGATAGATAGGGTCTGTCATTTGAATTTGATGGCAGTGGGTACTCTGAGAAAGACCTTGGTACGCAATTTCACGACTCGCTGGATGTTTTAGTGTTCCATGTAGAAATCTAGATGGTACAGGTCAGCCACTCCAGCTGGCCTCTTGATTCAGTCCAGAGGAAAAATATGAGATATAGGAGGCCTCTTCCCATATGTCAGAGCATATTACTTTATTTTTTCTTTATTTGACTAAGTGATTACATAATTTCACAAATATTCACAGTGTATTTCAGGGCTGTATAGTTACTTCTCAGGGCTGCCTTCCATTCTAAATTCTTTGATTAAATACATATGAGCCTAAGGCTCATAAATTGCTGCAGAAAATTGGCCAACATAACATTAGAGGACTTCTCTCCTTCTGTATGGTAAATGACTTGTAGGTGAGGGGCAGATTAAACTTAGGCCTGCTAGGGAGCACCTCACTCCTGAACTATATCTCTAAGCCTGTCCTTGTGTTTCTGGAAGGAAGAACATCCCAGGAAGCCCATTTTGCAGCAATTTTATCATGTGCTATTTTAAACGTACTTAAATAAAGATGTTTTGAAAGTGTACCATACACTTTTTTTTTGTCACTTTTCTTCCTCCAGCCTAGTATTTTCTATTATCAGCCTGGATGCAACTCTATATTGAATGCCAAATATCCCATTAAATAGACTGGCATAGTGGTGCCAACCTTTCATTAATAACTCTTAAATACTATTGAAAAATACAGTTGTGAGTATTTTATCTCATAGCTTGCAAAACTTTTTACCAAGAATAAATAAATATGATCTGTGTGTTTCAGGATAGTACTTATTTCTAGAGAAAAATAGTGACAATGAATGTGATGAATTTGAGTGAAAAGATCTAAACCTCGGCAATGTGCATCACTATGCTCATAAAGCTCTAGTCGTAGGTGTGTAAGAAAGGACACAAGTGGGATATAAGTATGGAGTAATGTACATTACAACAGAAAGCCAGTTATCGGAATGGTTTTGTCATGTTCAGGGTTCCGTTGATGTGAGCATAGTCAGAGATAACCACACAGCTGCATCAGCCGTGATTATACAACAGCTGTAGTTGTAATTGATTTGAAACTTACAAGCTGTGTGTGTGTGATGCTCTGTTGGAAAAGAGCATCACAGCACTCATTGAATACCTACTGAATGCCCAGTGTGGTATCAACCTGAACAGTATTACACGGTCTCTAGCGTTCATGGCAAATATGTAGTTGTTGAATTGTTTTTTGTTCGTGGTGAAGTAGATGAGACTTTGACTATAACTGATGTTAGAACTAACACATACAGAAGTTTCTGAGAGCTAGCACTTGTTTTTTAAAATTTTTTTATTGAGATTAGGTGATTACATAAATTTCACATATTTCACAGTATTGTGGAATAGTGATACTTAAAGTTGCAAACACATTTTAACCTTCACAAGGCAAATCGTCATTATCGTGGTCTATAAAATTGGTGAATTCTATGAGCTTTGGTAATACAAATATTTCTTCCACATCAGCTGATATTTACATTTGTTTCCTTTTGCTTAGTGTAGGCTGCTCCCTCTTTTCCTCTCATTCCTCCCCTCCCATTGCTGTCTTTGGGTTGCTTAGTTCATTTTCATCTATGTCCAGTGTAGCTGATGAATTTCCTTTATTCTGTGTTCTCCTCCTAGCTTCCCCTCATTGTGCATATATACCATATATGTGGTCAAGAACATGGAGTCATTTAGCAATACTACAAAATGAGTGGAAGTCCTTTGTCTCTCAAGTCCTGTTTCCTTTGTCATATCTTCTTGCATTTTGGCTTTAGCATCCACATATCAGGGAGACCATGTGCCGTTTATCTCTTTGCTCTTGGCTTACCTCACTCAACATGATTTGTTCTAGTTCCATTCTCTCTGTAAATGACATTATTTTCTCCTTTCTAATGGCTGCCTAATATTCCCTTGTATACAGGTACCATAATTTTGTATCCATTCATCTGGGGTGGGGCATCTGGGTTGTTTCCATAGCCTGGCTATTGTGAACAGTGCTGCAATGAAATGGAGGTGCATGTGTCTTTGTATCCTGGTTCCTGTTGCTCAGGGTAGATGCCTAGGAGTGGTATGGCTGGGTCGTAGGGGAGGTCTATATTAAGCTTTCTGAGGTACCTCCAGACTGCTTTCCTAAGTGGTTGTATTAGTGTACATTCCCACTGGCAATGCAATAGAGTTTGTTTCTCCACATCCCCTCCATCAATTATCGTTGTTCCCACCATCTGGTGGGAAGCAGCGCTCACTGCACCCCCTGGATCTGGGGAGGACGGTGCGCACACCTAGAGCACCCTCTGCTGGGAAGCAGCGCTCACTGCACCCCC
>NW_012267379.1:8619-14767 GCF_000151885.1 Dipodomys ordii | reverse complement strand
GGTGCGCACACCTAGAGCACCCTCTGCTGGGAAGCAGCGCTCACTGCACCCCCTGGATCTGGGGAGGACGGTGCGCACACCTAGAGCACCCTCTGGTGGGAAGCAGCGCTCACTGCACCCTCTGGTCTTGAGGCGAGGAGGACGGTATGCCTGCCTAGAGCGCCCTCTACTGGGAATCAGCATTCACTGCATCTGGTGTCCAGAGGAGAGGAGCAAGGAGCTCCCCTGCCTAGTGCACCCTCTGGTGGGAATCAGCCCTTAATGTACTCCAGGTCCTGAGAGGAGGAGGACAGTGTGCAAACCTAGAGCGCCCTCTGGTGGGAATCAGTGCTCGCTGCACCCTCCAGTTTTGTGGGCAGAACAGAGAACAGAAGTGAGTGGCCCAAGGGTGGGGCTTGTGGAAGAGCAGAGTACAGGAGGGGCGGGGCAAGAGCACGGAAGTGAGTGGTCCAGGGGCAGGACTTGTGAGATGGCAGAGCATGAGAAGTGAGCAGTGCAGGGGCGGGGCTTATGGGGAGCAGAGCATGAGAGGTATGGGGCAAGAGTGAGGAAGTGGGCAGCCCAGGAGTGGGGCTTGTGGAGGAGCAGAGAGCGATAGGGGTGGGGCAAGAATGAGGAAGTGAGCAGTCCAGAGGTGGTGCTTGTGGGGAGGCAGAGCACAGGAGGGGTGTGGCAAATGAAGAGTGGGCCCAGGGTGGAGCTTGTGGGAGGCCCTGTGGTCCTGAGAAGGACGGGGCGCACACCTAGAGCACCCTCTGGTGGGAAGCAGCGCTCACTGCACCCCCTGGACATGAGAAGGATGGGGCGCACACCTAGAGCACCCTCTGGTGGGAAGCAGCGCTCACTGCACCCTCTGGACATGAGGAGGACGGTGCGCACACCTAGAGCACCCTCTGGTGGGAAGCAGTGGTCACTGCACCTCTGGTCCTGAGAAGGATAGTGTGCACTCCTAGAGGACCTTCTGGCAGCACGCAGTGCTTACAGCACCCCCTGATGGTGAGAGAAGGATGAACATGTCTAGAACGCCTTCTGGTGTGAAACAGCCCTCATTGCACCCCAGGTGCTGCATGGATGCTGTGCCTGCCTAGAACACCTTCTGCCTAGAGCACGGCAGTGAGCAGCCCGGGGCAGGGCTTGTGGAAGAGCAGAGCACAAGAGCAAGATACATTTGGGGCACATGTTAGGTTACATGTAAGGATTACGTAGAGTACTTGTTAGGGTACATGTTAATGTTTATCATAAATTTTAGGGTTGAGGTACATTTTAAGGTACATAGGGTATTAAGAGTTAGGGTACATGTTGACTTATGGATTTTGGTCAGGGTACACATTAGGGTGTAAGTATGGGCCAGAGTTAGGATGTGTGATGGGGTATATGTTAGGGAACATTTTAGGGTACATGTTAAGGTTAAGGTAAGTGTTAGGACTAGGGAAAGCACTAGGGAATGTGTCAGGTTATGCATTTGGGGTGCATGTAAGTTTGGTTTTGATAGTGTAGTAGTGGTTAGGGTATTTATTAGGATATGTGCAATGTTTAGGGTACATGTTAGGTTATAGTTTGTTGGGGTACATTCAGGGTACACGTATGGTTTATAGAGTATGTGAATGGGAACTTGTTACCATATGGGTTAGAGTGCAGAGCTTGTTTAGTATGTTAGAGTATATTGGGAAATCTATTAGGTTTAACATACATGTTAAAGTAATGGCATATATTAGGGTATGTGTTTGGGTCCATGTTAGGGTGTTTGTTAAAGTAGGGTACTTGATAGGGGATTTGTTAGTTATGGTACGTGTTAGGGCACATGTTAGAGTGTGTGTTAGGGCACATATTATGGTATGTGTTAGAGTTCACATACTTCACAGGGGACTCTTTAGGGTGAAGGTACATGTTAAGGTTATGGCACACATAGGCTACGTGTTAGGGAACATTGGGGGTGCATGTTAGGGTGCAGGTAAGGATACTTGTGTGGTTTACAGTACTTGTTAAGGTATGTTAGGGTGCATGTTAAGGTTAAGGTACAGGTTAGGGTATGTTTGAGTCACATGTTAGGGTACATGTATGGGTACTTGTATTTTTTAGAGTATGTGTCAGGGTACTTGGGGTATATGCAAAGGTCAGAGTTAGAGTATGTTAGGGTACATTCAGGGTACATGTAAGGTTACCTGTATGGTTCATAGAGTACGAGTTAGGGTATTTGTTATCATATGTGTGTCTAGAGTATGTTTAATGTGTTAGAGTACTATTGGGAAATCTGTTAGGGTTAAAATACATGTTAAAGTAAGGGCACATATTAGGGTGTATATTGGGTTACTTTGGGGTACATGTTTGAGTGAGTTTAAGGGTACTTGCATGGTTTTGAATATGTGTTAGGGTACTTCTTAGGATGTAAGCTAGTGTCACATTTCTGGTACATGTTAGAGTGCCTGTAAGGATGCCTGCATGGTTTTGAGTACATCCTAGGGAACTAATTAGGATATGGGTTTAGGTGATGTGTTAGGATTAGGGTACATGTTAGGGTATGTGTTATGGTTAAGACATGTATTAAGGTATTACTTAGGGTTGGAGTTTGGGTTAGTGTTAGGGTTCATTTGGGATACATGTTAGGGTGCATGTAAGGGTACCTGTATGTGTTAGTGGTTAGGGTACACATTAGTATACACGTTCACTTTAAGGTATGTGTAAGGGTATTAAGGTTTGGGTTAGTTTTTGTGTTAAGGTATGAACTAGGGTACATGTAAGGGTAACTGATTTACAGTACATTTTGTTAATATATCTGTTGTGTATTGGGTTATGTGTTAGGATATGTGTCAGGGTATGTGTTGGGGTATATGTTAAGGTATATGTTGGAGTTAGGATAATTGATAAGGGATTTGTTGGCATCACGTTCTGGGTTAGGATTAGAGCACACATTAGGGTATGTTACAGTATGTGTTAGAGTTAGGGTACTCGATTGGGATAGGGTTATGGTTACTGTTAGGGTTAGGGCACATGTTAGGATATGTGTTATGGTACATTGGAGGAACCTGTTAGGGCATATGTACCGGTGTAGATTAGAATATTTGTTAGGGTATATTAGGGTGTATATTAGGGTATATCTTAGGGTTAAGGAACTTGTTAGGGTATGTTGGAGGCACATGTTAGAGTACGTGTATGGGCACGTGTATTCATTAGAGTATGGGTTAGGATGCTTGTTAGAGCACTTGTTAGTGGTTAGGGTACATGTTAGGGTATATATTAAGGTCAGGATTAGGGTTTTGGTTGAGTATGTTAGGGTACATTCAGGGTACATGTAAGGGTTACCTGAATGAGTTATAGAGTATATGTTAGGGTTCTTGTTACCATATGTGTTAGTGTCTAAAGCATGTTTAGTGTGTTAGAGTGAAAATACTATTCGGAAATCTGTTACAGTTAAAATACATGTTAAAGCTAGAACACATATTAGGGTATATATTAGTTCACTCTAGGGTACACGTTATGGTGCATGTAAGGGTTCTTGTATGGTTTTGAATATGTGCTAGAGTACTTGTTAGGATATGAGTAAGTGTTTTGAGTACATACTAGGATACATAGTATGTTTGGCACATGTTAGGGTACATACACTGGTACATGTATGACTTATAGTACATGATAGAGTACTTCTTAGGAGACACATTAATGTGTTAGATTTAGGAAACATGTTTGGGCATGTGTCAGTGTTATGGTTATGGTTTGGGTTAGGCAACATGTTAGGATGTGTGTTGGCATAAGTTTAGGGTACTTGTTAGGTATATGTAAGGTTTACAGTATGTGACAGTGGTTAGGGTACATGTTATGTCTAGGGTACATGTTAGAATATCTTTTAATTATTATGTTCAGTTAGGGTATACATTAGAGTGTTTGGGGTACATGCTAGGGTAAATGTAAAAGTAACTGTATGGGTCAAAGTTCACATAAGAGTAACTGCTATACAATGAGAAGTATAAGTTGTCATGTCGAAAACGAACTTTACAACGTTGGTGTGGGGGGGGGCGGGGGAGCATTGGGGGGGCTGGGAAGGGATGTGAAGGGTAAACAAAGGAGAAGGCTGCTTGATAAGAAATGTACACATTATCTTGCACATGTAATTGTAACCCCTCCGTACAGTATGTTCACAATAAATAAAAATTGAAATAAAAAAAAGAGTAACTGCTATGATACATGTTAGTGTTTAGAGTATATGTTATAGTACGTATTAGGGTAAGGTAAAATTTATAGTACATGGCAGGGTTTGTGTTACATTTAGGGTATGCGTTAGGGTTTAGGTATGTGTTATGGTATATATTAAGGGTACATGTTAGGGTATGTATTCCAAAAGACATTGGTGTGGGGACACTCAGCTACCATGGGGACATTCAGCATGCAGGCTCACTGTGGGGACACTCAGCATTCAGCCACCACTGGGACAGCATTCAAGCCCACTGTGGGGACACTCAGCACTTAGGCCCTCCGTGGAGACACTCAGCACCCCCACCCACACACATGCCCAGCGGCTGCTTCCACTCCTGTCACCTGGGAGGAATCCTGGGCAGCCTGAGGTGCAGAGTTGGGTCCCCAGCACATGCCACATGCCAACCACCTGCCATACCCACCCTCTGCTCTGCTGCCTTTTGTACAGACACTGACTCCAGACCTCAGGCCACTGAAGAAGACCCAGGAACATTAATAAACCCCAGAAGACCCTGTCCCCTAGGAGACCCTGACTCCCAGGAAATCCTGACCCCCAGGTGACCTTAACCCTCAGGAGATCTTGACCCCCAGATCTAGGAGACCTGACCCCCAGGAGACCCTGTCCCCTAGGTCTAGGAGGCATCTCTGCTGCCACCTTTGATCTCAGCCCCTTGTCCTTAAGTTCTGACCAAACCACGGCCAGGCCACTCGTCCCTGTACCTAAATGCCCCTGGGCTCAGAGGAAGGGACCCTGCCCCCTTCTACCATCCCCTGTCCATCTGACCCCTATCTCCTGACCCCTCCTCCTGAACCCCTCCACCTGAACCCTCCTCCACCTGAACCCCCTCCACCTGTCCCCCTCCATCTGACCCCCCTCTACCTGAACCCTCCTCCATCTGACTCCTCCACCTGATCTCTCCCCCACCTGACCTCCCTCCATCTGACTCCTTCCTCCATCTGACTCCTCCTCCATCTGACTCCTCCACCTGATCTCTCCCCCACCTGACCTCCCTCCACCTGACTCCCTCCTCCATCTGACTCCTCCACCTGATCTCTCCCCCACCTGACCTCCCTCCACCTGACTCCCTCCTCCATCTGACTCCTCCACCTGATCTCTCCTCCACCTGACCTCCCTCCACCTGAACCCTTCTCCATCTGACTCCTCCTCCATCTGACTCCTCCCCCTGATCCCTCCTCCCCCTGACCCCTCCTCCCCCTGAGCCCTCCTCCTGACCCCAGTACCCCTCCCCTCACACCTGCACTGGCGCAGACCCCCCCCCAGTTGTGCTGAGCTCCAGTACGGGGTCGGATCACGCGGGTTCAGGACTTTTTTGTGCTTCTTTTCTCTTTTTTCCTGCAGGGTCTTGAACCCAGGCGGTGCCGGCCCGTCCAGCGCTCCGCCCGTGGGCAGTGGCGCCTCTGCCTTCCCGCCACTGCCGCTGCACTGCCCCGCCACCGGGCCCGGGAACTCCTAGCCCCGCCCCTCCCCGCAAGCCCCTCCCCCGCAGCCCCGCCCATCTCAGGTCCCTCCCCTCCCCCGCCCCACAGGAAATCCCGGCCCCGCCCGCCACACCCTGCGCCTCCAAGCCTCACAAGCACTGCGGCCACCAAGAGGGGCTTGGCAGGAAATCCCGGCCCCGCCCGCCACACCTTGCGCCTCCAAGCCTCACAAGCACCACCACCCAGAGGGCCTTCGCGGGAAATCCCGGCCCCGCCCCGCAGCCCACCCTGCTGGCCCTGCCCACGGGCGCTCGCCTAACCTCCTCCTCCCCCTCTGCCACTGCTCCCCCGAGATTGGACTGGGCCCCGCGGCTGCGAACTCCCATGACCACCACCAGCGCATCCTGCAGCGTTGGCCCGCCACCGTCGGTCGGCTGCCTGCTGCTGGGTCGCCTCTGGCGCAGGGTGGGCGGGGCCTCTGCGGGGATCAGGGCGGGGCCTGCGGAGCGGGGCGGGGTCTTCC
>NW_012267379.1:7179-8144 GCF_000151885.1 Dipodomys ordii | reverse complement strand
GGTGCTTTGCAGGAACAGGGCGGGGCCTGCGGTGCTTTGCAGGAGCAGGGCGAGGCCTGCGGCGCTTTGCAGGAACAGGGCGGGGCCTGTGGGGAGCAGGGCGGGGCCTGCGGGGCTCTGCCGGGCCAGGGCGGGGCCGGGGAGCTACTGCAGGGCTACTGCGGGGTTCCCGACCTGCAGACACGGGCGGGACTCCATGCTGGTGACCCCGACCCTCCCCCAGAGCCCCAGGCTGTGCTGACACAGAGGCTGGTTCCTGCGGGCGATTCCCTGCTTCCAGGCCCTCGTGCATGCTGCGAGGCCGCCACGGAGCTTCGCAGCCGGTGCTCACCGCCAGCCCAGGCTGGAAGGGAGCCGCCCGAGGTGAGCCCAGCCCTGGGCGGGGCTTGTGCGGGACAGGGGGGAGGGGCGGGGCTAGAGAGAGGAAGTGAGTGGTCCAGGGGCGGGGCTTCAGGGAACCGCACAAGGAGGGGCGGAACTAGATTGGGAGTGAGCAGGGTATGGGCGGGACTTGTGGGGCAGAGCACGTGAGGGGCGGGACAGGAGAGAGGAAGTGAGGGGGCGGGGGCGGGCCGGAGGGCTGGAATGGTTTCGGTTGCTTCCGTCTGAGGCGGCAGACCCGCGGGCGACTTCCTCTGAGCGCGCGGTGGCCTGCAGGCCTGCGGAGCTGGGCGGGCGCGCTGTGGGCTTGTGGCGGGCTGGGCTTCCGACCCGGTCCTGTCAGGCGCCGGCGGCTTTTCTCCGGGGGAAGCGCCTGGAGGACGCGGGCTCTGCGCGGTCAGCTCGTCTGTGGAGAAGGCGGGACGCGGGGCCTGAGCGGACCCTGAGGCGACTGCGGAGGACGAGCGGCCTCCGGCCAGGTGCGGACGGGGCCTGGGGTGGTGCTGGTGGGGCACCGGGTGGAGCAGTGCGGCCTGCCTCTCCCGGTGTGTCATTTGTGTCCTTCCTGAGGTGACTTCGGTGCG
>NW_012267379.1:0-7036 GCF_000151885.1 Dipodomys ordii | reverse complement strand
GTGTGAAGTGCGGCCTGCCTCTCCCGGTGTGTCATTTGAGCACATTCTGAGGTGATTTCGGTGCAGACAGGCCCTGAGCCAGGCGTCCGGAGCTGTGTAGGCCCAGGCCTGGGTGCGGGTGTCTGTGGAAGTGCGTGAAGCAGTGCAGCCTGCCTCCCCGGGTGTGTCATTTGAGCACATTCTGAGGTGACTTTGGTACGGCCAGGCCCTGAGCCAGGCGTCCGGAGCTGTGTAGGCCCAGGCCTGGGTGCGGGTGTCTGTGGAAGTGCGTGAAGCAGTGCGGCCTGCCTCTCCTGGTGTGTCATTTGAGCATATTCTGAGGTGATTTCGGTGCAGACAGGCCCTGAGCCAGGCGTCCGGAGCTGTGTAGGCCCAGGCCTGGGTGCGGGTGTCTGTGGAAGGGTGTGAAGCAGTGCAGCCTGCCTCCCCGGGTGTGTCATTTGAGCACATTCTGAGGTGACTTCGATGAAGCCAGGCCCCATGCTAGGGAGGCCGCACACCAGGCCCCACTCCAGGCACACCCCAGACCAAGCAGGTTCCACACCAGGCCCCACACCAGTTCCCACAGCAGGCAGGACCCACACCAGGCCTCACACCAGGCAGGCCTCACAACAGGCCTCACACCATGCCCCACACTGGGCAGGCCACACACCAGGCAGGCCTCATAGTAGGCAGGCCCCACACCAGGCCCCACAGCATGCCCCACGCCAGGTCACACACTAGGCCTCACGCCAGGCCCCACACCAGGCCCCACACCAAGCAGGCCCCATACCAGGCCCCACAACAGGCAGGCCCCATGCCAGGCTTCACACCAGGCAGGACCCATACCAGGCAGTCCCACACCAGGCAGGCCCCACACCGGGCCCCACGCCAGGCAGGCCCCACACCGGACAGGCCTCACACTAGGCAGGCCCCACACCAGGCAGGCCCCATGCTAGGCAGGTCCCACACCAGGCAGGACCCACACCAGGCCTCATACCAGGCCCCACACCAGGCAGGCCCCATGCCAGGCCCCACGCCAGGCAGGACCCACACCAGGCCTCATACCAGGCCCCACACCAGGCAGGCCCCATGCCAGGCCCCATGCCAGGCAGGTCCCACACCAGGCCCCACACCAGGCAGGCCCCACACCAGGCCTCATACCAGGCCCCACACCAGGCAGGCCCCACGCCAGGCAGCCCCCACGCCAGGCCTCATGCCAGGCTACACGTCAGGCCCCATACCAGGCCCCATACCAGGCCCCCACCATGCCCCACACCAGGCCCCATACCAGGACCAACACCAGGCAGGCCCCACACCATGCCCCACTCCAGTTCACACACTAGGCCCCATGCCAGGCTTCACGCCAGGCCTCACACCAGGGACCATGCCAGGCCCCATACCAGGCAGGCCTCACACCAGGCCCCATGCCAGGCCCCATGCTGGGCTCAACACCAGGCAGGCCCCACACCAGGCAGGCCCCACACCATGCCCCACACCAGGTCACATACTAGGCCCCAGGCCAAGCCCCATATCAGGCCCCAATTCAGGCAGGCCCCACACCAGGCAGACCCCATACCAGGCCCCACGCCAGGCAGGCCTCACACCAGGCAGGCCCTATGCCAGGTCCCACATCAGGCCCCATACCAGTCCCCTTACCAGGCCCCACACCAGGCCCCATACCAGTCCCCTTACCAGGCCCCACACCAGGCAGGCCCCACACCAGGCAGGCCCCACGCCAGGCCCCACACCAGGCAGGCCCCATACCAGGCCCCACACCAGGCAGGCCCCACACCAGGCAGCCCCCATGCCAGACAGCCCCCACGCCAGAACTCATGCCAGGCCCCATACCAGGCCCCACACCAGGCAGCCTCACACCAGGCAGGTCCCACATCAAGTCCCACACTAGGCCTCACACCAGGCAGGCCCCACACCAGGCCCCATACCAGGACTCACACTAGGCAGGCCCCACACCAGGCAGGTCCCACACCAGGTAGGCCTCACACCAGGCCCCATACCAGAACCCACACCAGGCAGGCCCCACACCAGGCCCTATACCTGGTCCCACAACAGGCCCCACACCACACAGGCCCCACACCAGGCAGGTCCCACACCAGGCCCCACGCCAGGCCCCATACCAGGCAGCCCTTACAGCATGCCCCACGCCGGGCCCCACACCATGTAGTCCCCATGCCAGGCCCCACACCAGACAGGCCCCATAACAGGCCCCACACCAGGCAGGCCCCATACCAGGCCCCATGCCAGGCAGCCCCCACACCATGCCCCACGCCAGGCCCCATACCAGGCAGCCCCCACACCATGCCCCACGCCAGGCCCCACACCAGGCAGTCCCCACGCCAGGCCCCACACCAGGCCCCACACCAGGCCCTACAATATGCAGGCCCCACACCAGGTCCCATACCAGGCCCCATGCCAGGTCTCACGCTAGGCCCCACACCAGGCAGGCCCCACACCAGGCCTCTGTAGCTGGCTGCACATCCGTCCTGACAGCTCAGGGTCTGGGCTGCTGTAAGTACACATATCCGAGTCCAGGGCTTCCCTGGGTCCAGGCCTCCCTCAGTCCCATTCCTTCTTGAATCTGGGCCTTCCCTGAGTCCATCCCTTCCCAGGGTCCTGTTCTTCCCCCAGGCCTTCCCTGGGTCCAGGCCTTCCTTGGGTCTCAGCCTTCCCCAGGTCTCGTCCTTCTCTGGGTCTGGGTCTTCCCTGAGCTCCTGGTTTGGGCTTTCTCCATGTCCAGGCCTTTCCCTTGTTGGCAACAGCTCCAGTTTTGGCCAGCTATGACTAGGCCTACTCTAAAGGATGTCCAATTCCTGTTCTGGCTCATCTAGAAGTGGAGCTGTGGCTCAAGTGGTACAGCACTGGCACTGAACAAGAACAATTCAGGGAGAGCACCCAGGCCCCGAGTTCAAGCCCCAGGACCAGCACAAAGAGATTTTTTTCTTTTCATAACATAGGTATTTAATACATTTTTTGGCCTGTCCTGGGGCTTGAACTCAGGGCCTGGGCAATGTCCCTGAGCTCTTTCACTCAGGGCTAGCACTCTACCACTTGAGCCACAGCACCACTTCCAGATTTTTCTGTGTATGTGGTATTTAGGATTTGAACCCAGGGCTTCATGCATGCTAGGCAAGCACTTTGCCACTAAGCCATGTTCCTAGCCCTCTTTTACACATTATTAGGTACACAAAGGTGTTTCAATTTCCTGTCGCTAAATTCCAGTGGTATTGTGTTCCAGGGCCTCCCACAAGCTAGGCAAGTACCTCAGCTCTTGGCCCTGGTTCTTTCTCTCTATCCTTTGTTTTCCATGATTTTCAGACTTTGATGCATGTTGTCTTTCTCTGACTATAGGCATTTTGAGAAGAAAACACGCAGAGTGTCAGGATAAAATGGGGAGAGCCTGGAAGCTTGGCATCACGAATATAGGTTCATGGTGTATAGACCAATGTGGGATGGTCTGGATGGATCGGATCCCATCAGAACTTGCTCTTGCCGCTGGCATTTCTCGGAATCTGCATCAAGTTTTCATCTATACTTTCATGTCTACACTTGGGCCTGGAGAACGAGGTGAAGCCTCTCCCTTCCTGCTTGGTAAGTTGATACCTGTCAGAACAAATTTGACCACATTAGGCTCATCCCAGGCCTGTATCCATGTCACCAAGTCTTTACTGAGCTTTCAGCTATGTCCTGCATAAGGTATGGTGGTTAGGGGGTGAGAGGATGTGTGACACGTTTGTTTTCATTACATACACCTTACAGACATTTTGTCAGGCATTCCAAGGTATTTCAATTTGCTTTGTTGAATTCTGGTGATACTATGTTCAGGGCTCTTCACAGGCTAGGGCAACATCTCAACACTAAGCTCTCCATTTTATGCCTTAGAAGCCACTCAGTTTCTGTAGACTGGAGTCATGTCCACATTCTGATAAGGATTTTTTGAGGGAAGCAGAAGGCATAACCTAGCCTTTTTCTTTTCCTTGTCAGACATACCAGGTCCCCCTTGTCTGTGACAGGGCTCCTGGATGCCTATCCTTTGTTGCTGGTTTCCTGCCTCTGCCTGTAGGCACTTTGAGTAGAAAATGTACTGAGTGTCAGGAGAAACTGGGGAGAGTTCGCACACTTGGAATTATGCATGTAGAATCTTGCTCTACAACTCAATGTATGCTTTGGCAGACTGAGACCCAACTTAGGTCTGCATCCTCATCTCTACCGTGCTTTCATCTGTGCTTATGTTACCTGGAGGAGGGGTGAAGGCATTTGTGAGGAAGGGAGGCCTACTCCTTCCTGCTTGTAAGTTGTTACTTGTCAGAACAACTTTGATGACTCTCGGCCCCAACCCTGCCCTCTGTCCTGTGCTGTGAGCTAACTCAAATCCATTCACAAAGTGTGTACCTAACACATTCAGGAGCTTTGACCAACTTCCCAAAGCTATGAGAGGCATAAGGTTATGAAAGAATTGTTGAGGAATTGGTTATAGGTGTAGGGTTGTTGATGCTAAGGGCAGGGTTAAGTTTGGTGTTTTAGGGCTACTCAGGGTGGAAGTTAGAATTAAATTTTTTGTTATGGATCTGCTCTAGGTTAGATCAGGTGCTGGGTTTTCGATTAGCCAAACAGAGCAGGTTTTTAAGAAGAGCTAAGTTAGTGTTAGGGTCAATGTTACCATATGATAATGGATTAGTTAGAGAATGGGTTAGGGATCTGGTGAAGTTAGGAGTTATGGAAGGGATTAACATTGGATTATGGAATGGGTCAGGCTAAGGTTAGGTTTATAGAGTACATGTTTGGGTACTTATACATTTGGGGTATATGTAAGGTTACCTGTGTTGTACACACTTCAGGGTACATGTAATACTTGAAGTACATGTTAAAGTACTTGTAGGATACATGTAAGTGTTTAGAGCTTGTATTAGAGTACATGTTTGGATGTGTATTATTGTTACAGTTTTTTAGAGTATGTGTCAGGGTGCTTGTTAGAGTACATGTTAGGGTATATGTTAAGGTCGGGGTTAGAGTATGCTAAGGTACATTCAGGGTACATGTAAGGTTACATGTATGGTTTATAGAGTATGTGTTAGGCTATTTTTTTTTGTTCCAGTCGTGGGGCCTGAACTCTGGGCCTGGGCACTATCCCTCAGCTCTTCAGCTCAAGGCTAGCGCTCTACCACCTGAGCCACAGCGCCACTTCTGGCTTTTTTTCTTTTTGCTTATGTGGTGCTGAGAAATTGAACCCAGAGCCTCATGCATGCAAGGCAAGCACTCTACCACTGAGCCACCTTCCCAGCCCCAGTGTTAGGCTATTTTTAACCATATGTGCTAGTGTCTAGAGTATGTGTAATGTATTAGAGTGCTATTGTGAAATCTGTTAGGGTTAAAATACATGTTAAAGTTAGGTTCAGAGTTAGTTTGGGAATGTGCAAGGAAGAACTTTGTGGGATGGGTTAGGATGATGGATATGTTATGGAGCGGTCTTCAGAGTGGGTATGGAACAAGTGAGGATTAGGTAATTTGTTAGTAAAGGATTAATGTAGGTTTGGGGAGTTGTAGAAAGTGTTAGTCAAACAGTTATGGATTTGGGTTAGCAGCTGGTTTAGGGTGAGGCCATAAGATTGCTGAGTGGCTTAGGGTATGTCTTAGGGTATGAGTGTGGGCTAAGGCACATGTTAAGATGTGAGTATGGGTTCAGAGTTAGGATGTATGGTGGGGTACATGTTAGGGAACATGTTAAGATAGTGTTTGGGTTTAAGGTACATTAGGGTACATGTTAGGGCATGCATTTGGGGTAGGTTTGGAGTACATGTTATGGTGAACATAAACCTTTATGGTTTAAAATACATGTTAGAGTACTTGATTCTGTACATATTATTGGTTAGGGTATACATTAGGGTACATGGTACAATTATGGTAAGTGTTTGGGATTGTTAGGGTTAAGCTATGTGTTAGGATTAGATATGTGTAAGGGTACATGTTAGGGTACATGTAAGTATACATGTTAGGGTGCATGTAAGGATCACTTGGAGTACATGTTAGGGTACTTGTTAGGTACATGTTAGGTATGTGTAAGAGTACATGTTAGGATGCATGTTGAGTACATGTTAGGGTGCATGTAAGGATCTCTTGGAATATGTGTTAGGGTACTTGTTAGGATACATATTAATGTTTACCATACATTTTAGGGTTGAGGCACACTTTAAGGTACGTAAGGTGTTAGGGTACATGTTTGTGTGTGGATTTAGGTTAGGGTATATGTTAGGGTGTGAGTATGGGCCAGAGTTAGGGTGTATGATGGGGTATATGTTAGGGAACATTTTAGGGTACATGTTAGGGTTAAAGTACATGTTAGGACTAGAGCCAGCAATAGGTCGTGTGTTAGGTTATACATTTGTGCTACATGAAGGTTACCTGTATGGTTTAGAGCATGTATTAGTGGTTAGGGTATTTATTAGGATATGTGTTAGAGTATGTGTTTGGGTTAGGACATAGGTTAGGACATATGTTAGGGTATTGGTTAAGGTTATGGTTTTGGTTATTTTTTGGGCACGTGTGTTGGGTTACATTTTGAGTACATATTAGGGTGCTCGTAAGAGTACCTAGGCTTAAGAGCACATGTTAGGGAACATGCAGGCTATGATGTTTCAGGGCACATGTCAATATTGTGTTAGGTTTAATATGTGTGTTAGGGTATTGCTTAGGGTCAGTGTTAGGGTACATTTGGGGTACATGTTAAGGTGCTTGTAAGAGTACCTGATGTGTTAGGGTACTTGTTACCGTGTGTGTTAGTGGTTGGGACACATGTTAATATACATGTTAGGATTAGAGTATGTGTAAGGGTATTAAGGTTTGGGTTAGTTTTTGTGTGAAGGTATGAGGGTATATGTAAGGGTAACTGGGTTAGAGTACATGTTAGGGTCCTTGTTACCATATTTATTAGTAGAGTATGGATTATATTTTGTTAGGGTACATTCAGGGTACACTTGCGGTTTATAGAGTACATGTTTCAGTACTTGTTACCATATGGGTTAGGGTCCAGAGCATGTTTAGT
>NW_012267378.1:3459492-3546240 GCF_000151885.1 Dipodomys ordii | reverse complement strand
TGGGGCTTGAACTCTGGGCTTGGGCGCTGTCCCTGTGCTCTTCAGCTCAAGGCGAGCGCTCTACCGCTTGAGCCACAGCGCCACTTGTTGTTTACTAGTAGTTTATTGGAGATAAGAGTCTCACAGACTTTCTTGCCCAGGCTGGCTTTGAACTGCAATACTCAGATCTCAGCCTCCTGTGTAGCTAGGATTACAGGCCTGAGCCACTGGCGCCTTTTTTTATGAGTATAAATTAGTTGTAGCCACTGGAGCCTGGCTGCATTTTCTTTTTTTATGACTATAAATTAGTTGTACAGAGGAGGTTCTATTGTAATAGTTCTAGGACTTGTCTTGTTTTTCAGTGCTGAGTAGAGAGAAGAGGCTCTTCCAACACCAAATAGCAAGAAGATGCCACATGTACTCAATATCCATTGTCAATCTGCTGAGGCTTATAAGTTCTAAAGAAGATGAGGAAAAGCCAAAAGGATATTGCAATAAAAAAACAATGTCCCCTTTGACACAGAAACAGGTCTTACCTGTGATGGGGTTATCCTTCCTTGTTTAACTTCAGATGAATTTTCACTTAGTTTTCCGACTTTGTTACTTGAGCTGCATTTGTAGCATGTCCATCTCATTTGCCCCTCGATTTCTACGGTGCATTCTTTGTTTTGTAGACAGAATGAATGATACAAGTGGCCACAGCTGCAAAATGAAGGCAATCAGTCTATGCTTTTTGTTACCATAAAACTCACAAACACAAACTGTGGTGGAGAGTACTTATACGTGTAAAGGTTCCTAATAGGCCGCAGTGCACTGCCAGTTATATTTGGCAGAAATTGGGAAAGGAAATGATCTTGCTGCTGACTTTGCTTTTTAAAAACCCAAACTCTCATATTTGTGTCCTTGAACGCAATCACAGTTCTGTGACTACAGGCCACCTGGAGTATGAGTTAAACTTCTGTCCATTCCCAAACTATGAAGTTTTGAAAGTAATTTTAGGTAACTGGAAAAAAAAGAAACAACAATCCAGCAGCTGGAAAAGTCATTGTTATTTAAGTAGTGTGGAAATAATATTAGTAGTCTATCATATCAAATTCAAAGCAAGAGTTAGGACTTGATGAAACACTGATAACATGTCATTGCTGCACTATTCCTGTGAAGAAATTCCCTAGTGATTATATGAATGATCAAACTCTTAGAAGTTGAATACTGAATATGAGCCAGTTGTCTTTACTGATTCCTCCTTTTTTCCCAACTTAAAATGTTGGAGTAGCCCACAAGTCAGTTAGATAGTCTTTATATTCTTATGTAGTCTTTACATTATTTCTCTTCTCTATGCTTTTTTTTTCTGTTCATAACTGATTTCTTTTATACTCATCTTCTCTCTATTGCCTTTGCTGCTGTGATTACTTCTGGTTTTACACTAAAAATACCATAGGCTCAAATTTATACTTTTATTCCAAACTTATACCCTAAACCCTACCTAGTCTTCTTAAGAATTCTAGTCTGGATATCTAATAAGCATCTGGATATCTAATAAGTCAGCCTGACTGTTCTTTCTTTCTCACTATAAGTAAATCCTATTAGCTCTACTTTAAAATTATATTCCAAATCCTCCTTTCTAAGTTCTTTGCTATTGTCCAAGGCCATCTCTCTAACAGACTACAGCAGTTGCCTAACTGGCCACTCTACTTTTCCTTCTGATCCTTCATAATCCATTCTATGGACACAGCAATCAGACTGACCCCTTAAGAAATAAAGCAAAGTCAGGTGCCAGTGGCTCACGCCTATAATCCTAGCTACTCAGGAGGCTGAGATCTGAGGAGTGTGGTTTGAAGCCAGGCCAGGCAAGAAAGTCTGTTGAGACTCCTATCTCCAATAAAGCACCAGAAAACCAAAAGTGGCTCTGTGGCTCAAGTGACAGAGTACTAGCCTTGAGCTGAAGAGCTGAGGGACAGTGCCCAGGCCCAGAGTACAAGCCCCACATAAAAAAAGGAATAAAGCAGCCAGGCGCTGGCTGCTCACATCTGTAATCCTAGCAACTCAAGAGGCTGAGATCTGAGGATTGCAGTTCAAAGCCAGCCTGAGCAGGAAAGTCTGTAAGATTCTTATCTCCAGTTAACCACCAAAAAACTTGAAGTGGAATTGTGGCTCAAGGGGTAGAATGCTAACCTTGAACAAAAGATCTAAGGGACAGCGCCAGGTCTTGAGTTCAAGCCTCAATACTGGAAAAAGAAAACAACACAAAAAAAAAAAAAAAAAAAAAAAAAAAGAAAGAAATCAATCATGACACTCCTGTCCTTCAAACTACCCAATAGCTTCTCATCTCAGGGGAGGAGTCTAACCTGGCCTCTGCTCCTCCTCTTAAGTCCTTTCTTGTCATTTCCCCTTCCTTTTCTGCTCAGGCTGACTAGCCTGCTCACCAGCTACTACTCCAGGGCACTAAAATGCAGCTGCCTCAGTCTCCACATGCCTGTGGGAAACACTCGATCTGAGGCTGCCTGGCACAGTGAGGTTTTTCTCAACTGCTCTTTAGAAATAAGGTGCTTTCAGTATTCTCTTTCCTATATACCATGTTTTATTTTCATCATTGCATTTTTATTAGTCTTCAAAATTATATTTATGTTCATAAGTTAACAGTGAGGCATCCCCTAACCACTCTACATAAAATACTAGTCCCTCAAATTCTGTGTCCTTAAACATGCCTTATTTTTTTCCAGAGTAGCAATTACTGTCTAGTTTTCTCGTTTGTTTATTGTCTGCCTGTGTCACTAGACTATAGACTCCATAAAGCAGTTCCTTTGTTTTGTTGTTTTCCTCAACTATTTGAATAGGAATGGGTAGATAGTAAATGTTCAATAAAAACCCATCTTCTTCCAAACTCCAAATCTACCAATCTTCCTATGAAGTTGACAGCAGCATAGTTCTTACTCATGCAAGGCTGGTCAAGTATCTTATATACGTTTCTCATTTCAGCTTCACAAAACCCTATGACGGAGGAATCATTTCCATCTCAACTTACACATGAAGAAAAGAAGATAGAAAAAGAGGTTTAATTTGTCCAAAATCTCATGTGGCATGTGGCAGAGTTGGATTTGATCTCAAGCAGTTTGGTTCCAGAGTCCATATTAGCAGGCATTGTAAACCTAGGTCCTACATGTGTGCACGAGGCCTCTTCTTTCTTTGTAGTGTGAGTTCATAGAATCTCTTGGCTGATGATTCCTAAATTTATATTTCCAGCTTTAACAGTCTCCAGATTTCTGATTAGAATGTCTGTCTACCAGAAGACCCTGCTTGCATGTTTAACAGCCATCTCAAACCTAAAATTAGCACAATAAAACCTTTGATTTCATTAGTTCCTTCCACTTATCCTTCCTTATCTTGGGCAGGAATATCATGTTCATTCAGTTGCTTAGGCCAAAGATATTATTAATGTTTCCCTTACACTTCATATCTAATGTAGCAGCAAGTTAGCTCTCCCCTAAAATATACTCGGAGTTCAAACGCCTCTCAGCATCTCATTCCTACCTCTCTCATTCTGTTCAAATGTCATCTCCTCAGAGATGCCTTCCCTCATTGTGCTTTCCTAAAATAGCACTCTTTTCCAGCACATGCCATCCTTCTATCCCTGTGTTGAGTTGCATGTTTTTCCACCAATCTCAGTAGCTGGAATTTATTTGTTGTCTTGACACCCTAACTCCTTTCTTTCTCCCAATTCCCATGCAGAATGGAAGGGCAGACACTCTGTCTTTCTCTCTGCTTGAATGACTGGGACTGTGAATCCATATGCATGCACTCTTGCCTGCTAATGTCACACAAGTACATAAGTCACACAAGTAATAATTCCCTTTCCTCTCCTACCTAAAGACAATAATTTCATCAGCCATTTCTTGGCGTCTCTTGTACTGCTGCAGACATACTGAGCAATAATCCTGTTTAGGATTCAGCCCTCTTGTGACCGAAGCTCTCAGGTTACACAATGACCAGTGGAGATCTTGGTTTAGAAGGCTGGTTGTTGTTTCTAGTAGAGTCTAATGAAGACCAAAACAAGAAAACAAGCAAAAGGTTATAAAACGAAAGATAGAGATGAGTGAGAAACAATGTCTGTTTTTCAACTACAAACAACCCAAATTAAGAGCACATTCCAAAGGATAAAATTATAAAAAACAGCCATCAATAGTCCACAAACTTAAGCAGTTAATTAATTAATTATGGTACTGGGGATTGAACTCAGGGCCACATTTTCTAGATAAATAGTCTATGACAGGCCCTCAGTCCTTTCGCTTTGTTTGTTTTTCAGGTTAAGAGACTGGTAGGCAATAACTTTGTCTGAGGCCAGCCTTGAACTTTGGTCCCCTACCTGTAGAGTAGTTGGAATTATAGGCATAAGCTACCATGTCCAACTGTATTTGAGATAAGGTCTTGCTAACTTCCCCGCTGCCCCCACTCCCCCAGAACTGGACTTGAATGTGATCCTCCTTTTCCTGCCACTTAAGTAGCTGGGATTACAAGCATAAGTCACCATACCAGACCCTTTACACATGCATGGTCATACATGAAAACTCCCAAGTCTGTTACTAGATTCAATCTGAGAAATGAATTCTGCCAGTCTGTGGCTTCAATATTGATAGCGTTCAAATGGCTATGCAAATCAAACTCTATTAATTACATTTATATAATAACTTCTCCCTGGATGGCTCAGGCTGTTAGAGAATAGACTAGATCTGATTAGATCTGATTTTTTTTTTTTTAGGTTGAAACTGTATCCATGTCAATGTTTTAAATAATCTTCCCCTTGAAAAGCTAATGCTCATTTACTCAGCTTTCATCTCCCTTGGGAAGAGATCACATTTTCTTGAGCAGCACTTTTTAAGTCATTTGAATCTATTTAAGCCATATAAAGACATTTTCTCTGCTATCACATTGTTTTAAGGATGTCTGTGCTTCTGAAGTACTTTTGTCATAAGGTACTACTTGCTACCATTCACATATATCGTTTGGATGTCCAGTTGGTTCCCAGAGAAGGGCGAGGGGCAACTCACCTCTCCTTGCTATATAGCTTAGCTCTTCTAACTTTACTTATAATGCAAACATTTTTGTTTTAGCTGCTTAACTATCCTAATTCTTCTCAATCAATATTATCTTTTCCTATTCTTTCACAGTTGGCAAAATTTTTCTACTTTATACTCAGCTTTACTTCTAATAATCTAGGATCTAGATTATTATTAAACTATTAAACTATATTGAGCAAAACAGCAATTTTTTTTTTTTTTTGGTGGTATTAGAGTTTGAAAGCAGGGCTTCATGCTTGCGAGGCAGGCAACTTGAGCCTGGCTTTATCCTCCTATTTAAGCTTCCTACTATAATTAGGATGACAAGTATGTACCACCACACCCAGCTATGGATTGAGACAGCTCTTGTGAACTATTTTGCCTGGGTGGGATGGCATCTGACCATAATCTTTCTGATCTCAGAATAAGCCATCATTGCCCAGCATAAAACTGCAATTCTTGTACCTCCTAAAAATAGTTGTGTACTAAAATTTTCTTTTTCTTCTCTTTTAAATTCTTAAAAAAGCAAACATTGTATCTAACATGCCTTAATTATATCTTCTCTAAGGATATAAACACCAAACTGGCTCTTACTAAGAATTAAAGGTATAGATAGTTTTGAGTTAAAGGAAGACTAATGACAACTTTTGGTTAGTAGCAATGACCTGTTTCAGAATATGAAAAATAACACTCATATAACATTATTCTGAAATTTCATGCTGCCCCTTGCTTTTTAGAGCTTATAATTTTGTAATCATTTTTTTTCCAGAAAATCTCTCATACTTTCATCTTGAAGATACTAGTTTCACTGCCAATGAATCAAAAAATAAAATTGAATTTTAATTAGATACATATTCTGGAATATACACATGTAAGTGAAAATTAAAATCAAGGAAAAATTTAACTAGGAAAAAAATACCCATACATCTTAATCTACTTTTATTTTTAGTGGGCAGATAGCTAGTTTTAAAAGAATAAACATAAAGGCAAAGGAGAGGAAAAGGAAGACAACAGAAAGGAGAAAGTGTAGCTTGTTTTCTGAGCGTAACAAGTTAGCTTACTTACTTGTTCATAGTTAAAGGTGTCTAACATTCCCAGAATAAGTCCCTGGATTTCTCCAAGTTTTCCTTTTCCATAAACTGGGTCCTAATTAGAAAAAAAAGTTAAAAATATAATTCTGATTCGATTCTTGATACTTAAAAATTACTTTAAAATATAAGGTATCTGTAGGCCAAATGTTCCTAAGATTTGTTTTTAACAGTCAAAGGTAACGTCCACTGGAAATACACAGTATTCTTTCTGAATATCTCAAATATATCAGAAAAAGTGAAAATGCCCGAAGCCCCTTCTTAACAATCTTCTTTGCAAATATATTAAACTTCTCTGTGGTTCTGTTTCTGTGAGAAGTTTCTTCTTTATTCACACTGAACAGTAACTGTCTCTCTCTCTCTGTCTTCCTGTTTTTTTCTTTGGGTTTTTATTTATCATCTGCTTTAAGTGGAATATTAGAATTTGACCAACAACTTCTCCTGTGATCTATATATGCTACTTCCTGGCCCAAACCAACTAAACTGTTTCAGTTTTGGAGACCACAGGATATGAGGAAATAGCTTTCAGTCTTTCAAAGCCTTTTTTTCCTCCAATAAAGTCATTATGAGTAAACCACAAATACCTACAAACTCTATCTTCTCTCCACTGATTCTCATATGAGGTATGTCAGGTAACTTGTTTATTATGTATAATTTGGAAAACACTAAGTGTACTGAGAACCTCCAAAAAATACCAAACTGAAACGCAACCATCCAGTTAATAAAATTTTTATGCTATCAGAGCAAACTATGAATTCAGAAAGAAAGGAGGTCTAAGATGGCTTCTCAGTTTTTGACTTTATAATAGGTTCTTTTGGTCCTTTTAGTATCTGTGCATAAGCTAAGGAAATGTAAGGGACAACATAGCTATGAATTTTTTCTACTAGTTAACGAAATTTACAGGTTTAGGGTTGAACAGGCCACATAAAATAGAAAAAATTTTCTTTTACAGCTAGGGATTATATCTTTAAGCTAAAGATACTTGCAAACAAGTAGAGACTGTTCATGAAAGGCAAAACTATGAAAAGCTGGTCCTTTGATAGGAAAACAATTTAGATGCATGCACCAGATAATTTGTTTTATTTTCCTTGCATAAAAATAAAACCACAGTAGTGCTTTTCATCTTCACTTAATTAGGCTTGGGTCAACCTCCCATTAACCAGAGTTATTTCTCAGTCAAAGTACCAATGGATAGTGTAGTGTTTTATTATAAAAAGTCTGTCATAGTGGCTGGGAAGGTGGCTCAGTGGTAGAGCGCTTGCCTTGCATGCCCTGGGTTCGATTCCTCAGCACCACATAAGCAAAAAGAAAAAAAAAGCTGGAAGTGGCGCTGTGGCTCAAGTGGTAGGGCGCTAGCCTTGAGCTGAAGAGCTGAGGAACAGCGCCCAGGTCCAAAGTTCAGGCCCCATGACTGGACCCCCCCAAAAAAAAAGTTTGTCATAGTATCTATAATAATAAATGTATTCCAGAATACTGAGGTAGCTCAGACATGCATTTCTGACAAGGGTCATAGAATAGAGATGTCTTTTTTTAAATTTATTTTTATTTTAAAGGTGATATACAGAGGGGCTAGAGTCCCCTAAGTCAGGTAATGAGTACATTTCTTTTTGAACGGTGTCACCTCTTCTCTCATTTTCTCCATTTTTTCCCTCCTGACTGTCTTCCCTTTATAGTTCATTTTCAACATAGTGTCTAGTGAGTATCACTGCTGCATTTGTTTACCCTTTGTCTCACCATTTCTGTGCTCCCCCAAACAGATAAACTTACATATAAGATAAAAGGTACAGAAATAAAAAAACAGAGACAAAGGGGAAAAAAAACAAAAACAAGAACAAAAACTAAAATAAAAACCCCTCTTGTTTCCATTTCTTGGAATTCATTGTGATAAACACCATTTTATATGTTCATATGCACATAGCTAGTGAGCCTTTGCAATCCTCTCCTAAGAATATTCTCCATTGGTCTCATTGTGTGAATGTTTAGAGTCGTGTTTAATTTATCATATCCAAGTGTAATTTTTTGTCTTTTACCATCCATTGTGTTTACCTGTAGATTTATAGACACATTCTAATTACTACAAATGAGGGAGACCATGCACCTATGTTTCTTTGGGTCTGGCTTATTTCACTTAATGTAATTTTTTCCACTTTTCCATTTCCTTAAGAATGGCACAATATCATTCTTTCTGATATAAGCACAGAATTCCACATTTTTTGATCCATCTGTCCACTGAGGAGCATCAGGTTGATTCCATATCTTGGCTATGGTAAACTGGCACAAGAATAGGTCCAAGAGATAGGCCTGAGACAGCCTCTTCAACAAATAGTGCTGGTAGAATTGGCTATACATGGGCAGAAAATGGAAGCTAGACCCTCATATATCACCACAATCAATTCCAAATGGATCATAGACCTCAAGGTAAGGCCAGATACCATGAAAATGTTACAGGAAAGAGTAGGGGAAAAACTAGAGTTCCCAGGCACAAGCCAAAACTTCCTAAGATCCAGAATCACAGCAAATCAAAGAAAGACTGCACAAATGGGTCTGTATCAAGTTAAAGAGTTTCTGCATGGCAAAGGACATAGCTAGCAAGATAAACAGAAAGCCCTCAGAATGGGAGAAGATTCTTATAAGTTATGTATCAGACAAGGGCCTCAAACATAAAATATCCTTAGAACTCAAAAAATTAACCCCCTAAAAACCCTCAAAGAAACAGCAACCCAATTAATAAGGAGAGACTTCTCAGAAGAAGTAAGAATGGTCAATAGATATATGAAATGTTCAACATCTCTGGCCATAAAAGAAATGCAAATTAAAACAACACTGAGATTCCACCTCACTTCAGTTAGAAGGGCCATTATCAAGAAAACTAACAACAGCTGATGCTGGTAGGGATATGGCCAAAAGGGAAAACTACTACATTGTTGGCGGGAATGTAAACATTTTTTTTGCGAGGGGGGGGAGGGGAAGGTCGCATCGTGGGGCCTGAAATCTGGGCCTGGGCGCTATCGATCAGATCTTCAGCTGAAGGCTAGTGCTCTACCACTTGAGCCACAGCACCACTTCCGGCTTTTTTTCTTTTTACTTATGGGGTGCTGAGGAATTGAACCCAGGGCCTCATGCATGCAAGGCAAGCGCTCTACCACTGAGCCACCTTCCCAGCCCCAGGAATGTAAACTTGTTCAACCACTCTGGAAAGCTGTATGGAAGTTGCTCAAAAGACTAAAAGAGCTTACCTATGACCAGCAATTTTAATCCTGGGCATTTATCCAATAGACCACAAACAAGGCCACACTATAGCTACCAGCACAACCATGTTTACTGCAGTACTTTTACCATAGCCAATGTATGGAATCAACCTTGAGATGTCTCAAAAGGTTAAATTCTGCTGGGTGCCCATGGCTCACACCTATAATCCTAGCTACTCAGGAAGCTGAGATCTGAGGATCTGAGGATTGCCTGCCAATCCATGGAGGCAAGTCCATGAGACTCTATCTCCAATTAACTACCAGAAAACAGGAATTGACACTGTGGGTCAAAGTGGTAGAGCACTAGCCTTGAGCAAAAGAGCTCATGGACAGTGCTCTGGCCCTGAGTTCAAGCCCCATACCACCACCACCACCAATGACAAAAAAGTTAGATTCTGAGGAAAAGAACTCTTTCTTTTTTTGCTAGCTCCAGAGCTTGAACTCAAGGCCTGTGTGCTGTTCCTGATCTTGTGCTCAAAGCTAGTGCTCTACCACCTGAGCCACAGCACCACTTCCTCCTTTTTCTGAATAGTTTATTGGAGATTAGAGTCTCACAGACTTTCTTGCCATCCTCAGATTTTTGGACTCCTGAGTAGCTAGGATTACAGGTGTGAGCCACCAGAGCCTTTCAAGAAGAACTCTTAATAGGTCATTTCTATATTTACTTCAGTACATTTTACTTTAATATACATAATTTAAGAGCAAAACCATGAAAACTACCTCATGCTGGTACAACATCTAAATTATAGAATGTAAAAGTGAGCTCAAGGCTTCTAGCGCAGCATGGCCACAATCTACTAGCTCTACAAATTAGTTTTTAAAGTTGTCAGCTAGATTCTTCAGCAATAAGTAACTGCTGAGGTTTCTCTTTAGCTTGTTTGTAAACTATTTGGGGAAAAAAGAGCACATTGGGTACCCTACATAAAAATTTCCAGAAGCATACCAGAAAAAGGTGATCACTACTTATTTTCTTAATGTTTTCTGGTACTTCTTGTAATAGATATGCAAATGTTTTGCTTTAAAGTAAAAATCTTTCTTAATGGATTATTACTTTAAAATAAAAAATGCCTATGCAGAGCAGAATATAAATTATTTAATTTCCTTTGGTAAGAAACCCACAAATAGCTGGATGCTGGTGTCTCACAACCTCCTAGCTACTCAGGAAGTTGTGAGCCAGAGGGTTGCAGTTTGAAGCCAGCCTAGGTAGAACAGCTTGTGAGACTCTATCTTCTATTTACCAGTAAATAGCCACACTGGAAGCATGGTTCAAGTGGTAAAAGTCAAGTGAGCATGAGGCTTGGCTCCAGGGAAAAAAAGAAAAAAAGAAACTAATATATAGCTAAGTAAGGTTGCTCACATTTATAATCCTAGATTGGGAGGATTGTGATTAGAGGCCAGCCTAGGAAAAAAAATTCATGATACCCCAAGAATGCATTTGTTATCCCAGCTATGAAGAAAGCATAAATAGGATTGCAGCCCAAGCCAGTCCAGGCAAAACCTTATTTGGGAAATAATGAAAATGAAAGAGGGCTGGGGGTGTGGTTCAAGTTAGAACACCTACCTAGCAAATGCAAGTATTTGAGAGTGAGAGAGAGAGAGAGAGACAGACAGACAGACAAACACACTAATAAATGGCTACTTAGAGACTAAGAATTATTTTTGTCATGGAGTAAAGAAAGAATGATCCTTGAGAACCTCTAATTGTACCAATATTTCTTCTGGAAAAATCAGCTTTTTTTTTCATTTGTATCTGAGCAACTGTGTCTAAATAATTGGTACTCCCCACCTTCTCCCCAGGAGACCTTATAAAGTAAGATGGATCTGAAAACACCTTGATTGTTAGGTATAGAAAACAAGGTCTGACTCGAGTTTAGAAGTCCTGGGTTGATGCTCTTGTTGTTAAGGGTAGTGGTTTAATGTTCCTGAGTAGCCCTTCCCCCAACAGAAAGTAAAGACAGCATTACTTGTTGCCCAATTAAGAGATCAACTAAGTCTTTTAAGGAAGAAAACTATACATTACTATCTCACATAAGTGCAGATGTATAAAGGTTGAACAAATTATTAGCTAGCAGAACCCAGCAGTGTGTAAAAACAATTGTATACCACAATTAAGTAGGATTTACCCTGGGGATGCTAGGCTGATTTAACATCCAAATAAATATCAATTAATATATTACAATCCATCAACAAGTTAATGTAGAAAAACCTAGGATCATGTTAGATGCAGAAAAAACCCCAACAACTTGAAAAATCCAATGCCTATTCAGAATAAAAACTCAGAAAACTAGGGATAGAAGAGCAGTTCCTCAACTTTCTCCTAAGATCAGAACCAAGGCAAGGAAATTCCCTATCACCACTCCTATTCAGTACTGTATTAGAAGTCATGTTAATATAGTACAACACAAAAGGAAATAACTGTGATTTGGATATGGTTTATCCTGCAAAGATTCATTTGTTGGAAACCTGTTCAAAATGTGACAATGCTGGGAGTTGGTGGGATTTTCAAGAAGTGGGGTCTACTGGGAAGTATTTAGGTCACAGGAGAAGTTGTCCTTAAAAAATACTAGGGCAGTTCTCATGAGACACAAAGTGAATTTTCAGAAGAGTACTGTTATTAAGGGACGACTCAGGCCACCCTCTATCCATTTGGGCTCTGGGCTTGTGATGTGATCTCTTCCCCATACCTTTGCTATTGTAATGCCATAAAGTATCAGGGTTTCACCAGAGCTGAACAGATGCCCATAAACTTCTAGAACTAATACTGTAAACTAAACTCTTTACTTAAAAAAGAGCCCCAAAGGAGCCAATAACAATGAAAATCCCCTGAAACTAATTAGTGTATATTATAGCAAAGCTATCGGGTACAGATTAATTAATACAAAAGCCAACTGCCTTCTAATATACCAACAACAGAATTTAAAAGAGAAATATTTAGTATAAATCCTACCAATATATACAATATTTATATAAGGAAAGCTGCAAAATTCTTCAATACTGGAGCAAAAATCTAAATAAATGTAAAAGTATTTCATATTCACAGATATGAGGATTCAAGATTGTTAAGAAGATGCTAGTTTTCTATTTGATATGCAAATTCAACTGAAATTCCACCAAGTTATTTTGTGGTATCAACTAATTGTTTCTAAACCTTACATAGAAACGGAAAAGACCAAGAGCAACAGAAGAGGAATAAGGCTAGCTGATTGACAATCCCCAATTTCAAGAATAATTGTAAAAACAATGTGGTATGGGTGAAAGAATAGGAAATAAACCAATAGAAACAAATATGGAACCCAGAAACAGACCCATATAAATATAGTCAACTGACAAATGTTGATTCAGTGGAGAAAGAGCCCTTCAATCAAGTGGTGGAACAACTAGACATCCACATAGAAAAGTGGACTGATATTGGCCATATAGTTTTCACCATAGAAAGAACTAAAATTGGATTATAGCTCTTAATGTAAAATTCAAAAGTGTAGGGCTTCTAGTAGAAAACAGGGAAAAAAATGTAGAAAACCTTGGGCATGGTGACAACAACAAAAATACAATCCACTGAAGAAAAAGTTTACTTTGGTAAAAGTAACAACTTCTTGAGAAAAACATTTAAAAGAATGGGTGTCATGTCTCATCCCTTTAATCTCAAATAGTTGAGCAATAGATATTAAGAGGAATATGGTTCCAAGCTAGCCCAGGCAAAAAATTTCATGGGCCTCCTTCTCAACAGAAAAAAAAAAAAAAAAGCTGCGTATGGTAACACATACCTAGCATCGTGGTGACAATAAGAAGCATAAAATGGGAACACCTGTCCAGGCCAGCCTGGGCAAAAATTGAGACCTAGCTCAAAAATATCCAGAGCAAAGGAGGTGTAGCTCAAGTAGTAGAGAATCTATCTAGCAAGCATAAAACCCTGAGTTCAAATTCAAGTACCACCAGAAAGAAAGAAAAGACTGTTAAGGGGCAGGGAGCCAGAGAGGAGGGAAAGTGGGAGAAAAATGATGGAGGGGGGTACAAATGTTGGACAAGAAATGTGCTCATTATATAACTGTAATCCCTTTGTACAGCACCTTTACAATTAAAAAATTTTTTTTGAAGAGTAAAAAAAAAAGCTACGGATTGAAAAAAACACATATGTAATTGAAGACCTTATCCAAAATATACAAGAAGTTTTGAAATTCAAATACAAGAAAGCAAACACTTCAAATAAAAATTGGGCAAAAATCTGAATATAGACATTTTATCAATGAAGATATAGAGATGTAATAAAAGCACATGAAAAGACAATATCTTGTGTCGAAAGTAAACTTCAAATTTATACACCCATTAGAATGACTACAATCTAAAATGCTGACAACACAAATTCTGATGAAGCTATGAAGCAGCGGGCACTCTTAGTATTGCCAGTGGAACACAGAATGGATAAACATTACGAGTGGCTGGCAGTTTACTAACCAAGGTAAACTTGGCTTACCATATAATTCAGCAATCACACACCTCGGCATTTACCCAAATGAGCTGAACGCTTGCATCTACACAAAACAGCTGCACATAAGCGTCGATAACAGCTTTATTAAAAACTAAAATTGGAAGCAACCAAGACTTCTTAGATAGGTGAATGAGTAGAAAAACATTTCATACAATGGAATGAATATTATTCAGTTCAAAAATGAGCTATCAAGACACAAAAAGATATAGAAGAGTCTTAAATGGTTATTGCTAAATGAAAAAGTACAACATAATTTATTAGTCCAAATGTAAGGAAAAGGCAAAATTGTAGACATAAATACCATAACAATGGTTTCCAGGGGATGAGGACACAGAGAAGGGGGAGGTGGTGGGACATATGGGAGCGAAGTATTCTGTATGGATACATGACATGAGATATGGATCAAAGCCCACAGAACTGTACAACACAAATGATGAGTGCTAATGTAAATTATAGACTTCGTTGATAATAAGGTACCAACTTTGGGTGAGAATTCTAACAAATGTGCCACAATGACATAACATGCCAGTGCTTGGCGACATTGGGGAGGGAAGAAGTTGTAGATGGCAAATTCTCTGTACTTCCTGTGTAACATTTCTATAAACAATACAGTTCTACAAATTAAAATAAATTAAATAAAACTTGAATGAAAGGCTTGGCTGTAGCTGGGGCTTGACTGAGACACTTTGATGTCGGGCAGCTGGCCTTTTCCTTGAATGTATCAGTCAGTGCCTCAAGCTGAAGACCCTCCATCTCCTCCTTGAGGAAAGGGGTGGGGAGGCTGCAGAAGAGGGCAGGAGCAGCACTGGAGATGCTATTGGTACCTCTCCTGAGTCATCAGTTTCAGTCCTGTACTTTACTCTTGTTTTAAAAAGCAGTCTACTGTATGGGCATACAAGTTGCTTATCCACTCAGCTAATGAGGGACATCTTTGTATATGTTCATCTCCTTTGACAATATCTAAGAGTTCAATTAGCTAAATCGTATGGTAAGTATATGTTTAAATATTTTTACTGGTCACATTTCTATCCAGTAGAGCATACATATTTTCTGTTTCTCAGGAATCACAGTCCTTTATTTTATGCCACTACTATTTTATTTTTGCCAGTCCTGGGGCTTGAACTCAGGGCCTGGGTACTGTCCCTGAGCTTCTTTTGCTAAAGGCTAGGACTCTACCATTTGACCCACAGTGCTACTCCTGGCTTTTTGTTTGTGGTACTGAGGAATTGAACCCAGGGCTTCATGCATGCTAGGCAAGCACTCTACCTCTAAGCCCCATTCCCAGCCCCCCCTTCCCCTTTTTAAACTAGGAAGACATTATGTCACATATTCATATTTTTCATTATTTCATGTATTTTATCCAGTTTTGGGGTGTTTCAAGCAGTAAGGAAAATCTGTCTCTGTTACGCCAACTTGACCATAAATAGAATTCCTTCATCCTTGATTCCTAATCATTTAAGAAATACTATATACCAAGTACATTAACTTTTATTCTTGTTCTATGTTCTGAGCACATTTAAACTTTTGCAATTTCCCAAATGTACTATGTCTTCACCTCTGAGTTTGAATATATGATTCCCTCTACTTAGAATATTCTTCTTTCTTTCCTTATTTCCTTTAGGCTTTTTAAGATTTAGCTCCAACATCTGAGATTCCTCTGGGAATTGTTCCATACTCTTGTTTCTGATTCATATTTTTACTACTATTCCTTGGCTATATATATTTTAGGAAAGAGTTCAATCTAACTTAAAAAAGGTAACTATTGGGAAAGCACTAGAGTGTTCCAAGGACCCAAATAAGAGAATGTGAGAACCTTTGAGAAATAGGACAAAGAGTTCCAATGCCATCAGTATTTTCTCCCCACATTGTTTCTTTTCCTGGTTGTGATATCTTGAACCTTCTTATACATCTTGTCCATTTTCGTCTTTCTGTTGGTTATTTCACTATTATACTATTTCTAGTCCATATAATGGAAAAACAGCTACAGTCAGTTCCTGAAATTTTTGTTTTCAATTATGTAATCCAAAGCCCCAAAGGAAAATCTGGGTATTCTACACCTCAAGTTTGATTCTAAAATTTTCCAGAAAGGAAACTGATTGGCATAAACAGGGCCAGTTGCCAACTGAATGAATTCACTGGAATGAAGAAGCCATGTCATGTTCACATGACCACACTTGGTGTTACTAAGTATAGGGGTATAGATATGGTAGCTACTCATGACAGTTTGAGCAGAAATCAGTCCTTAAAAATGGCTACTACTGATTGAACACTAGTATTTTTAGCTACTCAGAAGGCTGAGATCTGAGGATCATGGTTCAAACCCAACCCAGGCAAGAGTCCATGAGCTATCCCTAAATAAGTAGCAAAAGCTAGAAGTAGAGCTGTGGCTTAAGTTGCATAGTACTAGCCTTTAGCAAAAAAAAAAAAAAAACCCTCAGAGACAGTTCCCAGGTCCTGAGTTCAAGCCCCAGTTCTGACACAAAGCAAAAAAGGTAGCCACTATTAGTTAGCCCTGTGAACAGATGTATCAGAACATTTTCTGCCTCACTTGAGCTCTTGTGGGGCAAGAACTATGCCTTTCATTTACATGGCAGTGAATAAATATATAGCAAATACAGTTAATACATTAATGATTACTTCCTCAAAACGACAGGTATGAGAACAAAGGAGAAAAGCCCAAATGATTAATAGAAAATGCAAATTAGGAAACAGGAAACTTTTTAGTAGTCCAGGTGCTATCATTAAAAACTTATTTTTCTTTTAATTTCCTCCTTTGTAGGAGAATTTTTTTGGGGGGTCAATTTAGGGGCTTGAACTCAGGGCTTGGGTGCGGTCCCTCACTGTTTTGTTCAAGGTTAGCACTCTATCATTTTGAGCTACAACTCCACTTCTGGTTTTCTGGTGGTTAACTGGAGAAAAGTCTCACTGGGACTTTTCTGTCTGGGCTTTCTTTGAACTGTGATCCTCAGATCTCAGCCTCCTGTGTAGGTAGGATTATAGATATGAGATACTTTCGACCAGCTAGGAGAAATTGTTATTTGACTACCTATCTTAGGAGATGGTTGTTCAAGATTACGGGTACCCAGGTACCCATAATCCGATTTGTTAAACTGAAACCTTAAAAGAAACCTTACTTAAAAGAAAACAAAGGGGGGAGGGAGGGAGGAGTTGAGGAAGTCAGGAGGGAAGTAATGGTAGGGGAAAAACAAAGGAGGAGTTAATAATGCTTGATAGGAATTGTACTCATTACCTTATTCATGTAACTGTAACCCCTCTGTTTACTAGTTTTACAATAAAAAAGTATAAAAAAAGATAACAAAAAAGATTGTTGTGAGCTTCATTTGACATAGTATCTGTGAATGAAGCTTGAAGACCAAAATCTTTGTACAAATAGGGGAAAATTATTACAGTAATTATAAACACTGAAGGAATTTAAGAAATAATGACTTAAGTGGGGCACCGGTGGCTCACACCTGTAATCCTAGCTACTCAGGAGGCTGAGATCTGAGGATCCTGGTTCAAAGCCAGCCTGGGCAAGAAAGTCCATGAGACTCTTATCTCCAATAAACCACTAGAAAACCAGAAGTGGCGCTGTGGCTCAAGCGGTAGAGCGCTCCCTGGAGCTGAAGAGCTGAGGGACAGAGTCCAGGCCAGAGTTCAAGCCCCCGTCCCCCCTCAAAAGAAATAGTAACTTTCGGTTAGCCATTTAAATTAAAAATATATAATGGGTGCCAAATAATTTTAAGTTAGGATTTAAAAATATCAAAAGGCTTCAATACAATTAAAAAGGCTATAATACAATTGAAAAATCATATGCTTTGCAAGGAAAAGGCAGATTTTTGTTGTAATTTATGTATTACAATGTATAGTTAACACTCACCATAAAGCAAAATGTAAATACCAAGGGAGATGGCTTCAGAATTTTATTTTTTTCCCCTAGTTTACTGGACAAAGTATTCCTGCCTTATGGGGTATTATTTAACATACGATTTCAAATTTTGTAATAAATGTATTTTCAAAATAGATAAAAGAAACATTGAATTTTGAAACATTGAAGAATTATTAGACACATGATAGGTGTCAAGGATGACTTCTACAAACATACTCTTGTTTTTTTGGCAGTATTAAGAATTGAAGTCAAGGCTTCATTTATGCTAAGCATTCTATTACTGAACCTTACTCCTAGACCTAAGCAAGCATTTGTGACTGACTACTGTGTAATGACAGAAGCAGTCTTTTTTTTTTTGTGTGTGCCAGTCCTGGGTCTTGAATTCAGGGCCTGGGCAATGTCCCTCAGCTTTTTTGCTCAAGACAAGTGCTGTACAATTTGAGATACAGCTCCACTTCCAGGTTTTTGTTTTTTTTATGATTAATTAGAGATAAGAGTCTCATGGATTTTCCTTCCCAGGCTGGCTTCAAACTGTTATTCTCAGATCTCAGCCTCCTGAATAGCTAGGATTATATGCATGAGCCACTGGCTCCTGGCTAGCAACTCTTCTTCTCCTTCTCCCTCTCCTTCTTCTCTTCTCCCTCTTTTAAAATCAACAATGTACCAGAAGCTCCCAAGCACATGGAAGAAACATTTGGAGAATCTTAAAATACAGCTGACAGGGACTTTTTGATTAGATAAAAATTATAAAGACCAATAGTATTATCTTACTGATTTTTTAAAATGTGGCTATAACACGTGAAGAAAATGAAGACTGATTTTAAGTATAATTTCTGCTATTCCCCTAAAAATATTTTCCTAAAAATATATCTTAGTATATTTTTAGTGTGTATCTTTGATGAAGTTAAGAAAGTCTCCTGCCTTTTTGCTGAAGAAAACAGGCAGAAATAATGTTTCCCACAAAAATTCTGGACAAAAAGCAGGTTAGAATTTAGGGCTAGAGATGAGTCTTAAACATAAAAATAGTTCTAGAATGAGTTAGAAAACCTACTAACAATCTGTGATTAGAAGTGCCAATTAACTTTATTTTTAGGTTACTTTTCTTTTGATCTAAAAAGTATAAACAGCTGATATAAATGGTAATTCTCTCCAGTCAGCACACCAAAGGAAGCTCTTGTACCTGAATCCCAAAGAAACAATGAAGTCCACACACCCTAACCACAGGTTATGAGCTTCAGTCAGGCAAATCTATACCCATGAAGTAACAGGAAAGACTTAAGACTCAGAGTTATAAGTTAGACATTTAGATAATGCTAAAAAATGGCTGTTTTAGGCATAAGAAGCGCTGAAAATCAGCCTACTACTGGAAAAATATTAGTTGAAATCACAAACATTTAATTTTCCCCATTTTTAACTCACCTGTAAGATTCTTTGCAAGATTGATGGAAGAGCAATAAATGCTGCCATGCTATTGAGAACTTGCATGGTCAAAGATTTCAGAGCTGTTGTAACAAAAAGTTAATGTTAAAGTTACTTTAAAATAAGGGTTTTCAGGTCTATGTCTGAGTCAGGGGAAAATAGTGGACTTATATAGCTTAGAAACTTAATCAAGGAAAGTTTGGTATTTTAATACTAATTGTTGGTAAGTTACAAATGTACGATATTCCAGATAATCTATATAAGTGGAATTATAGAAAGAATTTTTAAACCTGGAAGATAATATCAGTACTACCACATGATTTCACTAAGAAAAAATAGTAAGGCTATGATATACTGACATGCTGGGGTATAGCTCAGAGGTACTGCATAAAACCCTGGGTTATAATCCTCAGCATATGTATAAAATGTAACCAACATGTATAATATAAATATGTAAAATATAAACATAATATTTATAATTTATACATAAATGATCAATATTAGGTTGATAATGCAGATGGGTCAGTCATGGCAGTTCTGATGGATTTACCTTCGGAGTGGAGATGAGGGGTGGCTGAGCTGGACAGCTTCTGTGGGGCCATCATTGCTTCCAATAATGGAAACCAGAGTGCCTATAACGTTAAAGGAAACCAAAGAAAAACCGAAGTCCTGTTATTTAAAAAAAAAACTAATATTGTCATAATATTTAACAATTCTCATATACATTTGTTGGTAAAAATTAGAAAAAGAGAAGAGGAAACATGTGATTGGAAAGAGAGAAAAAAATAACCAAATCAGTAAAAAGCAGAGGCCATAGCTGGAAGAGGTATGTTTATGCTGTAGCCTTGGAAACCCAAGGAAGACTTGGAATTACAATTTTATGTGTCTCTGGAAAAAGTAAGGTCAAAGGAGCCCAGAAAAGCTTCTTTCAAGGTATCAGACTTTGTTTAAACAAAGTCTATACAACCTCACATTTCATAGCTACCTTCATTTTTTTATTCAGCAATATTAAGCAAAATTCACAAATAGAGGTCATCCAAAGATTTTTTCCCCCCTATATCAAGAATTACTTTGAATTTCCTAAAGTCATCAAAGGCCAGGAAGTGGAAGTTAAGGTTATTTCAATTAGCTAAGCACCAGTAGCTGATGCCTATAATCCTAGATACTTAGAAGAAGGCTGAGGTGTGAGGACAGTGGTTCTAAGTCAGCCCAGGCAGGAAAGCCTGTGAGACTCTTATCTTTAACTAATAATCAAAAATGCCACCCTCACTAAGACACAAACACATATACCATTTATTTATTTATTTATGTTAGACACTCAATTAAATGCCTTAAATATATATTTTTATTTCAATCTCCTATAAACTTATAGCTAGGTATTACCTTCACTTGAGATTAAAAAATAGAAGTTTTGAGAAATAAAATAATCACATTGCAGTAAATTTGTCTGACTCCAAATTATTGGTTCTTCCTAAGATCCAGGAAAAATCTTTCCTATTAAAAAACCAAGCCAATATGTCTTAAATTCAAGTATGTTTTCTTGTTGTACAACAATCTACAAATGCTCTAAAAAAAACTGCCAATGAGAAAAATGTGGGTGGTTCAAAGCAAAGTGGATGGGCTAAAAGTCCTATAGATTTCCTCAATGAATGGCCTCACAAAGCAGAGTCTGGTGCATGCATGAGAGAGAGAGAGAGAGAGAGAGAGAGAGAGAGAGAGAGAGTGAGAGTGAGAGAGAGAAAGTATAAGAGAGGAAAACATAGGTAGACTGTCAGTAGACCTCTCTTATAGTCAATAAATGGCTTAATCTTAGAGAAGTGAAAATTTCAAAAGACAAAAATGTCTCACATCTACCATCTTTTAAATAAAACTTCAAGTCAAATTTCTTTTAGCAACAAAAAATAGAATATATTTGACTTTGCCACATCAAAGTGATAAAAATCTATTTCAGATTAAGAGATACAGAGTTCAACTATAGTCAGAAAAATCTCTAGAGTTATGGAGGTAATGATTTTATACTTTAATGTTAGTATCTGTAAATCTGGACATACTTCAGTTTAAGTATCAGTAATTGCTATTTTTTTCTTTACTGTTTCACACAAAGAAGGAAGACCATCAAAAATATATTAGAAAGAAGATGAACAGGTTAAAAAAGTGAAGCCTAGTATTAAATATGTATAAATATAACTTTAAAAATTCTACTCTTTTGTCTTTCCCTGTCAAAACATAAATAAGCACAGATAGACTCAGCTCACCAAAAGATGAATAAAAGCAGACGCATGAATTTTTGGAAAAGTTATAATAAAAACACTGCTAGGTTCTAGATTTTTAGCCCTCTGAGTAGCTATGATTACAGGTGTGAGCCACTATGCCCTGTCTAAAAAAAAATTTTTTTTTCTTTTATCTGGTGGTGGGGCTTGAATTCAGGGTCTGGGAGTCTCTTTGTGCTCAAGGCTAGCACTCTACCATTGGAGCCATAGCACCACTTCCAGTTTTTAAGTGATTAATTGGAGATAAGAGTCTCATGGGGACTTTTCTGCCTGGGCTGGTTTTGAACCATGATCCTCAGATGTCAGCCTCCTGAGTAGCTAGGATTAGGGGCATGAGCCACCAGTCCCCAGCTGAAAAAGTATTTTTAATTAAAAAAAGTCACAGTTATATATAACTTAATTTGAAATAGATTTATCTCAATTTGTTATCTTAATCTGAAATACATTTTTTATTACTTAGCTGTGGCAAAGGCAAATACATTCTATTTTTTGTTGATAAAAACAAATTTTAGTTGAAATTTTACTTAAAAGATACTAAATGTAGCCAGGTGCTGGTAGCTCACGCCTGTTATCCTAGCTACTCAGGAGGATCTGAAGATTGCGGTTCAAAGCCAGTCCAGGCAGGAAAGTCTGTGAGACTCTTATCTCCAATTAAGCACCAGAAAACCAGAAGTGGTGCGTTGGCTCAAGTGGTAGAGCACTGGCCTTGAGCTGAGGAGCTCAGGGACAGTGCCCAGGCCCAGAGTTCAAGTCCCATAAACGACAAAAAAAAAAAAAAAAAAGATACTAGCTGTGAGATACTTTTGTCTTTTGAAATTTCCATAATTTATAGTCTAAAGAACTTTCATAAATTTATAACTTAGAAAAATTCCTGAGAAAAACTTATAGGAGAAATTTAGTGACAGAACAGAAAATATACCATTTTCTCATTGTAATGTATAGGTAAATATATATGAACACTTAAGTTTGTTCCTCATTTCAGAAACCCAGGCTGTGGGAGAGGCCAGGGGTGTGACATCAGAAGTCTTCACCATGGAAAGGCAGGCACAGAGGACTGAGGCTATGTTATGATACAGCATTATAACCACCCCCCCTCAACCCCCCTCGCCCAACTCACTGTCCCTGGTGTTAGGGATTGAACCAGGTCCTCACAAATGCTAGGTAAGATATATATCATATATGTATATATATACATATGTATATCCATATATATATCTCATTTTGTATGTATGTGTGTGTATATATATATATATATATATATATATATATACACACACACACACACACATATTCCCCCAGGCCACATCTTCACTTCTTACAGTCACCACAGAATTTAGCTGTCAAATACATATTACCCATAATTTCTGCTTTGCTGCTGTAACCTCCACCTGCACCAGTGGTCACCTAAACTTGTTTGGTTTTTCCCTTTGTGCAGTTCCACATCCGTACCAACAGTGTTTCCAACTGTGGCTGCATACTGAATCATGTAAAGAGCTTTAAAATATACTGATGGCTAAGTCCCAGCCCCAGGGACTCTCATTTAATTGATTTGGGGTGCAGCCTGAACAATGAGATTTTTCATAGCGCTCCAGTGATGCTAATGTACAGCCAAAGCAGAGAGCTACTATATCATAAGGCTTCTTTGACCTTTCTCCAGCTTTCTCTGTATCCCTTGAGGGATTCCTTCTAGTTCTTCATGTTCATTTTCATCCACAGGGAATAGAAGACAAATGACCAAATTTCCCATAGTACCGCTACATAGCATACACAAAAACCTCAGTCCAGAGACACTGGGGACATATAGTATTCTTCCACCTTATGTTTTGCAGCACAGCCAGACCTAAGAACATAAAGCCTTTTGTGAGAAGAAAGAGGCCAGACACTCCTTATAATTACTTTAAGAGTCTTAACCTCCTGGGAACACTAAAGAGTGATTAAAATCCAGCTGAATTAAACTCAGGTGGTGGAGGGGGGCAGTGGAAAAGAGAATGAATTCTTAGTTTCAGACAACAACAGGCTTTTAAGTATTTAAGTAGTAATTCTCCTACCTCTCGTTGCTGCTGGTTCAAATTATGGGAATTTCTTTGGCAAAGTGCAATCGTCTCTACAATGGTACCTTCAACATCCTTCAGTGAGGAATCTTCTTCAGTACCTAGAGGCAGAAAGAGTATAGACCTCCCCTAAGGATATGCACCCTACCATTTCAGAGGGTCTTGAAAAACTTTTTCTTTGTGTAACTTTAGTTCTCTATTTTGTAATTCTGATATTGAGGTTTAATAGACTCTAAAACAGATCTTTCTGTGTAGTAGGAGTTTTCTATATAAGTGCCTAACATTCAAAGTACATACAAAGCATACTATACTTAGCACTTCAATATGCTTTACTTACAGACATCTGTTTGTGGATTAATTGGAAATTTTCACTTTTCTTGGTCTACTATTGATTCATTCATTTTTCTGGTATCAAAGTTTGAATTTAGGGCTTCATGCTTTCTCACTTTGCTTGCCCTGCTGGCTATCACTTGAAGTACACCTCCAGCCTAACTTTTTGCTGATTATTTTTGAGATGGACTCTCTCAGACTTTTCTGCTGGGACTATCTTTGAACTGCCATTCTCTGGACCTTAGCTTTCCAAATAGCTAGAATTACAGGTATGAGCCACTGGTGTCCAGCTTTTCCCTTTAATCTTTAAATATAGGTATTTCTCTAAGATTCTGTCTTAGGTTCTTTTTGTCTTTTCACTTTTGATTGATTTCATCCACTTCTGTGGTTTTAATTTTCAAATATACACTTTAGCTTTCTTCCATTTATAATCTGCTAGTTGAATTTTCAACTTGGACACAATCTCCATGTGGAAAGCTTGAAAGCACTCTGAACTTTCCATGCGGAAAACTCAACTTATTTTGCTTATTTTAAATCTGTACCAAAACCAAAAAACCAAACCAAACCAACAACTATAAAAGTAAGTAGAGCTCTGACCCTAAGTAATAAAGACTTGGGCTCATCTACCCTCCCCTTTCTCTGTGTTCTGGTGTTACCAGATTTTATCTGGTGACCAGTGAAGCCCTTCCAGGCTCACATCCTCCTTTATCCCTAAATGCCCCTCCTCTGCTTTGTCTACCTAAGTCTTTATAATCTGACTTCAAAGGTCTGTCACACCTTTACTAGACTCTAATTCATGGGCAATGAAAGTTTCCCCTAATTTTCCAAATCCCTTTGCCACCTTTAGTGCACCTTCATACACTGCAATTGACTTACATTAAAATTTTATTTGCCTGGGCCTCTTTCACAAGACTGCCAGTTTTTAAGGGAGGGAGGACTTTGTTTTGACCATCTGTGTATTACCCATATGAACCAAGTACAATGTCTAGCAATTACTAAATTCTTCAAAATTCTTAAGCACATTGCCAAAATTGAATCTGAAAGCTGGCTATTAGTAGACTGGTTATGAGACCATTACTGGAAATTTATACTTATTTAATTAAAAGAAATGACCTCTCTTGATATACCACCAATAAATCATTACAGTAATTTGAGAAAAATATACTTCTTACTTTCCCCTCAGTTTTTCATGCATTATTTTTTTTTTGGGTCCGCTCGTGGGGCCTGAACTCTGGGCCTGGGCACTGTCCTTCAGCTCTTCAGCTCAAGGCTAGTGTTCTACCACTTGAGCCACAGCGCCACTTCCGGCTTTTTTCTTTTTGCTTATGTGGTGCTGAGGAATCGAACCCAGAGCCTCGGGCATGCAAGGCAAGCGCTCTACCACTGAACTACCTTCCCAGCCCCTGAAAAACTACTCTTATAACATGAAGTCTGAGAAGAAAAATGTCATAAAATGCCATGATTAATAGTCAAAACAATTAAGCATAACTTGATAGTTAAAATAGTAATTAAATGTCTAGGTGGATTATCAACATGGAAAAGTCAATGAAGTATTTACTGAAGCTCAAAAAAAGATTCAGCATAGTACAAATACAATACACAAGCTGGGTGTTGGTAGCCTATGCCTATAATCCTACCTACTCAGTAGGCTGAGATCTGAGGATCCCAATTCAAAGCCAGCCTAGTCAGGAAAGTCTGTGAGAATCTTACCTCCAAGTAACTACTAAAAACACTGAAGTGAAGCTGTGGCTCAAATGGTAGAGTGCTATAGACTTAAGGAAAAAAAGCTCAGGGACAGTGCCCAGGCCCTGTATTCAAGCCATAGGATTGGCACAAACAAACCAAAACCAAAGCAATACAATACATAGACTCTAGCAACTATGACTTAACTATGAAGAAACATAGATCAATTATGCATTGTTAGCCTAACCTCCTCTACCTTAGGAACCACTCCATTATCTTAGGACTTGCTGTAAAGCATGGCCTTTCCCCAAAATCTGATGATATAAGCATTTCCCCAAAATTAGCTGATTCAGGCCTTATCAGGTGACTCAGGCATCAGCAACCATAAATCTTAGCCCTGCCACAACCAAATATCCCACTCTCACTCCCCTCACATTTCACCCAATATAACTGAGCTTGTAGTCCCCTCTAGCTGCTAATCTCAGCCGAGGAGGTAGCCTGTCAAGTTACTGACATTAAACTTCTTTGTATGGGATCATGTGTCTGAGTGATTTTCTTGGGGATGCCTTTCATGTATAGAGAATTAAAACAAATGTGTATTACAGAAATGTGTGGCCAAAAAGTTTAAGAAATACATTGCATTAGAGGTAGGATAGGCTAAAAATCACCTACCAAAGTACCTTCCAGCAGGATATTTTGAAAATGTACATCTAATCTCAGCTACTTGAGAGGTGGGATAGAGATTCTTAGGCTGAGGAGGCAGGCCTGAGTAAAAGTACAAGACCTTATCTTAAAAATAAACTAAAAAGAGGCTGGGAAGATGGCTCAATGGTAGTAGAGTGCTTGCCTTGCATGCATGAGGCCCTGGGTTCGATTCCTCAGTACCACATAAGCAGAAAAAAAGCCGGAAGTGGGGCTGAGGCTCAAGTGGTAGAGTGCTAATCAAGAGCTGAAGAGCTGAGGGTCAGCACCCAGGCCCAGAGTTCAGGCCCCATGACTGACAAAAAAATAAAATAAAATAAAAAGCAAAAGGAGTAGAAGTGTGGCTCAAGTGATAGAGTACTTGCCTAGCAAGTGTGAGGCCCTAAGTTCATTTCCTCAATAACACCAAAAAAAAAAAAAATAGGGTAAAGAATTTGAAAGCTTTTTTCTTCAAAGAAGATAAACAAGCAGCCAAAAATAAAATAAAAAAGATGCTCAACATCACTAATTATTAGGAAAATGCAAATCAAAACTATAATGAGATACTATCTCAAATCTATTAGAACAATTATCAAAAAAGAATAAAGAAGCTAGGCAACAGTTGTTCATGAGTGAAATCTTAGTTCCTCAGGAGGCTGAGCTCTGGAAGACTACAGTTCAGCTGGCCCAGGAGAAAAGTCTGTGAGACTCTGTCACCAAAATAATCAGCAAAAGGCAGTGCTGGAAACATGGTTCAAGTGGTAGTGCATCAGCTGAGCAAGCAAGTATGAGTTTAAACAATAGTTCCATCAGAAAAGCATTAGGAAGCAAAGAAGAAAAGTGGCGGGGATGTAAAAAAATTATCATCCTTATTCACTGGCGATAGTGATATAAAATGGTACAACTATTATGGAAACTATCACAGTGCCTCAAAAAATTCAAAGCAGAGATACGTGTCTCAGTGGTAGGACATTTACCTAGAATGTGTGAGGACCTGGATTCAATCCCTAACATCACATGAAAAAACTGTAGAAAGGAAAGAAAGAAGAAGAGACATAAAATAAAATTATTATGTGATACAGCAATCCCAGACCTGGTTATATACCAGAAATGGAAGCAGGGACTAAAAATGATATTTGCACACCAAAGTTCACAGCATCACCATTCATAGTAGCCAAAGGTGGAATGCCAAAGGATGAATGATAAACAAATGTGCATATATGTGTGTGTGTATATATATATATTTCAGCTTCAAAAAGGAAGAAAACTTTGACATGTTTTCCAACATTTATGGCCTTAAAAACATCATGCTAAGTGAAGAAATAAGCCAGTTAACAAAAGAACGAACACTGTGTGATTTTGTTTGTATGATTTCAATAAAACTCAGAAAGAGAACAATAGAATAGTAACTAGAATGACAGGGAATTCTATAGAATAGTAGTTTCCAGAGACTGGGGGAGTAGGGAATAAGGAGTTGCTGCTTAATAGATTTCCAGATGGGGAGATGAAAAAGTTGAAGCTAGCCAGGCGTTGATGGCTCCTGCCTGTAATCCTAGCTACTTAGGAGGCTGAGATCTAAGGATCATGATTCAAAGCCAACCTGGGCAGGAAAGTCTTTCATCTCCAATTAATCACCAGAAAACAGGTAGTGACACTGTGGCTCAAGTGGTAAAGTGCTCACATTGAGCTGAAGAACTCAGGGACAGCACTCAGGCCCAGAGTTCAAGCCCCACAAATGATCGACTGACCAAAATAAAGTCGAACCTAGATGGTGGCAATCACAACACTATGTATTTTATGCTACATATATTTTACTATAATTTTTTTTTTTTTTGCCAGTTGTGGGGCCTGAACTCTGGGCCTGGGTACTGTCCCTCAGCTTTTCAGCTCAAGGCTAGAGCTCTACCACTTGAGCTACAGTGCCACTTACGGCTTTTTCTACTTATGTGGTGCTGAGGAATCGAACCCAGGGCCTCATGCATGCAAGGCAAGCACTCTACCACTGATCCACCTTCCCAGCCCTTACTATAATTTTTTAAAATACTTAAAAAATGTCAAATCCCATGATAAAATTTTTAATTATTTGTGTCAAAGGCATTCAAGATTCGAAACTGTCAACTTTAACTGCTTTGAGTTAAAATTGTATAGATTCAGTATAGAAACACTATTACTAATTAGAAACTCTCATTTACTGTTCTTTGGCACATTACACCAATTTTAAGGGTGTTACATACTTCATTTATACATAACCAATGTATAGAAGTACAACCAAAAAGATAATCTTGTAGCAGTGAATAGTGACCTGTTTCCTAAATACTAAGCTTGATCAACACTTAGTATACTAAGCTATAGAGATTTAAATGTTTTCTTATTATGAACCTTTGAGAATGAACTAAAATCTGCTAGTGTTAAAGTGGATAAGCAGTAATTATACAGATGAACTATTATCATTATAACTAATAAAAGCAGTTTAACAAAACCTTTTAAAACATGGGGTCATTGGGGCTGGGAAGGTGGCTCAGTGGTAGAGTACTTCCTTTGCATGCATGAGGCCCTGGGTTTGATTCCTCAGCAACACATAAGCAGAAAAAAAAAAGCCAGAAGTGGTGCTGAGAGTGCTAGCCTTTAGCTGAAGAGCTGAGGGACAGCGCCCAGGCCCACAGTTCAGTCCCCAGGACCAGATCCCCCCAGAAAATTAAAAAACAAAACTAAAAAAATGGGGTAATTGAAGAGAAAAACAATTATAAATTATGTTCAAGAACTTACTTTCACCTTGATGTGTTATCTCTTGAAGTTTGCTTTGTAGTCTCTAGGAAGTAAAAAAACACAAGAGGTAACAAAAACATTTTTATCCACTCTTTCTTTCTTTCTTTCTTTTTTTCTTTCTTCCTTTCTTTTTCTTTCTTTCTTTATGCTGGTCCTGGGGCTTGAACTCAAGGTCTGCACACTGTCCCTGAGCTTCTTGTTCAAGGCTAACACTCTACCACTTGAGCCACATTTCCACTTCTGGCTTTTTGTTTTATAATTTAGTGGAGATAAATGTCTCACAAACTGTTCTGCTTGGGCTAGCTTTGAATTGTGATCCTCAGATCTCAGCCTCCTGAGTAGCTAGAATTACAGGTCTGAGCCACCAGTGCCCAGCTCCATCATACCTGTAATCCTAGCAACATAGGAGGCTGAGATGTGAGGATTGCTGTTCAAAGCCAGCACAAGCAAGAAAGTCTGTAAGACTCTTATCCCCAATAAACTACAAAAAGCTGGAAGTGGAGCTGTAGTTGAAGTGATAGAGTGTTAACCTTCAGCAGAAAAAGTCCAGGGACAGCACCCAGACCCTGAGTTCAAGCCCCAGGATCAGGAAAAAAAAAGAATAGAATGCTCCCTTATTGTCATTCAGAAACAAATATTTGTATATAGCTAACAGTATGGAAAAGGGACCTAAAAGATCAAGTGTCCCTTATTTTGTCTATATATGCATCTTTTATACACTGCCACATAGTTGTCACTGACACCCCTCAGGACAGAAATGAGTATTAGGACTTACCCATCCTTTGCATAAAGTTATTCACTCTAGTGAATTCTAGGTCTTTAGATGACTTTAACTGATAGTCTAAAGGCTTCTTAATATATATTGAAGTTGATCCTAATATATTTCTCTACCTAAACTTTGTTTTCTTTTTTTTTTCTTGGAGTTCCCTATAGGCCAAATTCACAGCTAAAATCATGACTCAATACCTATTCTCACTAACCTTATACAGAGTCAAATGATCAGTAAGTTCCTGTATTTGTCCTGTTCCTTTCCATCACTACTGCCACACTGATAGCAAGCTCACCTACATACACCTACACCAACCACTACAATGACCTTTCAAAGGCTCTGGGCATCTCCCTCCTCTGTAATTCACTTTCTGCCTATTTAGTCACCATAATAGTCTTCATGAAACAAGTTAGTTCCTTATTTTTGACTCTCTACTGATCCTACAAAATCTGTTCAAATCTGAACTGAGTCTTTGTTTTGGCCTATATGTGGTTTAATTGAGCCCCAGTAAAGCCACTCTCCTTGTAGCCTACACTTCTTCATATTTTCAAGGCTTTGCCAGTAATGGTCTTATACCCTGCCAGGAGCTCCTGTATCTTCTTCCCATATCTAGGCCAAGAATGCTTTTACTTATCTTTTAATACTAGGTTCATACTATTCCCACAGAAAAACTACAAAGAAAAAAAAGAGATGTAGGGGTAATTTATAGATTAAAAGAAGAGCCTGCACAAAAGCTTCTGTGAGGTATTCTTTGCAGGCTGTTTTAGAATTGTATGGCTCGAAAGAAAGTAGAAGCCAATATGGAACACTTTTTTGATATAAGTAGGACATCTCTCACCTACTTCTAACTGGATGACAATACAAAAAGAAAACTTACATGACACCTTATGCCTCAGTATGGCTACTATGAAAAACACAGAAAAAAGAAGTGTTGGAAAGACACACAGAGCCTTGTGCATTCCTGGTGATGTCATTCACAATAGCCCTATGGTGGAAGCGACCTAATGTTATTTGAATGAACAAAACATGGTACATACATGGAATGAAATGTCATTCCACCTTTAAAAAAAAGGGAAAAATTCAAATATGTATTACAGCTTGGAACAACCTTAAAGATACTATGCCAAGTGAAATAAGCTACAAAGAAAAGGTTAACTATTTAATGATTCCACTTGTATGAGATAGCTAGAAAGATAGAAAGATAGGTAGATAGGTAGGTAAACAGATAGATAGATAGATAGGAGAATGGTGGCTACCAAGGGTTGATGTGGGCAGGGAATGGGAAGTAATGTTTAATGAGTATCAAGTTTTTAACTGGGATTAAAACTTTCTGGAGATAAATGGCAGTAGTGGTGGTGGTTATATAATAATTTGTCTACACTTTGATCTATGAGACTAGCACATTTAAAATGACTAAGATGGTAAATTTTATACCATATGTGTTCTATAAATAGTCTTTTATATTTTTATGCCATTCCAGAGGCTTGAACTCAGGGCGTTATCCTTGTGCTTTTTTTGCTCAAGATGGGAGCTCAACCACTTAAGACACAGCTCCAAACGCTTTTTAGTGGCTAACTGGAGAAGAGTCTCATGAACTTTCCTGCCCAGAGTTAGCTTTGAACTGAAATCCTCAGTTCTCAGCGTCTGGAGTAGCTAGGATTACTGGCATCAGCTACTAGCACCTGGATCTAAAAATAATTTTAATGGAAAATTATTTTATCGATAAAGCACCAAATACTGGTGAGAATATAAGACAATCAAAACTTTTAATACATTATCAGTGGGAGTCTAAAATGGCAGAACCTTTTAGTACAGATAACACTTGCATAAGAATATACCAGATTTTGTAACAGCCAAAAAATCTAGAAATAGCCCAGATATCACTCAACAGAATAGCATAATCACACAATCAGACAGCATCAAATTACTGATAAAATAGAGAGATAAGTCTCAGAAACATTATGCTGGGAAAAAATACTTATATACAACAACTTATCAGATATTGAAAACAATCATAAGTGAATTTTTCTGTGAGTTGGGAGCATGAAGGGACTTTCTGGAGTAAAGGCAAGGATTCTTATGTTCTGAGGACTTAGCTTACAAAAATAGGTGCATTTGTCAAAAAGCTCATCAAATTTGTAGGTTTTATTTATTTTTGGTGATATAAATTTTGTCTAAAAAATGCCACCAAGACATACCAAATTCTAGAGTTGGATGTCAGTGGCTAACATCTGTAGTCTAACTATTCAAGACTGTAAGGCATGAAGAATGGTGGTTCAATGTCAATACAGGCAGAAAAGACTATGTGAGTCAATTTTCAATTAGTCAGCAAAATGCTGTGCTAGAGGTATGGTAGAATATAGCAAGAGTACAAGGCCCTGAAGTAAACCATAGCACCAACACACACACACACACACACACACACACACACACACACACCAATTCAACTGTAATCAATAATACACATTATAAAAATATTAATAAGTAAAAAGTACTTTGTCTAAAACATCATGAAATATAAGAAGTTAAAATGGACTTATGAATCGATACAAATATGACAAGAAAGACACAGTCAAATGTTACCTCTAGCATTATCAAGAAAGCACCATGAATATCTCCTTTCTTTTCCAATAGATAAGCAGTGACTTCATGGAGCTGATACTTCTGAGTAATCTAGGGGGATAAAAAAGGTAAATATTCTCATTTATAATCCAGTTTTAGAGAGAGGAGATCCTGGAAATGATCTGTACAACCTGGGAGGGGGGTCCAGGGAGAGAGAGGGAAAGAGGGAAAAAATGAGGGTGGGGTAACAAATTAGACAAGAAATGTAAATACTACCTTATATAAATCATTCCATTGTAGTATGTTGTTTTAAAGTATAATATATAAATACTTGACTTTCTAGTTTTATAGTGGCCCATTTGGCAGTTCTAATTGGACAAAATTCATTTTTAAATTGCAATTTTTAAAGAATGTTTTGCATCTGAATGATGTATATTCACTAAAGAGAAGCTAACATATACACATAAACAATAAAATATAAACTAGAAATTAATCAAATGTAATTGCACATAAAATATTTAGAACAAAATGATGAAAATATACTTAGGAAGTCTTATAAAAGTTAATGAACTAAGAATATCTAATCGACTAAAAAGATCAAATAAGTACAGAAAATGACAGCAAATAAATAAACAAGAACGAAGTTTGACAAGTGCCTTGGAAAAGGTTAATAAAGCAAAAAAAATACTTAAGAGGAAAAAGGAGGCTCAAATAACACATTAATGGGTTTAGAAGATCAAAGGAGAAAAATATGAGTATCTCAAAAAATACAGAAAATCATTTGGTAAAATGCAGCACCTGTTCATGACAAAAACAAACACAAAATACTTACCAAAGCTAGAAATAAAATTTTTAACTTAATAAAAATTATCTTTCAACATACTACAAGAAATACCATATTTCATTCAATGGAAAGTATTTGGCATATTCCTGTAAAACCAGGACCAAGGCTAGAAGGTATCACTGTTTTTATTCAATAATTGAGAACCCTACATACTGGGTGAGAAAGATTGGAATGAAAATTTTTATAAAGTGAAAAAAAAAATCTGCCACTATTCTTGGAAATATTTCCATAAACTATCAAAAAAAACTGTTTGAACTGCAAAAAATAGGCTTATTGATAAATGCAAAACACACAAACATTAATCACATTCAAATGCCACAGTAGTAAATAATAAAAAAAAAGTCATTTAAGAAAGTTCCTTGCACAATAATAGAAAAAGCTATAAAGTATCTAGGAACCAATTTAAGAAAATTTGTGTAAGAATCTTATGTAAAAATTATAAAAACCTATAGAAGGGATGAGACATTTAAAAAATGCAAATGTTTCTAAATGTGAACAATATACTAATGTCATCTCTATCTGAATTAATATACAAATACACTTTGTTTTTTAAAATCAAAGCTTCAGAAGGATTTTTTTTGGCTGGTCTTGGGGCTTGAACTCAGGACGGGGGCTCTGTCCCTGAGCCTCTCTATACTCAATGCTAGTGCTCTACCACTTGAGCCACAGAGCCATTTCCAGTTTTTTCTGAGCAGTTCATTGGAGACAACAGTCTCACTAACTTGCCTGCTCAGGCTGCCTTTTGAACTGTGACCCTCAGATCTCAGCCTCCTGATTAGCTAGGATTAAAGGCATGAGCCACTGGTGCCAGGCTCAGAAGGATATTTTTTTTAAGTAATTTGATGTGATCCAGATACTGATGTGGAACAGTAAGAGGTCAAAAGTAACCAAAGTATTTTAAACAAAAACAATGAAGATGCAGGACACATTCTCCAAAACAATAAATTTTACTCTAAAACTATATCTAAAATATGTGGGATGGGGATAGAAACTGACAAAGAAACAAAGGAAAAGAAGTGAAGCCACAATAGATCATGCATATTTGAGAGTTTGACATAAAGTAGTATGGTGCAAAGAATCAGTGAGGAAAGAATCATAAAATGATACATGAACCACTGACCACCATGTGAGGGGAAAAAAGATAGAAACTTCTCCTTGATAAACCGAGTAAAATAAATTCCAGTTGGATTAAAAGCCTAAGATGTAAGAAATAAAATGTAAAACTTAAGATATACTTTGTGCCATCAAAACAGAAATAGAAACAGACACGCATATAAGCTTAAATTTTAACGGGAAAAATAATAAAACAGAACACTGAAAGCCAAGTTAAAAGAAATGCCGTATTAGATTAGAAGGTGACATCTCTACCACATAAAATAGCAAAGTAATAGAATCAGAAATTAGGAAGAAGTTCTAGAACACAATAAAAGAATGAAAAACCTCAAACAAGTTATTCGGAATCCTTAAGCAATGTCATGAATATTCAATGATTACTTATTAGTAATCAATGAGTCCTAAAATATTAGGAATCATAACGGATGTGGGAAATAGCAAATATTAACTATTGCTCATAATAGAAACAGGGATTCAAGTAGGCAGTGTCAATTGAATTAAGCTACTGTATATTAACACATATATGTGCATATATATTATATATAGTGTATATATATATATATATATATGTATATATAAATTTTTTGTGTGTGTGCTGCTCCTGGGGCTTGAATTCAGAGCCTGGGTACTATTATCCCTGAGCTTTTGTGTTCAAGCCACAGCTCCACTTCTGGATTTTTGGTAGTCAACTGAAGATAAGAATCTCATGGACTTTCCTATTCGGGCTGGTCTTGAACCATGATACAGGTGTGAGCCACTGGTGACCAGCTATATATATTATCTAAATAACTGCATTGCCAGAAAATCTTATATGGGTGCAAGAATGTATGTAGAAGAACATGTATAAGAGCACTGTTTTTAACAGTAAAAGGCTGAAAACATTCAAATATTTATCAAAAGAGATGTAAACAGACTGGAAAATCAGACTATTCTATGTCCAGTAAGATGAAGAAGGTTGGTCTGTGGAGGGAAACCAGTGAGAGTGAGGAGGGAGGAGAGAGTGAAATGGAAGCATGGGGAAATGCATGACCAAAGTATTTTATATGCATGTGTGAAAACAGAATAAGGAAGTCCATTAAGAATTTAAAAAAGAGGAGAGTATAAGAAAGCATAAGAAAGGAGATGAGTTTGAACAATATGAATATATAAATATGCCACAATGAAACCTCTTTGTACAATTAATATATTCTATTAAAAAAATAAGGACTGGGCACCAGTGGTTCATGCCTATAATCCTAACTACTCAGGAGGTTCAGATCTGAGGATGGTGGGTTTGAGGCTAGTAGGGCAAGAAAGGTTGTAACTCTTTTCTCTGCTAAACTATCAAAAAAAAAATCTAGAACTGGAGATGTGGCAAGTGGTAGAGCACTAGCCTTGAGCAAAAAAAGCTCAGGCTCAGCATTCAGTTAAAGCCCCAGGCACAAAAATAACCAAAAACAAAACACAGAAAACAAACAAAAAACCCCCAACAAAACCCCAGTTTGAAATCAGCTGACAATATGATTACTATTAAAATTGATTTAGCGAGTACACATGTATTTGATACTTTGCACACTTCTAAATGTTTGAAATATTTTGTAAACAATTTTTAAAGTAGGTGGGCAGTTCAGGAGCTCAATAAAGAAAATACAGGGTATTTATCAGTTTGTTGATAGTAAAAGAAAAGAAATAATGATATATTTAAAATGAAATTTAAAGGAGAACATACTAGGCTTGATACTGGTTGGTATATAATAAACACATATCACACATCACACATCACCCCCCCACACACACACACATACACACACACATTCACTTCATTTGGAAAAAGGAAGCAGATCAAGGCAATGAATTGTGCTAAAACAATTAGATTACTATTTAGCCTATTATAGGTTATGGCACCATAGGACTATTTAATCATTCGTATCTGTATATAAGAGTTTACTTTTCTCCTTCAAATGTTTTTCCTGAGTTCCGTTTTTCTAGGCCTCATTGAGTTGGCTAGAGGTTGACTCATAAGAGGTTAGACATGTGTTGTTTCTGACCTTAATAGACTGTCACAACAATTATGGTCTGCACTATGGAATCAGACTACTTGATTTAGTATCTGATGATGCCACTTACTAGCTATTAATATCTGTGATTACCTTGTGCTTATCTGGCAAAAGGGGCAATTTTTAGGACAAGTTATTCTTTTCTTTTGTACATTGTTGGCCTTACCTGAATAGTTTCTTCCAGCCGGTAGCACTCAAGGACTTGCAGTGTCTCTATAACTTGGTGTGGCTTAAACTGACACAATAGTTCAATGAACTGCTCTGTAATACTGGGAGATATTTGTAGTGACTCATGATTTGCATGAATACCTTCCCTGCAAACAAACAATGGCACTACTTCACACATCTCTAATTGAAGGCAGCAGGTGATAAATATATATATATGAAAACCCAAATCAGCTTCTGGTCAGATAAAAATGTACATTCAAAATGGCATATTCAAGTCCATCATATAACGTCAGGAACATTTTAACTAAAAATACGTTATTTTTTATATTGAAGAATCAAAGAAATGATATTCAGATGAGTCTCTTCTAAGTTATATGCAAAATATCCAAAATAATATATCCAAAACAATACTTTGCTGTGAAATAAACAAGACCCAATTCACTCCAAACACTCTAAAAGCACCAATCATATCATGCTGTAATAACTTATTTGTCTGTTGTAAAAAACTCTGTGATGGCAGACATAATAGCTAGCTTCTCACTAATAAATCTTTAAAGCCAAATAATATCTTACATGTAGAAAGAGCTATTTTTTTTGGTTCTGTTAAAACAAAAGTGTTGAACAATAAAATCAATAATATTTATTTGTTATTTGCTTTGTATGCAGCGACAAAACCCTATATCCATGACGCCTACACAGAAACTTTAGAAGGAATGTTGGTTTCCTCATGGTGGAAAATACTGTGGCCCAAAGGAACTATTAAGGAAATCAACTGATACTCATGAAGATCTAAGAATCTTTTTCATTACAGTTTTTTTTTTTTAAATTTTGGGGGGTCCGATCGTGGGGCCTGAACTCTGGGCCTGGGGGCTGTCCCTCAGCTCTTCAGCTCAAGGCTAGCTCTCTACCACTTGAGCCACAGCGCCACTTCTGGCTTTTTTCTTTTTGCTTATGTGGTGCTGAGGAATCAGAACCCAGGGCCTCATGCATGCAAGACAAGCACTCTACCACTGAGCCACCTTCCCAGCCCCTCCATTACAGTTTTAAAAGGAGTCAGTTCCTTTGGAGAGTCCTTTCTTCCCTTCAGAATTACTAAACTTAGCTTGTCATTCTACATCCTTTGACTGGAGAATTGTGTCTATTAGTATTAGGTGTTGGAAATAAGTACATCCTGTCATTCCCACCTCTCCCCCAGTTTTGGTTAGTTTTGTACATATCTCACAAAAATATGAACCAAAGTATGGTATATACAGGGGAGGATTCCAATGATGTAACTCCTTTCAACAACTAACTTACCCTTTAACAAAATGAATACCAGGAATCTGGAATATGCGTTGTCTGTGGGAGGGTAAGGCCAATGGACACAGGAAGGATAGGCAAATATAATCATAATATTCAATGTGCCTATATGAAAATGGAATCAGGGATACTGGGGTTGGAAAAGATAGGGGTGAACAGTAAAAGGGGGTAACATCGATCAAGATGTATTATGCTCATAAACTGACACATTAAATTGAAACCCCTTTATATAACTACTTAAAGGTAATAAAAAATTAAAGTTACTGTACAGAAATGCAGGGACAGAGGGTGAACAAATGCAACAGTGGTGTTCACTAGACACTATATTGAAAATGAACTGTGGGTGGGGATGGGAGAGAAAAACTGGTAGAGAGTGAGGAAAGGGGTGACAGTGTCCAAAAAGAAATGTACTCTTTACTTGATTTATTATAATAAAAAAATGAATTACTAAACTAAGGTAAAAAAATGAGGAGAATTGGAAGAAGGTTAATGAAACACAAAAGAGGTGGTTTGGGAAAACTAGCCTTCTAAAAAAAAGGCAGACTTTCTAAAGCAGTATTTCCAAGCCTTTCTCTTAACAGTGAAAACTAGAAAACAAAGTAAGATTACTCACAGGGCACTCTGGCTATCTGGAGTACTGAAGGGATCAGTGTCTAAACACACCTATAACCTTGGGCAGTACAGATAGTCACATGATGGGCTTCTGGATTCCCAAGGGAATGATGTGGATTTGGTCCTTATTCTGTAAATGACAGAAGTACTCCTTTTTTTCTTTTTCTTTTTTAACTAGTAAGGGACTTAAGCTACAGCAAAAGATTATATTTAGACACAGGAGATCTTTCCTAAGAAAGAGCTCTGTGATACTCAGCTAGACCAGAGTCTCAGTGCTGTGCTATTTGAGGCTTTCAATACTTGCTGGTGGGCTAATCCCAGTTCTCCTCAGACTGGTTGCAAAATCCAAAGAGCAAATTTTAAATTTTATTCGGTATCTTATAACTGCCTTGCAAAATTCAAACACTAAGTTTTGTTAAGTAACTGGCTAATCTCCATGTATATCACCATCTTAGCTCTTACCATGTCACTAAAACACTGTTTAAGTGTTTGTGTCCTCATTACACTTATTAATCCCACTAGAGAAATGAGCAGGTTGCAGTCCTCACAGTGTTCCCAGCATTGGCATGGTCCTGGCCCACGATGAATAAAAGCCAGCAAAAGAACAATGAATGGAATAGAACAAACTATAAATAGTTCATAGCCTGCCTTCAAACAGAGGAAACAGACTATAGGGTACTGAGGCTTGGAATATATCCTGTTAGAAAGTTCTGAGAAATTAGAAGATATTCCTGGTAAATCCATACTATGTGAAGTAGTTCTCTATGTAGAACTGTGATTTTGTGATATAAGAAATACATATTTTGCTGGGGGCTGGTGGCTCATGCCTATAATCCTAGCTACTCAGGAGGCTGAGATCTGGGGATCAAAGTTCAAAGCCAGCCCAGGCATGAAGTCTGTAAGACTCTTATCTCCAATAAATCACCAGAAAAACAGAAATTGGTGCTGTGGCTCAAGTGGTAGAGCACTAGCCTTGAGCTGAAGAGCTAAGGGACAGAGCCAGGCCCAGAGTTCAAGCTCCACAACTGACCAACCACACACACTCACATACACACACAAAAGAAATACTACCCTAAGTTCCTGGCACATAGATCTCTAAAGGTCTAAGTATCTTTTTATATGCTAATGACTGGTAGGTTGGGGCTCCAGACAGACTCTGGATGGAGGTAGATCTTGTTCCAGGGGAGATGAGCTATGTAATCAACTGCATGGTTAGAATTTTCAGTACAACATCCCTTCTCTCTCTCTGGAGAGGAAAGGGGTAGAAAGTAGAGTTGATCAATGATGCCTATATATTGTCATGGATACATAATAAAGCCTCCATAAAAATCCATAAGAAAAGGTTTGGAGAGGTTTCAGATTCCTAGACACAAGAAAGTACTTGGAGGATAGTGGAAGCTCCTCACCCCTTCCTACATTTCTTGTCCTGTGCATCAATTCCTCTTGGTTGCTTTTGTGCAACCTTTGAAATAACCTTCATAATAAACAAAATACCTCCATATGGTGTCCTGAGTTCTGTGAGCCTTGAACTTGTGAGAGCTCACACCAAGGACAAGTATACAGTGTCAAAGTTGAGTTAAATTGTGGGCCACCAAGTCAAGTCTACTGGAGAACTTACTTTATTGATGTGTGGGCATATTTTGATGATTGGTTTATCCTATCTCTTCAAGAGATAGGTTGTCTCTTACAAGAACTATCATATAAAAGATAATGAGAGAGCCTGGCATTGGTGGCTAATGGTTACAATCCTAGCTACTCAGGAGGCTGGGATCTGAGGATTGTGGTTCAAAGCCAACCTCAGGCAGGAAAGTCTGTGAGACTCTTATCTCCAATTAACTACCAAAAAGCCAGAAATGGGGCTGTGGCTCAAAGTGGTAGAGCACTAGCCCTGAGGACAAAAGCTCATGAACAGTGCCCAGGCCCTGAGTTCAATCCCCAAGATCAGCACACACACACACACACACACACACAGACACAGAGACACACACACAGACACAGACACAAACACAGACACACACACACACACACACACACACACACACACACACGGCAATGTTAACCAACAGACTCACTCAGGTGAGCCTGTGTACTGTCAAGATGTTTATGCCAAACTGTAGGTGTTTTTAGTATTCTATCTACATAAGAGTTCTGTGAATATGTCTTATAAATGCAAGACTATGGAGCAAATTAAGATTTGATGTATCTCCCAATAAATCACAGTACTTAATTCCTCCCAGATTATTTATTGACAAAACTGTTTACAAGAACTGAGGATGTGAGTATGTATCAATCCTAGCAAATCACCCAAATGAAGAGATTTTGATGCCCTGGTTTATTAGGAAAACAATGTGTCTGATAAGGAATGATCAGGGAACATCAACATAATCTAAATTTTAATGAATAGGCTGAGATATTAATGAATTTGTATCCATTTTTGGCTGTTGCTTATCAGTCCTGAACATAAACACAATTTGTTACATCCATCTGTTAGTCTTCTGTTAGCTAACTGCTGTACTCTATAACCAATGCTAACATTAATGGCTGTCAGAATTATGTCTTCTAAACCTCAACTGTATCCATTTTTCTGAGAATCTCTATTTTAATGCCAGTATTGGCTGTAAGGACATAAAGATTTAACTATGTAGAAGGGAAAATTTCACAAGGCATATACATGCTTTGTGATTTGTAACAGAATGCATGTGTACAACAAAAACTTCACAAACCCCAAGACTCAGGCTGAGACTACATTCACCATTCCTCAGTTTGTAAAACTGCCATAAATTATAACCTGCACATTGGTCATTTCTAGGGAAGGATAAAAGCTTTAAAAACTATACTAAAACATTTCTAAAATCCAAGTTCTGACTTCCTAGTATTTGATAAAGAAAACAAGTGTTGTGCTAGAGTAAAAAGTCTGGTATACATCCTCTTCCTCACGCTAAAATTTAGGCCAGCTTTGACTTTTCTTCCTCTCTAAGGAAAAAGACTTCATAATCTTTCATTATGAAAACTTAGGACTGTATCAGTTTACTAAGTCCTGCACACCTTGCTTCTCTGTTCAGTCCCGTCTACTCAGTCTTGGGAAGGAGGAGGCCCACTGATGAATACTCAGTACATTTTAGGCTGAGAACTCAACTATATCACTTGAAACACATGAGTAAAGAAAACCTTTTTTTTTTCTGCAGCTTTCATTCAAACCAAGTTGTTTCACAAGCCTTTAGGTTAAAATTTCAGCTTCCCATACACATTCCATGTTGGAAATACCACACTGTAATCCTGAGCCAACTAAACAAAAAATGTGTGAGTGGGCCAACCTGCCTGAAAAAGACTTTAAATGAGATTGTCATTGGTAGCAAAGACAATAGCTATAAAATCTTAAGTATTGATCCAATACCAAATTCACAGGTATTCATAAAATAACCAAATCAATCCCAATGAAACTATAATACAATAAACACAATAATGCTTATAATTTGACAAGCAACTGGCTTAGAGGTAAACCTGTTCTCTGGCAAAAAGGAATCCAGTGGCATATTTTATACCTGTAATTCATATAAGAACCTTTGGGGGGCTGGGAAGGTGGCTCAGTGGTAGAGCTCTTGCCTTGCATGCCTGAGGCCCTGGGTTCGACTCCTCAGCACCACATAAGCAAAAAGAAAAAAGCTGGAAGTGGTGCTGTGGCTCAAGTGGTAGAGTGCTAGCCTTGAGCTGAAGAGCTGTGGAACAGCACCCAGGCCCAGAGTTCAGGCCCCACAACCGGACCCCCCAAAAAAAAACAAAAAACAAAAACAAGAACCTTTGGGGACTTGGTTATTGCTAATTAACTGGATGAAGTCTCATAGGCTTTCCTGCCTCTATAATGGCTTTGAATCCAATATTAATGATAGACAACAAAGTACACATATAAGAAGTTCACAGAATACCAATAAGAATAATTAATAAAAAGAATAAACCTACACATATAATATTAAAACTTCAGAAGAACAAGTAGAAAATCTTGTAGAAAATGGTGGTATGAGGGCTGGGAAGGTGGATCAGTGGTAGAGCGCTTGCCTTGCATGCATGAGGCCCTGGGTTCGATTCCTCAGCACCACATAAGCAAAAAGAAAAAAAAGCCAGAAGTGGCGCTGTGGCTCAAGTGGTTAAGCGCTAGCCTTGAGCTGAATGAAGAGCTGAGGGACAGCGCCCAGGCCCAGAGTTCAGGTCCCACGACTGGACCCCCCTCCCCACCTCCCCAAAAAGGAAATGGTGGTATGGTGGAGACATTTTATCTATAGAAGAGCAAGAGTAAGAATTACACCAGACCTTTCTTCAAAAAAAAAAAAAAAACACACACAAAAAACACAAAACACCAGAGGGTCTGGGAAGGTGGCTTAGTGGTAGAGTGTTTGCACTGCATGCATGAAACCCTGGGTTCAATTCCTCAGTACCACATAAACAGAAAAAAGCCAGAAGTGGCGCTGTGGCTGAAGTGGTAGACTGCTAGCCCTGAGCAAAACAAGCTCAGGGATTAGTACAAAGGCAACACACACACACACACACACACACGAAAGAGAAGACTGAAGTCAAATACTTAAAACACTGAAAGGAAAAACTACCAACTAAGATACCTGTATCTAGGAAAATTATTTCTCAAAAGTTAAAGGAGAATTCTTTCTTAGGCAAAGGAAAGTTGGAATGTACTGCTGGCACACCCACCTAGAACTGTTGAAAGCAGTTCTTCAGGAAAAAGGAAAGTGATTTATGTCAGAAACTTTAACTGACAGAACAAAGGAAAGAACACTGGAGAAGGAATAAAATAAAATCTTATGACTCTTAATTGGCCTATCAAAACGTTGTGCATTCAAAAGTTATAGCAATAATGTACTCAATAATTACAGCTTATGCAATGAAATCCTCTCTTTATAAGTAAAATAAAGCAGTAAAAATTACAGTTTATGGATAAGTAAAATGAATGACAGTAATAAAGCATTGGAAATGTTATAGGAAGGCACTTAGACTACCACAAAGTGCTACATGCAATTTGTAAGTGGGCTTGCATTAGTTGCAAATGTATATGGCTAACTAAATAGCAACCCATTTAAAAAAAGTATTATTGAAAGCTGGGCACTGATGGCTCATGCCTGTAATACTAGCTACTCAGAAGGCTAAGGTCTGAGGATCAAGGTTCAAAGCCACCCCAGGTAGGAAAGGCTGTTAGACTCTTATCTCCAATTAACTACCAGAAAACCTAAGTGGTGCTGTGGCTCAAAGTGGCAGAGTGCTAGCCTTGAGCAAAAGAGCTCAGGCCCTGAGTTCAAGCCCCACAACTGACAAGAAAAATGTATAATTGATATGAAGTGTAAAAAAGACCTGATTTATATAAAATGCTCAATTAAAACTACAAGGCAGAAAATGAGTTAAAGATAAAAAAACACAAAACAAAAAGAAACAATGAAAAGGGTAAACAACAGAAAACAGAAACATATACATATCTTATATATATACCTATATAGGATATATATGTATAGCTCTATCTGGATATATCTCTGTAGATATCTATCTATCTATCTATCTATCTATCTATCTATCTATCTATCTATCTATCTGAGAAGAAAGTAGATATCTATCTATCTATCTATCTATCTATCTATCTATCTATCTGAGAAGAAAGAATTGTAAATGCCACAAAGTACGTGGGGCTTGAACTCTGGGCCTGGGCGCTGTCCCTCAGCCCTTCAGCTCAAGGCGAGCACTCTACCACTTGAGCTACAGTGCCACTTCCAGTTTTCTGGTGGTTTATTGGAGATAGGAGTCTCACGGTCTCTCCTGCCCTGGCTGGCTTTGAACCGCGATCCTCAGATCTTAGCCTCCTGAGTAGCTAGGATTACAGGCGTGAGCCACTAGTGCCCGGCGATAAAGTAATTCTTTAAATAAAAATAAAGCAAAGTTTTGAAATTTGTAGCACTCATAGGCTAGTATTCATTGTATAAGAAATGTGAAAAGCAGAATAGAAACTTTTTCAAAGAACATAGTGAACTTAAACTATTCAAATCTGGGGGGTTTTTTTGAGCATGCTGGTCCTGGGGCTTGAACCTAGAACCTGGATGCTGTCCCTAAGCTTTTTTGCTCAAGGCTTTACCATTTGATTCATAGAGCTACGTTTGCTTTTTGGTGGCTAACTGGAAATAACAATTTTAGGACTTTCCTTCCTGGGCTAGCTTCAAACTATGTTCCTTAGATCTTAGTCTCCTTAGTATTACTGATATGAGCCACCAACAGCTGGCTAGTTAGTAGTATTTTTACATTATTTTGGGCAGTTTGCCAATTTGGTACTAAATTAGGCTTACATACTTTACATAAAGTTTGGCTATTGGCCATCTTCCCTGTTTCCTTTTTTGTTTTTCCTTTGGTGCCAGTCCTGGGTCTTGAACTCAGAGCAGGGCACTGTCCCTGAGCTTTTTTGCTCCAGGCTAGTAGTCTACCACTTGAACCACAGCTCTCCTTGTAGTTCTCTGATGGTTACTTGGAGGTAAAGTCTCAAGGACTTTCCTTCCTGGATTGTCTTTCAACAGGGCTCTTCAGAACTCAGCCTCCTGAGTAGTTAGTTAGGATTATAGGCATGAGCCAACAGTGCCTGACTCCTGTCTTCTTTTGAAAATAGCTTTTTTTCTATTATGAAAGCTAATAAGGATATTTATTAACTAATTTTTAATTTCAAAATATTTCCTTAAAATGAATTTTCCAAAACAGAATCACTAAATCAAAGCACACATATTCCTTTATAGCTTTTAATTACATATAAAAAAAGTGGTACTCAAGAAAATAATGGGGCTGAAGAGGAGGCACAGGTTCACAAAAGGAGGAATACAACAAGTGGTAGTTCCTTTGAGCAAATGGTCTGAAAAGATAAACAGGAGGAGGGAAGACAGGGAAGTAGCCAGGCAGGCCTGGATCAGATTAAGACAAGTGTGGACTTCACTTTCATTAATGGAAACTGAAAGAATTATTTTTTATTTTTATTTTTTTTTTGGTTGTGGGGCTTGAACTCTGGGCCTGGCCACTGTCCCTGAGCTCTTCAGCTCAAGGCCAGTGCTCTACCACTTAAGCCACAGTGCCACTTCTGGTTTTCTGGTGGTTTATTGGAGATAAGAGTCTCATAGACTTTCCTGCCCCGGCTGGCTTTGAACTGTCATCCTCAGATCTCAGCCTCCTGAGTAGCTAGGATTACAGGCGTGAGCCACCGGGTGCCCAGCTTGAAAGAACTTTTGAGTATGAGGAGGCAAACATTATCATTATTTGTTTGTTGAGAATTAGCTAATTAGACATTAGGAAGACTGGTTGGAAAACTAGGTTTTTTAAAAAAAAAAAAAAAAAACAACAGAAGGGAGATGCTAAATGTCTGAACCAGTATAGTGAAGGTCTGGATATAGGCTTGCATACTGAAGAGATATGGAAGACTTGTAGACTTGTTTGTTTTCAGATGGAATCTCACTAGGTTGTCAAGGCTACTCTTGAATTTTCAAGTTCAAGTAATTCTGCCTCAACCTCTCCAGTGGCTGGGACTATGTACATGACTCCCCTGGCTAAGTAAGATGTTGACTGCCTGGTTCTGTGTACCATGGCTGAGAAAGTAGAGTGGCTGTGAGTATAGAAAGTAAAAGCCTAGTATCACTCTCAGGATTTAATTTGGGACATTTATGCCCAAATAGCCTGCTTACCGGTGTGTTTCCCCCAGTAGAATGTAAGTTCTACTAAGTTCTAGAAGGCAAGGACCTATCTAACTTACCTGGTTCTCTCCCTTGCCAGTCACCAGGCTTAGTAGTTTGTAGCTACTCAGAAATTGCTAAATGAAAGAAATAGGATAAAAGAAAGGGAAAGAAATGTCGACAGAGCCATTTTGTAAGAGAAAATAAAGAAGGAACATATCTTGGCAGGAAACAGCATATATAGCAATTTCACTATAAATAATTATTGAATAATGGGATAAAGAATTGAATACATGCAGGAGATGCATATGTATGCACAGAGACAGACAACAGACTAGGAGATGATGTTAAAATTTAAAAGGATGAAATGAATCTGGGCTGCCAGCAAGATACTAACTATAAAGATGTGCTATTGAAAAGCAAGCCTTACCATGCCAAAACCACCTTGGCCACTAACTGTACTTACCATAGAGGAATGTATTTTTATATGTTAAAGTTCATGAATATTTATTATGTCCTAATTTTCTAATTTGGAAATGTGCTATTTCAACACTGAGTATCAAAATCTTAAAATATCCCTTTGAAAATACCCATAGAAATACTGACAGATTCAACTACAGCCCCATGTGGAACCATTTCCATAATCTATATTTTGCTTCTTGGCAAAGTTATTCATTTTCTTAGCAGTGTTCAATTTTCTGTGTTATTTTCTTACAAGGAAAGTCATATATTTCAGAGGTCTCCAGGACATTGTTAACAAAGACCAAATCCACAGGACTAGGAAAATGAAACTAAGGAAAATGTTTTTAACATACACACACTTGCACATTTTCCCCGTTTGTAGCGCATGGCCTCACACAACTCATCATTGTCCTTTGTATTGTCCTTCAACATGCACAGTACACAAAGGGCCTGCATCTGGATGTGAATTCATCAGAACCCCTGTGAAAACTGGTGGCCAGTAGAAGCACACAGGGAGGGAGGGGAGGAGGACAGGGGTAGAAAAGGGGGTAGGGGAGCTCTGTGTAGCAGCTTCTTAAAGGAGAAACACCAAGAGATGCAAATCCTTTCTTTCCCAAGCTCTTGGCCTCAATTCAGGCAAGTAATTTGTTTCTGGAGGATTAACTCCATCTCCCCCCAAACCTATCTAATCTTTCCATGTACAGATGCCACCAATACCTTTGTAGGTCAATTAAATCTACTGGTGAAATTATTATATAACAAAATTAACTTAAACTGAGCAAGAGAGAAATATACATAAGAATTCAAGTAGATGATTTATTCCTTTTTAAAACTCCACTAAAAAAATTAAAAACTCCCTTCCTAAAAACAACTTAATGTAAGTGTTTAATCAACTATACATGCAGTATGAGTAGCAAGCATGGGACCTTGAGGTCAAACCCCAGGACAAGAGAGGAGAGACAGAGGAGAGAGATACAGAGAAGAGAAGGGAGAGAGAGCAGAGAGAGAGATGGAAGAGGAAAGAGAGAGGAGAGAGAAGTCAGAGAAAGAGAAGAGAGAGAAATGTGTAACAGAAAAACTGAGAAAAACACTATATATCTGTGTGTGCTTAGTAATGGAGAGCTTGAAGAAGTATGTACCCCTAAAAAGAAGGGGAAAAACTTTAAAGAAAGCACTGAAGGGCTGGGAAGGTGGCTCCGTGGTAGAGTTCTTGCCTTGCATGCATGAGGCCCTGGGTTCGATTCCTCAGCACCACATAAGCAGGAAAAAAAAGCCGGAAGTGGCGCTGTGGCTCAAGTGGTAGAGCTCTAGCCTTGAGCTGAAGAGCTGAGGGACAGCACCCAGGCCCAGAGTTCAGGCCCCACAACCGGACCCAAAAAAACAAAAACAAAAACAAAAACCAAACAACAAAAAAAAGAAAGCGCTGAAATTCCCTTTGCCCTCAGGTTCTTAACATCATTTCTCCTCTTAATCCAGAATTCAATATATTACTAGCATTACATATTTCCATTACGGATTTAAAAGGCTTTTGCAAGTTGGGCTAAGAAGATACTATCATTAAAAAAGATACTATCATTAAAAAATACTCTTTATCTAGTTATTGTATTCAATGTACATTACGTAAAAAAAAAACAACAAAGGAAGGAGTGACATTAACCAAGAAGCATTGTACTCATAATTTGATTTATGGAATTGTAACCCCTTTTTACAACTACCCAATAATAATAAAATAAATCAAAATACTCTTCCTATAAAAACGATTGAAATGCCAATAGTAATAAAATAAATAAAAATACTCTTCCTATAAAAGTGACTGAAATGCCAAACACTAAACTCAAAATAAACTTAAAGTCTAATCTAAATTGTGCTCGACTCCTCTATAGGACATAAAGTAAGAGGATGAAATATGATGCACTTGAGAATTGAGACTCTCAAAGTAGAGCATAAACGAGGTCCTTGAAAATGTGGAGGTGAATGGGCCAACATAAAAGCAGGTTGCTTTAAAGGTGGAACTAAAGCATCCATCCAGTTAATTCAAGGCTTTAGTTTCTGCTAGGAGAAAGTAAAACCAGAGATTTGACTGCTGACATAGCAAGGTCATCCAGGTCATGCTGCTTTTGGTAGGAGGGAAGCAGGGGCTTTCTGTGGGGAAGGTGCACTGCTTCTCTCTGTGGTAGGTCAAACAGGTCCTTGTGGGTGAACTGACATTGCAGGAAAGGAACAGATGTTCCAAGTTAGAAATTAACCAGGACTAGGATCAGTTTGGGGATATAAAACATGCCGGTTTCTCAAGTAAAGGTAAAATGATTTGTGGTTTACTAGCAAAAAACGGCTTTCATTGTATTCTTCTCCCCTCCTTCCCTCTCCTGCCCCCACTGTTAAGGGGTGTGATAGAAAAGCACTACTGAGCTACATCCACAGCTGTCACTGTACTTTTAAAAGAGCTTAGTTACTAGCATCTGGCAAATCTAGGAATAGGTAATAACTGAGCAAGCCTTTCTAATACTTCATTCTCCTGTGATTTGCCATTTTCATTAGTATGAAGCTTAAATAGTGATTGTGATACCATAGTAAACGACTATACTGATACTAACATTACCTAGTATGGTCTTTTTTGCTGCTTATTATTATTTTTAATCTTTAAATAGCTGTACAAAGGGGTTTCAATTCAACATGTCAGTTTGTAATAAAGCCTTTCATCATTTTTCCCCATATCTCCCAACCACACTCATCCGCTCAAGTGACCTGTTTCCATTGTCACATATATACAATGAATATTATAACTGCATTTCCCATCCTTTTCTCTTCATTAATCTACCTCCTCTCTTTGACTCCCTCCTACCCCCTACTACCTCATCCAGTTTTCTGGTATTCATTTTCTTTTATGATAAGTTAGTTGTTCAAAGGAGTTAAATCATTGGAATACTCCCTTGGATATACTATACTTTAGTTGATATATTTACATATATATGCATAGAACCAAGTATATGTTTACAAAAATATTTGTATATTAGACCTAACTTCCACATATGAGAGAAATTATGTGTCTTTTTTGTTGTTGTTGGTTGTGGGGCTTGAACTCTGGGCTTGGGTGCTGTCCCTGAGCTCTTCAGGTCAATGTTAGTTCTCTACCACTTTAAGCTACAGCGCCACTTCTGGTTTTTTGGTGGTTAATGCGATCCTCAGATCTCAGCCTCCTGAGTAGCTAGGATTACAGGCATGAGCCTCCAGCACCTGGTATGATGTGTCTTTTTTACCATTTAAAAATGAAAATATAGCTGGGTACTAGTGGCTCATGCCTATAAGCCTAGCTAATTAGGCACCTGTGATCTGAGGATTACAGTTCAAAGCCACCCCAGGCAGGAAAGTCCATAAAACTGCTATCTCCAATTAACCACCAACCAGTGGGAAGTAGAAGTGGTAGAAGGCTAGCCTTGACTAAGAATGCTAAGGGGCAGTGACCAGACTGGGTGCATGCACTAGTAACAGTAGTGAGTTGAAATGAAATGCAAGAAAGGAAACCGGTAATATATGAGCTGGCATGGTTTATGCCGATAATTCTAGTCACTTGTGAGGCAGAAGGAGGATAAAAGAATTTGAGGCCAGCTCTGTGTAAGTTTGAGACCCTATCTTAAAAAACGTTTTAAAAACAACAGGGCTGGAACTTGGCTCAAGTGTAGAGCACTTGCCTAGCAAACCTGAGGCCCTGGGTTCATTCAATCCCTCATACTAGATAGAGGGAATAATGTTTAGTCACCATCACTGTTAACACTTCTTTACTTGAGAATGTACTAAGTTCAAAGATGAGCTCCTCTGACCTTATAGCTTGAATCTCTCGACAGGATGGTTGGGGGAAAGAACTTGGTTAAAATAAATTATCCTTGAGAAAAGAATGGTTCAAGATATAAACTACTGAGCTTCAAAAATTACTATATCAGCAGAATCACTGGTATTTTGATATTTAAAAGTAGAATAGAGGGGCTGGGAAGGTGGCTCAGTGGGAGAGTGCTTGCCTTGCATACCTTAGCACCACATAAGCAAAAAAAGCTGGAAGTGGTACTGTGGCTCAAGTGGTAGAGTACTAACCTTGAGCTGAAGAGCTGAGGGACAGCACCTAGGCCCAGAGTTCAGGCCCATGACTGACAAAAATAAATGAATAAATAATTAATAAATAAATAAAGTAGAACAGAACAATTGAATAAATAAAATTGATACTGGAATTGCTAAAGCAGGGAAATAACTATTTTAATATTAAGTATTGAATATTACAACTTAAGGCTAGAATGTCTGATATGAAAACATATCCAACCCAGAAATATTAACTTCAGGTAAAGTATGTTCGTGCTCTACTCTAGGTATTCATTAAATTCTCCCAGCTCCAATTATTCTGTGGAGTTGGGCTCAGGTATCTGTATTTTTAAAAGCATCCTTGGTGATATTCATGCATACTTCTTGTCAAGATTACAAACTTAGAGGGTGTTTATGTCATTATCCTCAATCCCCAATACATTCCTCTTAGCCATAGTAAAACAAAGATCTCATATGCAAAGCTGCTTTGCCTATACAGTCATTACAAATTTTATCAACTCCTGTTTTTTTAAAATAAGTTTATAGCAGCACTTGCAAAACTCATATTTAATTTTTCCCTCTCATGCCACTAACAATTTAGTCAAAATTAAATGTGCTAGTGAGGGTTTTTTTTAAGTAGTCAGTTAAGAGGTTGGCCGAGAACTATGTAAAAGTAGAGCTAAGTTGAATGCCAGTGGCTTTTGCCTGTAACTCTAGTTTCTCAGGAGGCTAAGATCAGAGGATCCTAGTTCAAGGTCAGAGGCTTTCCTGGGCAGAAAAATCTCTAAGATTCTATCTTTAATTAATCAGCAAAATGCTAAACTGGAGGTATGGCTCAAGTGGTAGAGTACTAGTCATGAACAAGCAAGCTGAGAAAGAACACCATCAATTTAAAAAAAAGTAAAAGGTATAATTTTCTACTTACACATGGAATTAGGTATAGGAAGGCATGAAGCTAGCATAAAAGGGAAAGCTACATTGTCATCAAATCCTTCTTGAAACTCATCCTTATGCCATGACTTCATTATTTCACTTACATGATGAGCAAACATTGAAACTGCTCCTATTCAAATGGAAAATGAGTACCTAAGGATACCTATTTTCAGATCATGAATAGTTTTATCTATGCAATAATTATTCCCCTTACTATTAAAAGTTAATAATATCTTGACCAGTATCTTGATCTTAATTTAGGTCTTCTCATTTCTTACCTATTAGAAAAAAATACAATTTATTAACATACCTTGGATCAAGAAGACTCCTCAAAAATTTGAAAAGTAAAACTTGGTTCTAAACAGGAAAACAATAAAAAATACAATTAAATTTTGAAACAAATATGCCACAGTAAAGAACTACTCTAGACAGTCCCTTTAAAAAGCACCAGTATATCTGTTTCCATGAGGAAATTCAGCATTCTAGGGAGTGCTGAAGAAGCACCTGGCATCCTTTATGCCCTCTCAATAGTCCTAATCACTGTCTTATTTGCTTGTAAGTGCAGAGGAACACACCTTGTTATCTCAAAAAAGGCCCTGAAGGAGACAGAGCGAGGACCTGAGAGACAGGTGCTTCAAACTGCTCTGATGACAGCGAGTTCTGGCGGCACTGATGGGTTTCAAACTGTCCCATCCCCCTCCTGGTGACAAGGGCCTACACTGTGAGACAGTTAATCAGGTGGGGTTGGGGGGTTTCAGGCCCAAATGGAAAACCAGAGCAAGCTCAGTAACTTTGCAACACAGTCAACTGCAGAAGAAATGGCAATCACACTGAAATGTGTCAGCAGTCAGTACATGAAAGAGAATCTAGGTTCTGTGTTACACACTCATGAGCTAACCTCAGTATTTAGTCTCTTTATATCGGGGGGAAAGATTTGTATCTTCTTGCTTTCTGCATAGGGTAGAAGATTAAATTAAAAAAAAAAAAAACCTCTCCTGTTTCTAAGGTTTTGAGAAACCCAAGCAAAAATAATTAGCTTAGTTTTTCTTCTTTATTTCTGGTACATTTACATTTCATCTGTAAAGAGTGTAGGACTTTCAAAGTTTAAAAATGGTTAATACCACTTAATGATATTCATTTAGATTATGATTTTTTAATATATATTTAAGACTGGAGATGTAACTCAGTGATAGTACTCTTGCCTAACATGCACAAGGTCTTGGGTTCAATCCTTCAGGCCATAAAAATGTGTGTGTATGTGTGTATACACTCTTTTTAGTGTTATAAAATCATTATTGTCATATATAAATATATGATAAATATTAGTCTTTGAAAAGTCTGACACATTCATTAGTCTTTAGCATTCTTAAATCCATCTTTAATTTCCTATCTTTTCCTTGTCACTCTGTTTTACTTTACCTGACTTTCCAATCCTGATTAAACTTAACATTCTGGCTAATTTTTGTTTCAAGAATTTCACTGAGCACCAGTGGCTCATGCTACTCAGAAGGCTGACAGCTGAGGATATGGGTTTGAAGCCAGCTGGGGCAGGAAAGTCTGTGAGACTTTTATCTCTACTAAACTGCCCCAAAAATAGCTGGAAGCAGAGCTGTGTCTCAACTGGTAGAGTGCTAGCCTTGAGAAAAAGCAGATCAGGACAGCACCCAGACCCTGAGTCAAGCCCCAGGATCAGCGTGCGTGCACGCACACATGCACACACGCACACACACACTCACACTCAAAACTTTTATTCACAGGCACTTTGCTTGCCATAAAATGTTAAAGGACTTTACAAGATCTGTATGGGAATCTCATACAATCAACAAACTCTGCAGTAAAATATTATTTAAAATGTTAAGGAACTGATCGCTCATGCCTGTAATACTAACTACTTGGAAGACTGAGATTGTTTGGATTATGGTTACAGGCCAGCCTGTAACCCTTCTTAACCAAGATCTGGATGCAATGGTGTGTGCCTGTTATCCTAGCTCCAAGGAAGCCTAACATGTGCCTAGGCACATGCCTGTTCCGGAAAGGAGACGCTATCTCAAGAAACACTGAGCAAAAATCAGGGCTGGAGGTATAAATAGCTCAGTGGTAAAGAAGGGCTATCTAGAGAAACACTGGTGTCTCATGGCCTTGTTCTAGCTACTTAGGAGCTCAGATCTGAGGATTGCAATTCAAAGCCAGCCCAGGCAGGAAAGTCCTTGAGACTCTTATCTTCATTTAACCACCAAAATGCCAGAAGTGGTGCTGTAGCCCAAGTGGCAGAACACTTGTGTAAACAAGTATGAAGACAGTTCAAATCCTAGTACTACAGAACGAAGATGAATCAGACCATAAGTAGTCACCCTTTTCTTTTCTACTACACTTTAACATTTATTGATTTGTATGATAGATGAATGATGTATTCATTTACTGGACCACTCTTTTTTTGGCCATTTAAAAATACCTTTATTAAGGAATTAAACTCAGAGCTAACAAAGGGGAAAAAAAAAGTCTGTTTCATCCACGTGGATGAACTTGGAGAACATTATGGTTAGTGAAATGAGCCAGGTATAGACAAACTAATACCACATGATCTCTCCTCTGTGTGGAAGTCTAAAACAGTTAAACCCAGAGAAGCAGAAGGACCCTGAAGATGGAGGTTGGGGATTTGAGGAGTTGGTTAAAAGATACAAAACTTCTCTGAGGAGAAATGAAAGTGGAAGAGATCTGTTGCTGTAGCACACAGGGACTTTGGTTAGTAACCATGCGTGGGATACACAGAGTACCCTGGAAGGCCTCTCCCACCTTCCACTTGCACAGCAGGGAACGTCTCTCCCTGGTTTATCCAGTTATACTAAATAAATACCATGTTGCTGGTTCTAGTCTTTACCCAGATGCATTCTAAAACACACAGCTGAGCTTGTTATTTCCCTTGAAAGACTGTCTTGTGGCTTTTGCTGGCCATTAGGAGACTGTGTAAATGCAAGACAGTCAATCATTATGCCGGCCTAACGCATACTGGACCACTCTTTTAGCATTCTTCTAGCTATAGGAGAAAAAGTTCTGTAATTATTAATTTAACATTTTAAAGAACAATAACACCACAAGCACCACAACAGTGATACTACCAGAAATGCTGACATTTAAAGGGAACAGAAGCTGCAGTGTTGGAACTGGCATGAACAGGAGCATCCTGTTACCTCTCACCAGCCTAGATCTGAAGTCCTTCTACACATTTCTTCTATATTCTGGGCAGAGCTGACATCATGCCAGTCAAACTATTTTGTAGCTCTTTTTGGGTCCTGTTTCCCTCCTTCAGTGCAGAGATTTTCATTTATGTTTTCTTTTTTTTCTTTTTCTTTTGTCTGTTGTGGGGCTTGAACTCTGGGCTTGAGCGCTGTCCCTCAGCTCTTCAGCTCAAGGTTAGCACTCTACCACTTGAAGCCACCGTACCACTTCTGGTTTTCTGAGTGGTTTATTGGAGATTAAGAGTCTCTCGGATTTTCCTGCCAGGGCTGGCTTTGAACCATGATCCTCAGATCTCAGTCTCCTGAGTAGCTAGGATTATATATAGGCGTGAGCCACCGGCACCCGGCTTCATTTATGTTTTCCAGTGTTAACCTTGGTACCACAGTGTTCAAATTGGGTACCACAGCATATTTATTGAATTAATGGGTGAGTCTTTTTACTTGAGTTAGCCAAGCCTAGTACCTGGGAGTCATTTTTACAACTTTCCCAGCATATTCAACTAATTTCTGATTCTATACAAATATATCAGGAATTATCCCTACTTCTGCCACTTGGTCTTAATCCTTACATCTTTTGCCTAGATGTTTTGCCTGTAAGTTATCTCTGTGCTCTAGTTGCCTTTCTTGCATGTCTACTGTCCATTTTGCTATCCAGAGTTAATTTTCTATAAGGTGGGTCAAATGTCAAGACCTGAGTAAGTATAACAGAGAAGTATAAATGTCTTAGTACTACATATAATATTAGGGTCCAGGCTATGTTTTTAAAAGCCCATCCCTCCCAAAACACCTCTTTTAGCTCACTCTAACTCTACTTCCACCCCTGTCCCTAATACATCTTGTTTCAAACACTTGACTTGAATCAGAGAATGTGAATATAGGCGCTATTTCCTGCCTTTTATGTCTTTACATACCCAATGTCTGTTATCTAAAAAGCCTTTTCCAATTCCATTTGGAAAAAGGAATCAATCATTCAAAGATTCAGTTCAGGCAGCTTTAAGAACACTTGTCAGACTTTCTCAGTCTATCATTCCTTTCTTGTTCCTAAAGTACTTTTCCTCTATAGGGTGTCTCTTAAAACGTCATACTATAGTTATATAAATGCTCCTCTGTTCCATAGGAAAAAAATAATGGAAAAGTTAATATTTCTGTTATTTATTTGTGTTTACTTAATCACATGTACAGAGTTTGAATTCAGGGCCCTTATACCAGCTAAGAAAGCACTTACTAACTGGCTATTGTTGCTTCAGCTATTTTTCAGATAGTGTCTTCCTATTACTCAGGGCTGCCCTTCAACCATGATCTTCCTTCTGCCTTCTCTTGTGTAGCTGAGATTGCAGGAGTGTGAACCACCACACCCATTTTGTTTTTGGAAATGAGTCTTGTTAACTTTTTTCCTGGGCTTGTCCATGAACATGATCCTTTCATCTCTACTTTTTGCATAGCTAGGATTACAGTAATGTGGCACTGTGCTCAGCTTATATTCTCATCTGTGTTTTCAGGATCTAGTACACTATGGTACAAAGGAGTGTTACAATGAGTACTTAAATGAATTAATTCTCTATCTTTGTCCTCACATCTTTCAACTCACTATTCTGTTTTCCATGTTTTACACTATTTTTGCTATTTCAAGACACTGGGTTGTTTGTGTCTTGTGTCCCCATCATTTTCTTATTCCCCACGTCTATCTTGTGACCATTTTTGGTTCCATTGCCATAGCAACTGACAAAATGATAAGAAAAATATTAGACCTATTAGAGATACTTCTACCGAGCTTCTCAATATTCAATATGTAACTATATTCTAGGTAAGATTTTATACACACACATATACACACACGCACATGCATGCACACACACATATAAAGTCAGCATGAAGATAACAAAGTTCTAAGTAAGCAACATAGGAACATGATGAGTGCCAAGAAAATCCAGCTATGGGTTCTGTGGCATATAGAGGGAAAAGAGGATCATGTGTGAATTATGATTCCTAGAATAAACACAGGTTATAGTTTTAGAGGTGTTTGTTTGATATTAATATTTGTTATATCAAAGATGAACTCCCTCATTTTAAGACTCAGAGCTCTTAACAATACTATTCCTAAATAATATATACACACATACACATACATGCTTGTATATAATGTAGACATTACTATTAAGTAGCTACTATCAACTTAATAAATTACTACTATAAAAAGTTCTTAGTTGAAGATTCAGTTATTGTTTTCCACTGGATATTTTTCTCCCTCAATATATGACAACAATATTTACCTGAAGTTTTTGAATGACGGTTTCAATCTGTGCAGAAAAGTGGGTCGCAATCAAATCTGCAGCCTTACAGGGCTTCAGAGCCACAAGTTCCTGAAGTTAAGGGAAAGACAAAGCCATTTGTAATGTGCATTTAGATGGGGTATCCATGGATGTAAGGCGTGACTACCTAGTTCAGTACTGTTACAAGCGTGCACCAGGCATTCCAAGAGACTGGACAAGTGGCACCTCAATTTAAGAAACATGTTGCAAATGAACAAAATTAGGAATATGCCACATAATAAAAATCAGAATTAGATTTTAAAAAGCAATTCAGAATTCTTAGAAAATGAAAAGACTAGAAAACTCTGGATTCTGGCTATGATTAAAAATAGAAGGGACAAAGGCTTTTCAAATTTCCTGTGATGCATTTCACCCCTGAACTATTAAAAAAAATAAAAGGAAGAATATAGCTGTCATTTCTCTAGCTAATTATTATAAAACTTTTTTTCTGGTGCCTACAGAACTGGAAATGTCTGAGGAAATCAATGTAAGATCCTAAGTCATAAAGGAGACTCAAACATAAACCATTGTTCATTAATTGCTATTACTAAGTCTGCTTCTGGCAAGTCTAAGATTTCCATGTGGTTTTTCAAACTCTCCTTGACACTACTAGCTTCAGTTTTCTCCTTGAAACTATTACATTGGACACTGTCACATTGCCTTTAACCTTTTCCATTATACCTTCTTTGTGGGAACACTGACCAACATAGCTTAGATACTTGGCTAAATGCAAAGACTAAATGTATAACAACAGCACAGTATGTTAGCTAGTAAAGTTCATATAAGTTATTGCAAAGTTTCATGATACGTTAATAATTGTTGTGTTGGGTAGCATTTGTAGATCCTACTATAATACTTTAATACATATCAAAAGAGAAAGGGTGCGAGTAGTCTATTTCACAAATAAAAATAGGGAATATCACTACTAATCTGCAGACATTAAAAAGAAATTGCTAGAAATTAATTTATTCTAAGTTTAAAAATTTAGAAACAGCCGGGCGCTGGTGGCTCACACCTTTATTCTTGCTACTCAGGAGGCTGAGATCTGAGGATCGAGGTTCAAAGCCAGCCCGGGCAGGAGAGACCGTGAGACTCCTATTTCCAATAAACCACCAGAAAACCGGAAGTGGCACTGTAGCTCAAGTGGTAGAGCGCTCGCCTTGAGCTGAAGAGCTGAGGGACAGCGCGCAGGCCCAGAGTTCAAGCCCCACGGCCGACCAAAAAAAAAAAAAAATTTAGAAACATGTAAGTTCTTTAGAGCATAATAAATTAACTTAAGAAGAAACAAAAATAATGAATGTATTTTTCAACCATTAAAGGCACTGATGGATTAGGGATGTGGGTCTGTGCAGAGCACTTGCCTAACATGCAAAAATCCCTGGGTTTGATCCCCAGGGAAACACACACATACACACACACACACACACACTTGCTGGGTATGGTGGTAGGTGTCTGTAGTCACAGTTATTTGGAGGAAGTAGAACTGCACAAGTCTAAGAGTTTAAGGTCAACTTGGGCAACATAGCAAAATTCTGTTACCAAAAAAAAAAAAAAAGAAGGAAAGAAGGAATGAAGAGAGGGAAGAAAAAAGGGAAAGAGGGAGGGACAAAAGAAAGGAAGGTAGAAGAGAAAAGCTACTGAATGAGTAGTGGAAAATCAGTCCATAAACTCACTGGTAAGTCATAATAAGCAACTAAGGAATGAATATTTGCAACATCAGCTAACTACTTGTAGAAAATAGGCAAGCAACATTCTGAAAACTGAAAACAGGATAAATCTCTAGGAGAGGAAAACCACATATTGATTTGGACCATGAATATTGATACAAATAAGTCTTAAAAATGAAATCCAATAATACATAAAAACAGTATATTAGGATCAAGCTGCTTATATCTGTAGAACTCAAAGTTGGTTGTATAGCAATAGAATTTACCATAGAGGGCTGGGAAAGTGGCTCAGTGGTAGAGCGCTTGCCTTGCATGCCTGAGGCCCTGGGTTCGGTTCCTCAGCACCACATAAGCAAAAAGAAAAAAGCCGGAAGTGGTGCTGTGGCTCAAGTGGTAGAGTGCTAGCCTTGAGCTGAAGAGCTGAAGGACAGCACCCAGGCCCAGAGTTCAGGCCCCACGACCAGACCCCCCTCCCACCAAAAAAAAGAATTTACAATAAAAAAGCAATAGAGAACAGTGAAAAAATTAAAAATTCATTCATGAGGAATCCTTTTAACATACAAAACAGAAGACAATTTCCATAAAAATCCTTAACAGCAAACATCAGTAAACATCAGTTGGAAAAAAAATTTAATAACATCAACATGTCAGGCACTGGTGGCTCACACCTGTAATCCTACCTACTCAGGAGGTGGAGATCTGGGGAATCACAGTTCAAAGCTAACCCAGAGAGGAAAAAGTCCAGAGGCACTTATCTCCATTAAACACACACACACACACACACACGCATGTGCACGCGTGCGTGCGCGCACGCTAGAAGTGGCTCAAATAGTAGGGCACTAGACTTGAGCTAAAAAACTCAGGGACAGTATTTAGGTTCTCAGTTCAAGTTACAAGACTTACACACATACTGACACACATTAACAGTAATATTAAATAATGTAAAGTTGTGACAACAAATCTACCATAAAATGGAAAAACTACAAAAAAACCCATACAACTTTACAGAATGATACTGAATAAATGATTATAACATACAGTCATAAACTGGAATACTCCATTTTAAAAGCTTACTATCTTTAAAATGGTGTAAAGATTTGACACAATGCCTATCAGAATCAAAATTAAGATTCTGTCAGGTGCCAGTGGCTTATGCCTGTAATCCTAGCTAATCAGGAGGCTGAGATGTGAGGGTCACAGTTCAAAGCCAGCCCAGGTATGTAAGGCTCAAGCTAGTCCTGGGGTTTGAACTCTGGGCCTGGGCACTGACTCTGAGCTTCTTTTGCTCAAGGCTAACACTCTACTACATGAGCCACAGCGCCACTTCCACCTTTTTCTGAGTAATTTATTGGAGATAAAGAGTCTCACAGACTCTCCTGCCTTGGCTGGCTTCAAATCACAATAATCAGATCTCAACCTTTTGAGTAGCTAGGATTACAGGGATGAGCCACTTGCACCCACTAAGATTCTTATCTCCACTAAACTACCAAAAAAGCCAGAAGTGGAGCTGTGGCACAAATGGTAGAGTGCTAGCCCTGAGTCCAAGCCCCAAGCACTGGATACACATGCAAAAAAAAAAAATTGTTTTGTTTTATTTTTGGTAGTTCATAAGCTGATTCTAAAGTATATTAGTAAGATATAAAGTATGCAAAAAAGCCATAACTCTGTTAAAAGATGTCAAAACATATTACATAGCAACAATATTAAAGACAGCGTAGTCTTGATACAGAGATAGACAAACAGGCCAATAAAAGGGAAGGCTCAGGCATAGCTCAGTTTGTAGCGCTCTAGCCAATGAGAGAAAGCAGCAGGTACCAAGCCTGAGTCCCAGTTTCAAACCTTAAAAAAAAAGGGGGGCCCCAGAAAAATAGCACAGAGAGCCTTGATGTATTTCTGACCATGGGAGGACTATGGTGCAAGGTAGAAAAACAGCCTTTAAATAACAGTTGCAAATAGTGCATACATGCATCTAAAAACTTAACCATGGTTTTAGATCATATTCAAAAATGCTTTTAGATGGTTCTCACATTTATGGGTTATAAAACAAAGACCAAAGGCTGGGAGAATATCTCGGAGGCAAAGTATCAGCTTAGCATCTTTGAGGCCCTGGGCTTGATTCCCAGCCCCAACAATAAAGGTTTAAAACACAAGAAACCATTTAGATGATGATAAAGGATATCTTCTTAAGTATGGAGGGGAAACAAGTTACTTTTCTAAAGTAAGAACGATAAAAAGTTTGGAGGAAAAAGCTACCGAGTAGAAGTTATTTGCCACACATATCTCTGATGAAAAGACTGACATACACAAAACACAGAAATCCTACAGATCAGAAGGAATGAAGAATATTAATAAAAATTGGCTAAAAGGGAAGAACAATTGACATTGTTCAAAATGTGTTGCATTCATAAGTCAATATGTTGAATTAAAACCCCTTTGTGCAAACTAAAGATAATAAAAACAAATTTAAATGGGCCAGTCCTTTAATCCTAGCTACTCAGGAGGCTGAGAACTGAGGATCACAGTTCAAAGCCAGCCTGTGTAGGAAAGTCCGTGAGACTCATCTCCTATTAACCACCAGAAAACTGGAAGTGGTGCTTGGCTCAAAGTGGTAGAGTCTTGAGCAAAAATGCTCAGGAACAGCACCCAGGCCCTGAGTTCAAGCTCCACAACCAACAAAATAAATTAATTCATTAAAAAATTTAAAATTTAAAAGAGGTTGACAGGCACATCATAAAAGAAGAAATCTAAATGGCCATGAACATATGAAAAGCCCATGAATCTTATTAATAATTAAGAAATATAAATTTAAAACATAATGAGATACTATTACCAGTTTTCCAGATTTTGCAAAGTCTTCAAACTTAGCAAGGATGTAGTCAAAACGAGTTCTCTCATAAATGCTGGCTTCATACAATGCCATTAATTAGAAATTATATACCTGAGAGCAGAGATTGTCAGTTATCAAGCATCAGCATGGCTTGCAGAGCTGTGAGAACACACATTCCTGGGACCCACCTCCTGTTTCTGATCAGGAAGGTCTAAAATGAGACTGAAACTGCATTTCTATCAGGTTCTTGGCTGAACCTAGACCTAGAACTACTGTTCTAAAGAAATGTAGGTGGCTAGGGTCTGGATGCACATATAAAAATACAGAGAGTAATTTCATTTAAGTAAAGTTCAGAAATAGGCAAAACAAAAACAAATGTAGGGAGGATACAGTAATTACATACAGTAGGAAAGGGAGTGATGGGTATATTTGTATTTGTAGGGGAGAGGTCAGGGTTTGTGCTCAAGAAAGGACACATAGGAAAAGTCTGGGACACTAGATATATTTTATTCTCAATCAGAGCCAAGAAGGTTTGCCTTATTAATTTGTGTGTGTGTGTGTGTGTGTGTGTGTGTGTGTGTGTGTGTGTGTGCGTGTGCTTTCATATGTTCATGGCCATTTAGATTTCCTCTTTTATGATGTGCCTGTCAAACTCTTTTAAATTTTAAACTTTTTATTGTGAAAATACCGTAAAGAGGGGTTACAATTACATGGGCAAGATAATGAATACATTTCTTATCAAGCATTGTTGCCTCCTCCTTTGTTTCCCCTTCCCATCCCTTCCCACCCCCCACCCCCCCGGCCAAAGTTGTAAAGTTCATTTTTCAACATGACTTGTACATCTCATTGTTGCAATGGGTCCACTTATATCCCTATTTAAACGGTTTGTTTTTGCCCTTCCCCTCCACAAATTATACCATCATCAAATACAATGAAAGCAAGGGTTATACGGTGGGGGAGGGACATACAAAGCAACAAAGAAATCATCTTATAAATATGTTAGAAACAATCACAAGAAAGAAAAAAAATTTGAATACTTATCTTGGGGTTCATTTCAACTAACATCAACTTACCTAACCTTTTCTGCTTGTCTCAGACATATACTAGTTATTGCAATTAAGGGAAACCATAGGACCTATCTTTCTTTGGGCCTGGCTTACTTCACTTAATATAATTTTTTGCAAGTCTTTCTATTTCCTAACAAATGGGTCAATGTCATTCTTTCTGATGGAGGCATAGAATTCTATTGTGTATATATATCAGATTTTTTTGATCCATTCATCTACTGAGGGGCATCTGGGTTGGTTCCACAACTATGTTTACTGCAGCATTATTTACCATAAATTTAAAATTTTTTTAATGAATTAATTTATTTTGTTGGTTGTGGAGCTTGAACTCAGGATCTGGGTGTTCTCCCTGAGCTTTTTTACACAAGGCTAGTACTCTATCACTTGAGACACAGCTCCATTTCTAGCTTTTTGGTAGTTAGCCAGAGAGAAGAGTCTCAAAACTTTCCTGCCCAAGCTGGCTTCAAACTAGGATCCTTAGATCTTAACCTCTTGAGAAGCTAAGGCATAAGCCACTGGCACCCGGATGCTTTATAATTTTTTTTAAATTAAACTGTATATTTGATTTAGCCCTTCTCTGACATTTTGTTGGTGGTGGTACTGAGATGTCAACTCAGGATCTGGGCTTGCCAGACAGATACTATACACCATGTGAGCTATGCTCCTAATCCTTTTTGCTTTAGTTTCTTTTGAATAGAGACTTGTATTATATCCTGATCAGCTGAACCACAATCTTATTTATGTTTCTTGAGTAGCTAGAATGACAGGGACACTCAGATTTGTTTTTATTAGTTGAGGTGAGGTCTTACGAACTTTTCTTTCCTGGCTAATATCAAAACATGATTCTCCCAATCTCTACCTCCCAAGTAGCTAGGATTACAGACATGAGCCACTGCACCCAGTTCTGAACTTTTAATATTTAAAAATATTTAAGAATCTATTCAAATAAGTTTTATTCATACTGAAATAAACATTTAAGCCAGAGATAATTTGTCAGGAGAGCTCAGACTCAATCTAGGAGTAGATTTTAGGTGTTTGTGGATTCCTGAAACTACAAATAAAAGAATATTTTTAAGCCCATGTGTAATATTAAGAGACATAGATCCAGTCTTTCATTAGATAGTCAGAAAGGTCTAGAACTCCCAAAGTGCTAAGAATCATTAACTTTAGGCTGTGTGTATTGTCAAAAAATTTCATCATAACTTTGTTCTCTGTGTTTTTGATTGTATTTACATTAATGAAGACCCAGAAGTCATTTAATGAAAACTCCATTTAAGTGTAATCATGGCCTTAGATATTAAAAGGTTGAAGGTGAGAAACTGCAGAAGTGGGGAAAAAAGAGTCAGCAGAAGCATTTCTTGCTTCTCCAGCATGAGCTGTCTGCTGAGTAATTTGTCTGCTCATTGATTAATTCATCACGTTTCACATTATGCAGAGACACAGCTTCTTTTTTTTGATATCTGGAGTCCATGTGTGCAGACCATGGCATAATACAGATGAGTGCAAAAGCAGAATGTAGCATAATGTGACACTACAAACCTGAAGAGATTTATGAAAAGGACGTCACAATGAGTGAAGAAAAGAAAAAGGTAAAATTCAAAGCTGAAGGAACTCTCATTGGGATTTTTCACAAAGATGCATTCATGCTGTTGTTGACAGGAAGCAGACAGTAATAAATAATGTGTGTTGTGCCCTGAGACCCATACCAAAGTATAGTGACCATTGGGGACCACACATCTCCTGACTGACTGTGCCAACTCTCACCCTGATAATTTCACCTAACATGATGTTGGCACACAGTCTTTTTTTTTTGTTGTTGGTGGTGGGGTTTGAACTCAGGGCCTGGGTTGTCCCTGAGCTCTTTTGCTCAAGGCTAGCACTTTACCATTTGAGCCACAGTGCCTCTTCTGGTTTTCTGGTAGTTAATTGAAGATAAGAGTCTCATGGACTTTCCTGCCCAGGCTGGCTTTGAACCATGATCTCAGCCTCCTGACTAGCTAGTATTATAGGCGTAGGCCACCAGCTCCTGGCTGGCACATACAATCTTATGTGAAAAACAACAACAACAAAAACTCCCTGTAACCTCAAGTTAACCTACATAATTAATAGTTGCCACTGCTTAATTTGCATAAAGTTAATTTGGAAGGCATCCATTCAAATGGGAAAGTTTAAAATGGTTTGTTGAGTGAGTACCTCAATATGATCCATTGCTTTCTTCCACACAGACTGCTTCTCCTCAGCGCTGTGGCCAGGAATGGACAAGATGTTGTGAATGTAATTAAAGACTTCTTCCTGGAGAGCACGAGAGAAGGTATCCATTAACTCACTGAGCAATATTGAGTCTGCTGCTATGTATAGATCTTGGGAAATAGTTATTGCTTGAAGATGGAAATTATTTAGATATAATTAATCAATGGAAAACTGAACAGAATAATTACTTAGATTATTAGAAGTAACAAACCTATTCCAATTAACTGGTTTCAATTTACTAACTTTCAATGACCACTTAGTGGAGGATATCATACTTCGGCTTTTGGTGGTCCCTTCCAAATTCCCAATCTCTACCTAAACTAATTTTCATTTCATCTATACAATCACTACTCAGTTGCTTAAAAGGGCCAATTTCCTTCATCGTAGGACCTTTGCATATACTGTTCCTTATCCTGGAACAGCCTTCCTTTGGCTGCTTGTTTGAGTGGCTTCTCAAGGAGCAAAACCCAATCTATAAGTGGTTTGGCTGAGATTCCTTCTCTGGCTGTGCTGTTATAATTCAGTCCCCATTATCCTTCAATGTTCACCCAACTCTATTCCATAGCACTTACTACAATTTTAAGTATGTACTTGGCTTCGCTTATTGTCAGTCTCTAACACTAACTTATAAATTCCAAAGAATCAGGAACTATATCTTTTAGTTATCAATATAGAATTGTCTTACAGTAGGAGCACAATAAAAATTTAGTGAATAAGTAGAGAAAACCTTGGATCAACAAACATTTCTGTTGCTGGGGTGAGGGGAGCTGATTATGTAAAGAAAGTAAACAGTCTTTTACTTACCTCTCTCAATGGGTCACGCAAGTAGCAATCAATAATTTTGTCATATTGGTGTTCACGTTCATACATAAATTCACAAATTTGATAGCTAGAACACAAAAGGAAGAATTTCAGTGCACCCATTGGGCAGGTGGTTGTTGGCTTTCATATTGCTCAATCATACAGGTTAATACTGCAAGAAATGAGTGATATGATTTCTGTTGTTACACAGTTGCATAGATTGTGTGTGTCTAATGTGAGTGATGTTGGGATACTGGAACAGTTCAGATTCTGATGATCACGTTAGGGATGCTCAGCCAGTAAGAAATATAAAAAAAAAAATTCAAACTGTGAAAAATTCTGAAACCTGAAACTCTTCAACTGCAAACATTCCAGATAAAGGATACTGAACCTGTACTAAGTAGTTAAGGAAGTGAGCATCCACCTGCCATGCCCCTAATTGTAGGTTTAAGATTCTATTGAATATAATGTGTACAAAAAAAGATGAAGATAGGTACAAAAATGTTAAGAAAACAGTGTGATATAAGAAATGATCAATAAGGTAACAGTATTTTGCAAATTTTTATATTGTTTCTCTGTTCAAAATTAGTATCTCAAAACATTCAATAAACTTAGATACATAGCAGCATTACCATATCATATCTTATTTGCTATGTCAAACCTTGTCTTATATACATAATTATCAAAAATCCATGAACTATCATGGAAATAAAAAGTTAAAAAAAAATCTTAGCCAGGTGCTGGTAGCTCCTGCCTGTAATCCTAGCTACTCAGGAAGCTGAGATCTGAGGATTGTGATTCAAAGCCAGCCTGGGCAGGAAACTGGAAGTAGAGCTATGGCTCAAAGTTGTAGTGTGCTAGTCTTGAGCAAAAAAATCTCAGGGACTGTTCACGTAGACCCTGAGTTCAAGTCCGACGACTCACAAAAAAAAAAAATCTAAAACCAAGTGTGTTGGTCCATGCCTGTATTCTAGCATTTAAGAGGCAGAGGCAGAAGGATTCCAAGTTCAAGGCCAGTTTGGGCTCATACTAAGACCCTGTTTCAAAACACCAGAAAAAAAAAATGAAAATACTGCAATATTGTAAGATTAAAATTTCATTTTCATATTAAAACTAATCTACAAACATTTCAAATTGATACCATCAATTTCTGGAAACTTTACCAATTCTAGAATTCAAATGAAAAGTAAAAGCTTTGACATTTAGATTTTTGTTGTTATCTGCATAGTGTTTCTTAATTTTAGAAAGCAGCAGTACATCAGTAAAGTGGGCTTCAATTTAGGGAAATGCAATTTAATAGTTCTATGGACAACAAATATACAGATTCAAAACAACTTACAACTCAGCTTTTTCTGCCATGCGGATGAGTCGGCTCTCTTCAAATTGAACTATGCCTCCAGCCTGCAGCAATTCTAAAAGGACCTGAACACATAAAACAAATAATGAAAACACTGGGGAATTTATTTTTATTTGCTAGCTCTATAAGGGTTCATGCAGACCATAACTTACTTTTCTTTTATATTCTTACTCAGTGGTATTTTGGCTTGCTTTCACAGATGCAAGGGGTTAGATTATTATACTGTTGACCATATTGTATTTAACTCTTATAAAAAAAAAAGACAGATGGCTCTGCTTTTCAAACATGGAAGGAATGTCACAGTATTTGCAAATATGGTCCTATTAGAATGCAGAACTGATTATCCACCCCTTTCGAGTTGAAAATGACTGCATATATCTTTTCAAGAAATGAGGTTTTGTTTGGTACTTCTTTATCTTCGGGTTAAAAAAAAATCTATTGTCCATAGGTAGTATCTATGTTTACATGCTAAAACTAATAAAAATTTAAACATTGGGATATTTCAGAGCAGCAGCATTCAAAATACCTAAAAAGTGGAAACAAGCCCAAGAATGAATGGACACCCGAAATGTGAAACACACACACATGCTACAACACAAATGAACCTTAAAGATACTATGCTAAGGGCTGGGAATGTGGCTTAATGGTAGAGTGCTTGCCTAGCATGCATTAAGACCTGGGTTCAATTCCTCAGTACCACATAAAGAGAAAAGGTGGAAGTGGCACTGTGGCTCAGGTGGTAGAGTGCTAGCCTTGAGCAGAAAAAGCTCAGGGGCAGTGCGCAGGCCCTGAGTTCAAGCCCCAGGACTGGCAAAAAAAAAAAAAAAAGGAAAAATACTTTAGCTCATGTCTGTAATCATATCTACTCAGGAGATAGCTAGCCTTGAGCTGAAGAGCTGAGGGACAGCACCTAGGCCCAGAGTTCAAGTCCCATGACCAAAAAAAAAAAAAAAAAAGTACTATGCTAAGTAAAATCAAATCAAACACAAAAGGCCAAATACCATATGATTGCCCTTTTTTTTTGGTTGTGGGGCTTGAACTCTGGGCCTGAGTGCTGTCCCTTAGCTCTTTAGCTCAAGGCGAGCGCTCTACCACTTGAGCTACAGTGCCACTTCTGGTTTTCTAGTGGTTTATTGGAGATAAGAGTTTCACGGACTTTCCTGCCTGGGCTGGCTTTGAACCATGATCCTCAGATCTCAGCCTCCTGAGTAGCTAGGATTACAGGCGTGAGCCACCGGCGCCCAGCTATGATTGCACTTTTTTGAGCTATGTTGGACAGGAAAATAGAAACAGAAAGCAGAACAATGGTGGCCAAGGGTTGGAGAAAGGGAAACTAGGAGTTGTTGCTATTTGTTTAATGTAAATGGAGGTTCAGTTGAGGAAGGTGGATGATCTGAAGATGTGGTGATGATGACTGTACAACAGTGGGAGCATACTTAATGTCACTGCATTACACACTTAAGATAACTTATTTTTACAACAAAAAAACCCAAAATATGACACTCATATAGTTAATTATTTATCATGCTAGCTGAACAAAAAATATGAGTAGAATATTGAGCTGGATTCATCAATACTTTTAAGTAAACCTCAGAAAACACTACAGAGGCATGGCACAGTTATTAGATCAGTGTGAGAAAGAAAGTGGTCCCATGTAAAGCTTCCATCCAGGGTCCCAAGACCCTGGAAACCAGGGAGTCCCAGGACTCCAGGAAACTATTTAACAAAGTGCTTTTCTAAAACAGTAAATCTATTATTTTTAATTTAATTTTATTGTCAAAGTGATGTACAGAGGGGTTATAGTTACATACGTAAGGTAGTGAGTACATTTCTTATTGAACATTGTTACCTTCTCCCTAATTTTTCTCCTACTTTCCCCCTCCCCCAGGTGTAACGTTTACTTCCAACATATTGTCTTGTGAGTATTGCTGTTAAATTGGTTAAAACCTCTCCAAATTTTATATTTTGGTACCCAAATTTAATTCATGTTGATCATTAAAATGAACTGTTAAATACAATAAATGTAGAGTGAATCCTAACTGCCCTGTCAGTTTGGAATAAAATAATAGGAATGCCATGATTGGAGTCAATCTTACCAAATACTAGAGCAGATGGCTAAACTTTCAGGGACTTTGTAAGCCAGTTATTAAGGATAGCAATTATTGAAGATTGACAGTTGTATTAGCTTATGGTTAAACAAATTTAAAACAAAGGTGATTAATATTCAAACTCACCATTTCCTAATTACTTGGTTATATTTGACTCATACATATCTCAAGGTCATTTCTATCCACTGTGGCAGCACCTGAGTGATGGAAGTATCTTACACCTGTCCTGCTGTGCATCTTCCCGTTCTGCATCCAGTGACAACACACTGGTAGGTTAGATCAACTGTGATGGGAGTACTTATATTATGGGAATTAGCAGATGCTACAAATCAGCAAGGTGCTTTTAAAAGATGCCATCTTTTTAAAGGGTTGTAAAGCTAAACAAATAAATAAAAATAACATAGAGACTATACATGGCCACAAACCCTAAAATATTTTTTCTTTGGTACCTTTATAGAGAAAATTTAATAATCCTGGGATGGAAAACAGAAAAAATAACAATAGGGTAACTGAATTTAAAAGTGTCTGTCTCTGCATTATGTATTACATTGTGAAACAAATTGTGGATTTATTTTCCCAGCATTCAAAAGCTGTTATCTGATTCAGCAGAGAAATCATTCCTTCAGAGGAAGGAGTAAGGTTCTGACATATGTGTTGTACTTTCTTCTGTTCGTTTACATAAATGAAAACAACCACTAACATAGGAACTCAGCTATTAATGACTTCTCAGTAAGACAATTTTTTTTATATGTAGCAATGACATAAAGGAATAAGTGTTGCATTAGAATAGAAGGATTTAGGTTTGTCCTTTAACAACTTAATGCATCAATTTTCTATATTTCTAAAATGTAAAGAGAGCAGATATTCTATAATATTAAGATTCTGTGATTGTTTTTATATTTAGATTTGGCTTTGTTTCTTGTTAATTTATCTGTTTATTAGTTAGTTACTTATTCATTATTTATTAGTTTCTATCACTATATATGGTTATACACATGATCCACTCTTACTGCCAAATAAGGGGGTCTTCTATTATTATTTGTATCCAATATAATTTAAGAGACAGCCACAATTATAAGACTGTTTGCTGTCCTGTGATATTCTGCAGCAGTTTCTGGGCTAAAGCAGTGCAAAGTAGTCAGTGTGGCTCCTCTATACTCTATGAGCTCAACTTATTGAGCTATGTTCTAGCTAAGAAGGTCAGCCATCATTTTGCTTTTTAAAGGCATGTTTTCACTATGTATCCCAGGCTGGCCTAGAACTTGCAATCTTTCTGATTCTGCTTCATCAGGGCTTGATTACAGGCATATACCATCAGTCCTCATTTGCATCTAAAAGATTCTAATAGTAGATGTGCTCCTCAAGAAAGTGGCATAAATACAAAGGAGTGGGAACCAGTTACCATCTTACAGTGATCACAGGAGGAGCAGATGGGGTCAAGTCTTCAGAAGGGAATCCTAATGCAGTGGGGCCTCAGAACTCTCATAAAAATTGTGTGTGCCAACTTTTATAGCAGTGTTTCTGGTTCAGGGCCAGAGCAGCTAGCAATGGTCAGATGAATGACACTGGTGGTACAACAGATGCTACCTTTTGCTACCTAACAGGAAGATAAATTATTCTCTTTGGAGTCATGCTGGATACAGACAGGCCCACTGTGCCTAAGAATTTATTCTGATGTAAGATCTTTCCACTGGAACTCTTCCATCAACACGATTTCCCAGTTGCCACAATCTTTAGCTTAGAATTAGGGTTTGAAATGAGTTATTTTCCCTGTAGGTATGTCTAGTGAGATCTGACTTCTTTCTCATTCTTTAGCAAAGAATTCTAGCAGTTCTTACCTGCTGTCTCTCAGAGTGCCTGGAGTCATCATCAGGACTACAGAGGAATTCAAGAACCTGGTCAAAAAAAAAGATCACCTTTATTGTATATCAGCAAGCATGCCCTAACACTGTTGGGATGGAAACAGCAATGACTACCCTTCCAATGTGAGGATTCCTCATTAAGCTGTAACAAATATCATAGTGTATGGTACCATCCCAACTGACTGTCCTGCTATGTGAGACATCAGGCTCCCATATGCTAACAGTGTAATGTGTGCTTTTTATACATATTTCTTTACTGTTCAGGAATTCAGCTGAATATGTAGCTGTGCTGACCTTTTCTGATAATGCCATAAGGTAGTATCATCTATATTCCTTAACTTTTAATTCTCTAAGGCTATGGATTGAGCACTGACTTTGTACTCATGATGCCTGAATGTGAATCCTAACTTTAGTAACACAAAATAATAAATTCCTGTGAAAAATGAAGCTTGCTAAGTATTACTTTAAATAAGTTGCTTAACTTCTCTAGGCATCATTTTAAAATGGGGAACTGTATCACTCTAGAATTGTTGGAGGACTGACAATACACACATATAAAACTTGGCAGCAGAGCTTAGCACTATGAAGTGCTCAGTAAATACTAGTCATTATTGGCTGCTTTCTTCAGGAAAAAAGCATTTTCTTTGTCATCTAGAGCAATGTTTAATTGTGACCAGGAAACACTTTCCAAGTCAGAAATCATTTGTAAGTAAATTGAAATTTTCCAAACGTACTCTCTTCTCCAGATGATTGTCACTATGATCTTACTACCAGTGAGATGAGGTGGTTCTTAACTTAGAAAATTCTTGAGCAAAGAAAGTTTAAGCAATTTAAAGCAACTGAATTTATAGGGCAGAATCTCTATAAATCAGTCTCTCAAATGATACTTCATGATACCAAGTGTCAGAATCATTCAGAATATATTATTATACTATTACTCAGAACACATCTTTAAAATACACATGCTTAACTCAGATTAAAGATCTCTATAGTCCTCTCCCCAATAAAGTGCTTATCCAATGGTTGGTCATATTAAGAAACAGTGAATATTTTATGAGCAGTTAACAGGAAAAACAGTTCTAGTCTTGTTGTTAAAGACTTTCACCTGATCAAAGAGGGTTCTGTTCACAAACAAGGTATTGTCAGGCTTTGCAAGCTGCCGTGCCAGGAAAGTAAAGAGACATCCTACTTGTGAGGGAGTGAAATCTGAATTCTCCACCATAACCTGGAAGACAAGAGACCATTTATTCAATATGCCATCTGGTTTGGTGGAAAAGAAAAAATATACACAATTAGAAGTGAACCATATTACTGAAGACTGAGAAAAGATTCTTGTATGGACTTTGCAAAAACTATGTTCAGTAATATTTGGAGAAGGAGCAATTACTTGCATATTCTGAAATGAAAAAATTTTAGTGGTTTTGGCAGCTTTCTGGCACAACCTGGAAGAGAAGTGAATCATAGGAGAGGGGGATATGAGGTTTCAAAGAAATATTAATCATGTTTCTCTCCAGAATTCTTAGGATTCTACTAAAATTAAATTAAATTAAAATAACCCTACTTAAAAATGTTCTTTTGAGCTGGGTGCCAGTGGCTCATGCTTACAATCCTAGATACTCAGGAGGCTGAGATCCGAGGATCAAGGTTCAAAGCCAACTCAGGCAGGAAAGTCTGTAAGCCTCTTATCTCCAATTAACCTCCAGAAAATGGGAAGTGGTACTGTGGCTCAAAAGGGTAGAATGCTAGCCTTGAGCGAAAGAGCTCAGGGACAGCCACCAGGCCCAAGTCATGGGACTGGGGAAAAAAAAGATTCCTATGAACAAGGAAAGAAGAGAGCTACTCTGTAGTCTAAGTGTTAAGATAACCTGTGAGTAGAGATTTCCTGAAAAGAAGTCACTGTAGCAACCTTAATGAAGTGAACAGCTTCTGCCTAGTCCACAGGCAGATGGGGAGTGGGTGGGTTCATATCAGTAAATCTCAGTCATTGTTCTGCTTTATCTCAGCTCTGATCTCCCAAGTCACCAGGCATTCTGGCCAGTGCCTCTAAGGGAATAATGAACTAGAAAGGAAGGCAAGATAAATAAACTCTCTTAAATAATAGGCATAACATGATCATACTATTTAGGGTGCAAATAATTATAGAAGCACAATGAAAAAAAGTAGTTCAACCATTAGAGTGAGAATTTGCAAAGAACTGAGAAAAATCACTTTTAAGTTAAGCTTTAAAGCTCATCAGACCCCTTGCCAAAGGAAAAGTTATCAAAGAGAGGAGTAAGCAAAGATAGGGATACAGGAAAACTGATGTTTGTTAGGGAAACTGAAAGTTTCATTAGGATTCTGCAGGAGGGAAAAATAAGACCAAAAGAGATCAGGCCTCAAATGTCAACCTAAGGAATGTGGATTGAAGCTGCTAAAGAAGGGATCCTAATCAGAATAATGCCCATAAGGATTACCTATCTGTACATAGGCATGAATAACAGAAGAAAAAGAAAGCAGTGGGGGCTAACATGCAAGTGAGCACAGGAGTCCCAGGGAGGGACAAAGGTGTTCAGAACTAGGGCAGTGGTATGAAAATGGAAAGAGAAATAGGGACAAAAGCAGAGAGGAGGTAGGACAAAGTGTTCCTATGCATGCAAACATGAGACTAAAGGCATAATTTAAAAAAAGGATCAGGGGGCTGGGAAGGTGGCTCAGTGGTAGAGCGCGTGCCTTGCATGCATGAGGCCCTGGGTTGGATTCCTCAGCACCACATAAGCAGAAAAGAAAAACCCGGAAGTGGCGCTGTGGCTCAAGTGGTAGAGTGCTAGTCTTGAGCTGAAGAGCTGAGGGACAGCGCCCAGGCCCAGAGTTCAGGCCCCATTACCCGACCTGTCACCCACCCCCCAAAAAAGGATCAATTTTGAGTATGATTGGCAGGTGGCACAGTGCTACCATTAACAAAGGAAATTCAGAAACTTCAAAGGCAAGGAGACGGAGTTTTGGGCTAGTTGAATTAAGTGAGACAACTTTACTACAAATTAGAGTGTAGTACCCTTGCATATCTATTAAAAAATCTCAGGCTCCTTTACTCAATTTTCTATTCAAACATAAATTGTAAGACTTGTCCTATTATAAAACATTCCTGTAGAGCCTACCTTTAGACCCATCTTTTCTTATTTTGCTAGTAATCTATCCTTTATTTTCTCATCTTTCTGCTTCTAGTCCAGCAATAGACACTTGTGAAAGTATATATTTATTACCACAGTATAGGCTGTTTTGTTATATGCAGTAGACCTTTGGTATCCATGGAGATATGGTTCCAAGGAGACTGTCATTAAGGAAAGCCCATATATGCTCAGGATGCAGAGTGCAGTGATATACTGTGGGTGCTTGATTTATTTTCCCCATAACTCCACCCAGCTTCTGCTAAAAACATGTGACCTTTCAACTAATCTAAGATTTTTCATTTCACCACTTAAATTAAGCACATTAATATTTACCTTGCTTGTGGGCACCACCATTGCTTTTGAGGAGGCATATTCATAAAATTAAGAGCAAGGAAACAACAGGTCACAAAATAATTTAAATACAACTGATGATATGAGGTTGATAGAGTGTTTTTCCACATCAACTGAGCTATGTAATGCACTGCAAGAGTTAAAAATTTTGTTTCTGAAATTCTTTGGAGTATTAAAAATTATTTTTCGTTGTATTTGCTAAACCATGTGTAATAAATCATTGACTAAGGTAGGATTACTAATCTATCTATACTTACATCTACATCATCCACATACACACACACTTTCAGTTCAGAATAGTCAAAGAGCTGTCAATAGCTTTAAAAATGTCCATTATCACCCCCACCGGTGTATAGGACTCCACTTTTGTGGCCCATCAAGTGTCCCTCTTGCCTTTAGCCATTCCTTTGTCTCTGCAAGTGCAGGCTCCTAAATCATCTGACAATACCCTTTAAGAAAATAGTTCTTTTCCTAACTCAACAAGTGTCTAAATTGGTTGTCATTATATAACTTCTCAATTTTCTCTTTTAAATATTCCACTATGCTTACAAAATTTCCTGGACAATATTGTAAAAAGCCACACATATTTCCCTCTGTCTGCACCTATTCAGTACATGCAACAAGCCCACTTTCCTGTTCTCTGACCTCTGCCTGCACTCCTATTCCCACTGCCCCCTCCAAAGTGCACACATCAATGAATCCAGAAATGAGAAAAAAGTAAAAAAAAAAAAAAACACTCCTTGTTGACCCAAAACAAATATTACCAAAGCATATATGAGTGGCATTTCCCTAATACTCATAGTGGAGTAAATTGTAGAGCTTTATCTTTTCATTTGGATCATTTTATACTCAAATTTCAATTTAACCAGCTTACAAACATGTCTTGAATATCTACTAGGTCCTAGGCACCATGCTGAACTTGTTCTAGATATGCTATAACAATGTTTTCCTCAAATAAATAAGTATGATATCGTCATCATCATTCTCACTCTACCTGCAGGGAGCTTCAGTCCTAGTTCAAATAAGAAAATATGTAAACAATTTACAACTGGCCTAGCATAAAACATTTTGTGAACACTGAAGAGCAACAAATCAACTTAAAAGTGTGATAGAGGGTTCTGAATTCAAGCCCCAGAACTGGCACAAAAAAGAAAAAGAGGTATTACAAAAATAGTGAGCTAGACCCCTGAATCTATCTGACTTCCTGGCTCACCATGTGATTCCTCTCTTTCATATGCATTCATACTATAACACCATCTACCATGTTGTGACACAGCCAGGGACTCTGGTGCTCATCAGAGACCAAACAAATGGTGCTGCCCAATGTGAACTTTTAGCCTCCCAAACTGTGAGCTACGTAAATCTCTTTTTTTCTGTTAAGTAACTGGCCTTATATATTTTCTTACAGTAAAAAAACAAAAACTAATATATGCTCCAACATTTAATGCTTCCTAACCTTACAAATACAAATCCTAATTTTTAGCTAAACATATGGTTACACAAGACGCAGACTTTATTTCTCAATCTGTCTCAGCAGCAAAGAGTTCTGAATAGTATGATAAGCAAAACTATAGTATATAGAGTCCAAAAAGTTTTGTTAAAGAAGGAAAGCATTGGGCTGGGAAGGTGGCTCAGTGGTAGAGTGCTTGCCTTACATGCATGAGGTCCTGAGTTCGATTCCTTTGCACCACAGAAGGAGAAAAGGCCGGAAGTGGTGCTATAGCTCAAGTAGTAGGATGCTAGGCTTGAGCTAAAGAGCTGAGCAACAGTGCCCAGACCCAGAGTTCAAGCCCCATGACCGAAACAAAGCCAGAGGGAAACTATTTCCTTCTCTATCTCTCTGCATTGAGGCTGGCTAGAACATGGAGGTAATAGCTAGAGCCTGAGTGGCCATCTTGAGACAAAAACAGAAATCATTTACTAAGTATAATAGTAAAATAAACAGAAGATGCATTCTTGCTAGGTTTTTTATACCATCTTACTAGATCAGGTTGCTTAGTCTTAGATGAGAAAAATAAATTTCCATTATATTTAAATTGTTGTCATGTTGAGTTATCTCTCACAGCAGCACTTAATCTCAAGTGAAGAATATTAGAGAAAAGGCAGACCAGAAATAGGGAGGCCATTCTGGAAAGCATATTTGGGGAATCTAGGTAAAATTCCCCATAACAATTTAGATTTTACTGGCATTATCTGAGAATGTAGCAATCCCATTCTTATATGCACCATTGCTTGTCTTATAGTTAATAAACAACTCAAATAAGATCATGTAAATACTGTGAAAGTGCTTTGAAAATTATAAAGCACAAATGGAAATATGCTATATTGGCTCTAGGCACAACCAGAGAACATTTTAATTCTAGTCTCTTGTCCAAAATAATCTAAGTCATTAAATGTAAGTAACCTTCATTTTACAGCCAGATGAGCAAAATGAAAACTCTAAAAGCCTGCTGAAAGTCATACAGAAGTAAAGGACAAGAATCTATCTCAGCATTCATTCATTAGGAACAAGGAGATTCTCAAAATAGCTCTTGACTGAGCTAGTTAGAGTTAGATCAGGGTGATCAACTCTCTGTTCCTGAAATCATTTTCAGTGTCACCCATCATCTGAATACCATGGAAAAACATGGCATTACCATAGCAACCAAGGGATGCTAGGAAGAGAGAAAAGATGCTTCAAATTATTTGCTCAGAGCATTCTGAAGTTAGTCTCTGTTATTATACATAATCAAACTAACGTAGCAATTATCACAATATACATTTCTCAAGTGTAGGACCCTATATCTTCATATACATTTTTTTCAGTAAATGATTTGTTGTTTAATCACCTCTTGAGGACCAAGAGGTCATGATATAATTTTAAGGTATGATTACAATAAATTGTATCACTGAACAAGACTATTTTAGAACCTGGTATAAAACAATTCAATTCTTTTAATATAAATATCAACATTAAAATATGTAATCTTTGAATGCTTACTTTCAACAAAATATCCACAATTCGCTGCTGGTATTCCACAGCTTGCTTGTCATTTTTAAAATCTTCAAAGGTCTAAGAAGAAGAAAGAAAATGTAAAAAGTAGTTATTATTTGCAAATTATAAAAGGCAACCAGCTATTAATTCTTGTGGATAAAATCCAAGTAAAAGTCCAACTAAGACTACCATTACTCACCAGGGTTTTTCACATATACCTTTAGAGACAAGTTATTTTTAGGAAGTCAGGCAGAATGCTGTAACATTTAATATTTCATGGTTTTCTAAAACCTTAAAGAATCATAAGAAGTTTTGTGTCATCACACAACCAAAAAGTGAGAAAGGAAGACAAGAAAAGTATAGGTAGAGAAAACAGAAAGCCCATTAATAGCAAGAGGCAATCTGAAAGCAAAGGTCTGAGAACAGAAGGCCAAAAGAAGCCACCTGTTCAAATAACTGAGTATATAACCACAGAACTATAACTTCTCTGTACTACCATGAAAAATAACTTTCCTAATTCTTATGACAAATGAGAAAATGATGTTCAAAAATAAGACTTTTTTATTACAGGAAGGGATAGGGGATAACACTAGGGCTCTTTGGCACAGGCCAAAACTTCCTAAACAAAGATCCAGAATCACAACAAATTAAAGATAGGCTGGATAAATGGGATCACATTAAACTGCAGAGCTTCTGCATGGCAAAGGACATAGCTAGCAAGATAAACAGAAAGCCCACAGTATGGGAGAAGATCTTCACTAGCTATACACAGACAAGGGCCTCATATCAAAAATATACCTAGAGCTCAAAAAATTAACCCCCCGCCCCGCCAAAATCAAACCCACAAAGAAACAACCACTCCATTAGTGAGTGGGCTAAAGAATTATAAAGAGACTTATCTGGAGAGGAAATAAAAATGGCCAATAGACACATGAAGAAATGTTCTACAATTCTGGCCATAAAAGAAGTACAAATCAAAACCACAGTGAGATTCCACCTCACCCCAGTTAGAATGGCCATTATCAAGAAAACAAATAATAACAGATGCTGGCGGGGATATGGCCAGAAGGGAATGTTACTATACTGTTGGTGGGAATGTAAACTTGCTCAACCACTCTGGAAAGCAGTATGGAAGTTGCTTAAAACAGTAAATATAGAGCTTCCCTAAGACCCAATAATTCCACTCCTGGGCATCTATCCAGTTGACCACAAACTGGGCCACACTAAAACCACCAGCATGACCATGTTCATTGCATTGTTGTTTACCATAGCTAAGATATGGAATCAACCCAGATTCCCCTCAGTGGATGAACAAATCAAGAAAATGTGGTATATGTACACAATGGAATTCTATGCTTCCATCAGAAAGAATGATATCGCCCCATTCATAAAGAAATGGAAAGATCAGGAAAAAAATTAAACTAAGTGAAGTAAGCAAAACCCAAAGAAATACAGGCTTCATGGTTTCCCTTATTTGTAATAATTAGTAGTCTGGGACAGTCCTAGCACAGAATCATAATAGCTCAATAGCTATGTACATATGACCATATAAGATTATGCTAATTGAAATGAACTTCAAGGTATGGAAACAAGAGGGTTTTTTTTTTTGTTTACTAATGTACTGTCCAAAGTTCTTTCTTTTTTTCTTTTCTTTTCTTTTTTTTGTCAGTCATGGGGCTTGAACTCTGGGCCTGGGCACTGTTCCTGAGCTCTTCAGCTCAAGAAGAGCGCTCTACCACTTGAGCTACAGTGCCACTTCCGGTTTTCTGGTGGTTTATTGGAGATAGGAGTCTTAACGGTCTTTCCTGGCTGGGCTGGCTTTGAACCTCAATCCTCAGATCTCAGCCTCCAAAGTAGCTAGGATTACAGGCGAGAGCCACCAGTGCGGGGCTCTTCTTTCTTTCTTTTTTTTCCCTTTAGTTTATCATGTTATCCCTGTTTTTGATTTTGGTACCCTGTGTCTTGTATATAAGTTTATCTGATTTGGGAAAGGGAAAAGGAATAACAAAATGGTGAGACAAAGGACAAAGGGTGAACCAATTCAACAGAGATATTCATAAGACACTATGTTGGAAATGAACTTTACAGCTTTGGGGAGGGAGAGAGGAGAGGGAAAGAGAGAAAACAAGGGAGGGGGTAACAATGTTTGACAAGAAATGTACTCATTACCTTACTTATATAACTGTAACCCCTCTGATATCACCCTTATAATAAAATAAAGTTTAAAAAGGCATTTAAAAAGTCTTACAATAAAACTACAAAAGTATTAAAATTCTTAAGCCTGCTTCCAAGGATTAGGTATCTTATTCTCCAAACACTGCCAAGTACATACTTTATATTTTTATATTCCTGCTTGAGTGAGGCAAATGGGTTTTGAAGCATCAAATACATCAAAGTAAATGAAAGCACTGGATTCTGTTTGGTAGTACAGAAAACACATGTCAAAGAAGTACCTAACACAAATAGATTCCTATACAAAGGACTGAAATTGTATCTATTATAAAAAAAAGGAAGTGAAAATGCTGAATGCTATAAAAGATTTGAAGATCTTTCCTATGGTTTTCTTTTAAAGGCATTTCATTCTGAGAAATGTTTAAATCACATACAATAATTTACTGGCACTTTTTGTTGTTTGTTGTTGTTGTTATTGGGCATGAAACTTGAACTCAGGGCCTGGGTGCTATCCCTGAGCTTTTGTGCTCAAGTCTAATGCTCTACTACTTTGAGCCACAGTTCCACTTTCAGTTCACTGGTGGTTAATTGGAGATAAGAGTCTCACAGGCTTTCCTGCCTGGAATGGCTTCCAATTTTGATCCTCAGATCTCAGCCTCTTAAGTAGTTAGGATTACAGGCATGAGCCATCAGCACCCTGCATGACACTTTCTTAAGACAATAGACTACAAGCCAAATGGTGGTTCAAGCCTGTCAGCTACTCAGGAGGCTGAGACCTGGAGGATCAGTTTGAAGCAAGCTTAGGTAGAAAAATTCATTAGACTCCATCTCTAAAATAATCAGCAAAGGGCTGGGAAGGTGGCTCCGTGGTAGAGCACTTGCCTTGCATGCATGAGGCCCTGGGTTTGATTCCTCCGCACCACATAAGCAAAAAGAAAAAAGCCGGAAGTGGCGCTGTGGCTCAAGTGGTTGAGCGCTAGCCTTGAGCTGAAGAGCTGAGGGACAGTACCCAGGCCCAGAGTTCAGGCCCCACGACCGGACCGCCCCCCCTCAAAATTAAATAAATACAATAAAATAATCAGCAAAAAGCAGGGCCAGAAGGGTGGCTCCAGTGGTAGAATGCCAGCCTAGTAAACAAGCTGAGGCAAAGATAAAGTCTCTGAGTACACCAAAAGAAAATGGACTAATACCATATAGATTGTATGTGTGGTCATGCTGGAGTTTCAATTCAGGACCTCACACTTGCTAAGCTATCATTCTACCACTTGAGTCATGCCTCCAGCCCTCCAATAGACTTTTTTAAATGAACGTTATAGCTGTGAATTCAAGTCTATATAATAGTTTCATTCAAAATGGAATGCTTGGTGGTCTTTAAGTGGGCCCTAGATTTCCCCAACCTCCTTTGTTCTTATTGCCATGCCTTTTGGTTTCTTTTCTCAGGCTAAGTGCTTAGCAGTTGAACTGTCCAGCTAATTACTTACAAAGTAAAAGAAAAAAATATATATTTTAAAGTCTAACATAGGATTTTAAAAAGCTTTTTAATTATCTTTAAGTAGTTGTACAAAAAGGTTTCAACTCAACATGGCAATTTATGAGCATAATGCATCGTGATCAATGCTACCCCCTTCATCATATAAATTACTTTCTACTTTTTTTTGAACTAGTCTGCTTTGCTGTTAGTTACTTGAGAAAAGCTGAAAAGAGTTGCCAAGGAGATTGTAGGAACTCTTAATCGAGAAGCTTCAACCAGGAGATATTTATATGTTTATGTGGGTTAAATATGACCCTGCCTGAAGACAGGAAGACAAGCAATCTTTTGGCCTTGACTTCTGAGAATCAATCTCTCTCTCTCTCTTCCTTTCGCTCTTCCTTTCTTCTTCTCCTCCTCCTTCTCCTCCTCCTCCTCCTTCTTCTTCCTTTTCTTCTTCCTCTTCTCTCTCTCATCCTTGCTAAAGCAAGATGTCGCTCTACAGATACAGAGAGTGCCATCTGCTAAGCTAAGTGCTATTCCACTAAAATCTAAAACTGTAGAGAAGTAATGAATGTATTTAAAATGACAACAGTGACAGCAAATGAAAAAGAATTTCCTTAGCCATTTTCTTTCTGGCAGCATGTTGTCATTGCTTTAAAACAGATATTAAAAATTTGTTTCTATGAATATAATTAAGTAGTGACATATGATAGTGTAAATGTTATGATAAACATAAGGACGTATTTTGGTGGTAGTTATCAATTGCCACCCAAATGGCACATCACTGTTAGAACATGATCGCTCCATGATGATGCTTCTAAATATTCAATGTTTGCTACAGGAATAGGAGGCAAAGGTCCTAATGGCAATTTACAGTTTGTGAAGCACAAACGACCTAAAACTCAAGTCCAATGAAATCTGTGAGTTTGGACATACATACTTCTTTTTGAAATCTCTTAAAAATTATAGGGAGAATAATAAAGGGGGTGACCATGATCAAGATGCATTGTACTTATAAACAGATTTCTTGAATGGTAATTCCTTTGTACAATTACTTATAGATAATAAAAATACAATAAAAAAGAAAAATAATTTAAAAATCATCATGGTAATAATTACAGCAAGTTAAAGGCTAATCAAGGGGTTTGTGAACATTCTCTATAAAGGGCTAGGTAGGGCTGAGGGAATCTAACTTTTTGTGTTTTCTTTACAGGATTTCAAGTACATACTGGCAAGGTCTGAGTGAGTGTTGTTCCTCTTGCTCCAGTCAATGAAGCCACAACTCAGTGCTCATCCCATCTCTGGCCTGATAGAGAAGCTCAACCAGTACAGAGTGGAAATCTTTAGCAATGAAACACAGAATCCCAGCAGGATGGTGTTTGACCATGTGAAAATGTTTAGACCCTGAAGGTGCACCTTGAATTCTGATGGACCCAACTACTGGCAACCCAGCTCCTATTTCTGGGAGCTCAGTATGCATAACTATTTGGACTGTGCTGTAGGAGTTTGTAAGAATTCTGGGATAGAGAAGAACCCCACAATAATTGAATCTGAGGACATATTTCTCCTTTTATGTGCAAGGAATAGTTGTTACAATCTCTTTACCAATCTCCCATTCATTACTTTTTCACTGTATAGAGAGACTATAGGGCCAGGTTGCTGTGTTTCTTAATCTTGAAAATGGAAGTGTGCATTTTTTTAATGTTGAGAAGAGTCCCATTGTCTTGAAGCACCCCACTGACTCCTTCAATTTTCCAGTCAGGCCTTATTTTTTCTACTAGCCATACATGTAAATATATCTGTTAATTTCTTGACCAGGGGCCAGGCACTCTGGACCTCAGAGAGCATCTTTCATTTAAAGGAAATTACTAATACTGTACAGGTACTTCCTTGTTTTTGTTTGTACTTTAATATAACTTTGTTTTGTTATTAAATTTAAATTTAGCATAAAATGAAAAAAATAAAGGACTAGAGAGTAAAGATTTCAGGATTTGTGGATTACACACGGTCTCTATCACACATTCTTCTTGCTTTTCACAATCTTTAAAAAATACATATATATATATTCATATATATATTTATAAACATTCTCAGCTTGAATAGTCATGGGCTAAGTGGGGCTAGATCTAGTTCTCAGTCCAGTTTCCTAGTCTAAACATACACAGACCCATGTACACATGTACACATTAATAAAAAAAGAGCAAAAAGAAACATAATCTGCATTAATGACAAAAAATTAGGTCAAATTCCTTATTCTCTATTGCTCTTTCCAAACTCTCTTACTCTATCACTTCCTGTTTCTTTATTCTAAGTGCCAGCCACCAAGTATGTTCTCTGGATATCTCAGTTCTCCTAAACTTACTAGATCTGATGTTCACTTCTGCTGTTCTCTTCCCTTCCTCCTATGCTATTAAAGTTACTACTTCTGAAGTTAAAATTTCAAGTTAAACCAATTCAAATTATGAGACAATAACTTTCTTACAGATACTCAAATATGGAAAATAATTTAGTAGTTTATTCTATATTCAAGTTACATCAGTAGTACATGCTCATAGGGAAATTTGTCCCATCTCAGAGTTAATCATTAAGAACATTTAGATCGTTCCTTGTTTGTGTTAAATTCAAATACCATGTGTAAGTATATACATTACCTATTGTGAACGTGATGCTTTCACTAACCACTATTGTAGAGGTACTTTCCATTTTACCCAAGCTTAAAAAAAAACCCACTACAATATTATTTAATTGGGAGGATTCATCATGTTTTATATAATTATCCCCATAGGGACACTTTCACAGAAACCCTGCTTCATCCAAATTCATCTCTAATTAAACATGGATAAGGGTTTTGTTTAGCATGAAGCCTGCATGTTCCAGTTCAACTAAAATTATTTCCATTGTCCTCACTGTGTCTGCTTGGAGCCCTCATTCACATTTATTAAGCCAGGTAATACAATTTAAAAAAATATCTAACCTAATGTTTTTAACTTTATGATGAGTGTGCAGAGACAGGAAAAAAAAGAAAAGAAGAAGAACTATAAAGAACTACACAGAGAACATGGGTAGCCCAACAAAATCAAACATTTGAAATTCTGACTTACTACTTCTGTGCTTTTCTAAGGATAATTGTTTCTTCTTTCATTCTATCAAAAAATGATCATTCTGACTCCTTGGAAAACATCAATAAAATCATACTGTCCCTTACCAGTGCCAATACATTCAGAAATTCCCTTGTGTCAAAATGTAGCAAAGTCCGGACATAAGGATAGACTTCTTCCTCAGGAGATGCTTCTGCTGAATGCAGGCGAATCAAAAATTCAAAAACCTGCAAGGTGAACAGCAATTGTTGATTATTTCTTCCCAGCTTTCAAAGCATCTTGCAGTAGTAATAATTCCCACTTGGATAAAATAAAGGTAGGCTGAATTCAGTTTAAATTGCTACTGTGTTGTAAGATCTCTCTAGAATCCTCTATCAACTAAAATTGTTGATTTTTGTGACAGTGAATCGATTCCTGTATTGGAAATAATTCCTGAGCTAAGTGTAATCCTCCACTGCAAGTTATATTCAGTGCATTTCAAGTGGTATAGATTAAAAAGGCTGTGAAAATGGTACCAACCTGGTTTTTAACCAAGGGGACAAGATCTTCAGGGATGTCACCAAGGGGATATGCACGACCTGCCAGACAGCAGCTAAGGGGTGGGGGGAGAAGCAGATGTGGTGACTTGTAAACAGGTTATCTTTCAAGTGAGTAGCACACTGTATTGTCTCTCAAGCCCAAGATTCAAGGTTGCTTTGGAAGCAGGCTCAGTTTTTTCAGCTCAAGTTCAAAACCAGATCATCGCTATTGCACAATAAGGTTATAGGGTAACTACAGATAATGATCATGTGCATGTATGTTTCAAAAAGCTACAAGGGGGGCTGGGAAGGTGGCTCAGTGGTAGAGCGCTTGCCTTGCATGCATGAGGCCCTGGGTTCGATTCCTCAGCACCACATAAGCAAAAAGAAAAAAGCCGGAAGTGGCGCTGTGGCTCAAGTGGTAGAGCGCTAGCCTTGAGCTGAAGAGCTGAGGGACAGCGCCCAGGCCCAGAGTTCAGGCCCCTTGCCCGGCCCCCCCCCCCCCCAAAAAAAAAAAAGCTAGAAGGAAGGCTTTGAGTTTTTTCACCCTTATAAAGGAAAGATAAATGTTTGAGGGCACAGATGTGTTCATCCCGATTTAAACATCAACATATATATTTATCTAAAAAATGCACATTTTTATGTTCTTATGTGTCAGTTAAAAAATAATGACATCCCCTTTAGAAAATGGTAATGAAGTAACCCATCTTGAGCCTGAGTGAGGACTTCCATTTCTATACAACAGCACTAGAGGAACAGAGAGCAACAGGACTTTATCCAAAGACCTCACACTCAGCATCTTGAAGGAACCTCTGGTACCATTCATAGCTGCCAGTCAGCCTGATGTGCCTTTAAGAATGGTAGTTAGCTGAGTGCTGGTAGCTCATACCTATAAGCCTAGCTAACCAGGAGGCTGAGATCTGAAGATCAAGGTTCAAAGCCAGCCTGAGCAGGAAAGTCCATAAGATTCTTCTCTCCAAGTAATTGCCAAAAAGTCAGAGGTAGAGCTGTGGCTCAAGTGGTAGAGTATTTGCTAGCCTTGAGCAAAAATGTTCAGGAATAGTACCCAGAACCTGAGTTCAAACCCTAGGACTGGCACACCAAAAAAAAGGGTGGTGGGGGAGAAAGAAAGAAAAGAAGAATGATGATTAAAAAGTCCATCAGATTCTCATCTCCACTAACCTACCAAAAAAAGCTGAAAGTAGAGCTGTGGTCCAAATAGTAGAGTGTTAGCCATTAGCCAAAAGAAGTTCAGTGCCCAGGCCCTGAGTTCAAGCCCCAGTATCAACACCTTAAAAAAAAAAAGCCCTCTGGAAACGGAAAGCTTTATATAGACAAGTATTAAATAATAATTTCTCTTCAAACATTAGGGGGAAATAAGGAAAGAATATAGTCACAGATAAATAAGCAAAAAGTTTTTACCTAATATATACAAGAAGCTTATTGCCCATGACAACTTGCTCATCTGAAAAACAACAAAGAAAGGTATTGTTGGCAGCTTCTTTCAAAACTATTTCAGAAATATACTCTTTATGTGGAAATAAAACTAAAACTTTGTATTTAAAGGTTAAACAAATATACTTCCAAATGACAAAAAATTGAGATACGATCACTTCAATATAAAGAAAAAAATCTCCCATTATATTCTATACACAGACACAAAATCCACAAGTTATTCAACAGCAGAAACAGAAAGAAAACAGATCTAAGAAGAGAAGGTTATGTGTTACTACTGCCTTATCCTCTAGCTTGGATCCAAAGGAAGGTGTAGAGCAGGCTGTAAGTTGATAGCTAATTAATTTGTATTCAGGTAATAGCCACAACATCTCATTTTTTTTCTTTTTTTTCTTTTATTGTGAAAATACTGTACAGAGGGGTTACAATTACATGGGCAAGATAATGAGTACATTTCTTATCAAGCACTGTTGCCTCCTCCTTTGTTTCCCCTTCCCATCCGCTCCCCCCACTGAATCCTCCCCGCCCATCAAAGTTGTAAAGTTTGTTTTTCGACATAACAACTTGTACATCTCATTGTTGCA
>NW_012267378.1:3447284-3459297 GCF_000151885.1 Dipodomys ordii | reverse complement strand
AATAAGGGAAACCATGGGACCTATGTTTCTTTGGGCCTGGCTTACTTCACTTAATATAATTTTTTGCAAGTCTTTCCATTTCCTAACAAATGGGGCAATGTCATTCTTTCCAACTTCTCATTTTTAATATAAACTTTCACTACCCACTGTATTCTAGGGCTGAGAAGGCCATTGGTCTCAAATATTTCAAATAACTGATTTTGAATAAAGTTTTAGGGATCATTCTATTTTATATTATGTCAAAAATGTAAGCTCTGTCATTTGGTGAGATAAACCTATTTCCCTGACTGAAGGGTATCAGAAAATTAGATATTTAGGTCAAGGGTTAAGGGCACAGAATGGAACCAGGTATAGATTATAGGAATTTGTAGCTGGCAAAAACGAAGGCCTAAAACTTCTAACTTTACTATGTGTATACTAGATATGATATAAGCATTGTATGGTGAATTGAATTGATATAGTGCTTTTAAGTATACAATTAATTTGAAGTATTTAACTTTTAATAATAATCCCTTATAAATACTGCTTGTGATGTTACCTATATAAATAAACCTGAGCTGCACAAAACTGTATGAGCAATTATATCTTGTTTTAATTCCAAGTGTAATTTAATCCAACACAATTAGTTATGACACAAGATACAGATCATCTTACTGATGAAATTACCAGTTTCATTTTATTGAGTAGACAATCACATTTATTATCAGAAATCTGAGGCAGAATAACTCTAGATCATAATATTCCTGGACAGAGTTAAAGCTGATCACTCCCCAGATAATCTCCACTATTCCCCTAATCATGAGCTTCTTAGAGGCAAAGAACCTGAGTATTTCTATACTTCTAGTATCCAGTAGTGACTAGCCCATAAGGAGGTGATCAGTAAATATATAGTAAACTGAACGAACACCCAGCTTCATTTTCTATAACTAATCTCTCCCTAAATCTTTGTTTAGACCATTTTCTGTTGTAAAAGCTCAACAACTGCATTTGGGCTTTTCCATGTTACATTCCATGTTCGTTACTGGTAGATACACACCCAAAAACCAATCCTCAAATTGGTTTCAAAGAGATTAAGCTCAAGGCTGTTTCTAGGTATGAGATTAAGACTATCCAGTAAATGATTTCCTTACCCTTGCAGCAAAAAGATAAAACCCTGGGCAAAATACAAAAAGTAACTCCCTGAAGTTATTGGAAAGAAGACAGAACCATCAATCTGGTAGGGAGTTCAGATTCATGGCTCCCTCTCTATCCTTTCTCCAAGGGCAAATACCCTGAGACCTATACTCAGAAGCCAGCAGTGGAAAGATCCTTAGATTCTCTGGCCTAAGGGAAAGTGAAATCAATAAACCAGGACTGGAAGAGAATGAGATAAAACCCAAAGGGAAAAAGTCATAGAGTGGATCTGCAAACTGTCTGATTACACCTGTGACTGATCACTAAAGCACCATGCAGGAAAAAGACTCCAAATAGCCAGCCAAGGACAAAAAGACCAGAGCGACAGCGAGCTCCCACTCCAACAAAACAAGAATGTGAGGACAAGCATACAGGCCTTGGGGGGCTTTCAGCTGCTTGGAAGAGACCCGGAGCTGTACAAGTAAACTACCATCACTGTGGCTTTTAGCCTGGGCCTAAATTACAGCCTGTATAGCAAACACAGCAGGTTCACGGCTTACATGGAAAAAGCAGCAATTTTTTGGCTGGGGAACTGAAAAGAGAAGCCAGGAAACATGAACAGTTAAGAGATTGAGGACAGGGGGACCTCTTACACAGAAAGTGAGCAAAGGAAGGACTCAAAAGCTCCGCATGTTCTTATCTGCCTGTGAACTCTGAACCATGCGTGTGGATCAGAATTGTAAACGGTAACCTAAAAGATACTTTTCCTGGGCCCTGTGAATTAACTACAAGTTCCCCAACTTTGTACCTTTGCCCTTGGATCTGAGCTATTCTCTGCTACCATCACCTTATAATCATCTCAGGCTTCAAGAAAGAGAAGACTTGCTGATAAGTATCCTGTGTGGAACGCCCCTCAAACAGGCAATACCTTCTTACCATCTTAAAAGAAACAACTCAAAACCTAAGAGGTCACCAGCCACCCTGTCCCAAAGTAAAGTGGTAACAGCTTTTCCGAAACTCCTCTGGAGACAGAGACTGAGCTGATGACTAACCAAGTCACACAACTTGACCTGGGGCTTTAGATTTACATATCTTTCTCAATCCCTGTTCCCAATTTACCCTGTTTAACCTAAAGCTAAAGTTTGTATCTCAAAATATGGCTGAAGATGCCTGAAGCGCTGTCTTCCCATGGCTGCCATACAATAAATCTTTCTCTGTCGATTACCATGTCTCTTAATTTAACATACAGGAGACAGTAGCTGAACCTAACATGGGACTCCTGAATTTGGGGCCTGGTTCTAAAAACCTATTTCATAGCCCAAAACACCAAATAAAAACAAATGAGCTGAGAAGTGACTATAGTTGCCACATGGGCAGTTGAAAAAAAAAAAATCCCCTGATGAAGAGTCCAGTCTGTGTCTCTAATCATATAAAATAATATTTATTAAAATGAAAAAAAAAAGAGGCTAGGTGTGGTGGTTCACATCTGTAACCCCAGAAACTAGGGAGAAGGTAGGAGGATTTGAACAAAAAGTACAAAGCTCTATCCAAAAAATAAAGCTATGTACTTAGGAGATGGAGACCAGCTTGTGCAAGAAATGAGTAAGGCCCCATACCCCATTCCCAAACAATAAGCTGGATGTGGTGGGCTTTGTTTGTCATCTCAGTTCTATGTGGGCAGTATAGATAAAAGGTTCACAGTCCAGGGTGGCCTGGGTAAAAAATGCAAGGTCCTACCTGAAAAGAAAAATAATGAAAACAGAAAAGGACTGGGGCATGGCCCAAGTGGTAGAGCACCTACAAAATGTGAGGCTCTGACTTCAAACTCCAGTACTAAAAAAAAAAAAAAAAAGTCCATGATAAAACAAAGGAAAAAATAGGCAAGAAAAGTAACAAAATACTAGAACAAATACAAAATAACCCAACACACAAAGAACTGAAGAGAAAAAACTTGAGACAAAAGAAAATTGAACAAGTCCAATCCTCAGATGAACAAAATGTTAGAACAGATGACAGTTTTAAAAGAATTATTATAATTATCCTCAATAAAGTAAAACAAGACATATTTCAATGCATAAAAATTTCAACAGATAAATTAAGAGTTGCAGCAGACAACAGAACCAATAAAAAAAAGAACTAAATTAGACTGTTACAAATAAAAAAATGTTGAGTGGATTTAACAACTGAACTGACATGAAAGAAAAAATCAAGTGAACTTAAAGGTAGGGTAACAGAAATCACCTAACCTGGAAGACAAAAAGGGTTTTTTTTTGCTTTGTTTTGTTTTTTGAAGTCCAAATAAAACCCCTAAAATCAAACAGGTCAAACCCTGAACTAGTAGTGTTCCAAAAGTCTTACTCCACAAAGGTAATGAAAATATAGGCAAAATTCAACTTTTTCAAGACTCCTGAACAACTGAAGATGGGCCATAATCTGAGAAACGTTTCTGTAAGTAAAATGTCTGAATCTCAGTAAGAACAGTAAGCTTTGCAGTGAATAACTTTACCTACTACCACTTTCCCCTATTTCCTAGCATCATTAACAAAGCTGAATGCTGGTGACTAATGCTTATAATCCTAGCTAGTTAGGAGGATGAGATCTGAGGGTTGTGGTTCAAAGCAGCTGGAACAGGAAAGTCAGTGAGACTCTTACCTCCAATTAACCACCAAAAAGCTAGATGTGGAGCTGTGGCTTAACTGGTAGAGGATTAGCCTTGAGCACAAAAGCTCAAGTACAATGCCCATACCCTGAGTTCAAGGCACACACACAAAAAGCTTCTAAAACCAGTAATAGCCTCTCAATATTCACAACTGTGAAAACCAACAACCTAGTGCACCTCTGAGAGGAAAAAGCCCTTGACACATTCAAGATGCACTGTATTTGAAGGAATGGAACCCCCCACCCCAGCGTATTGTCCCAGGTCCATACAGACATGAGGCAAAATCCCACGTATGTGTGAACTTTGATGTTCTGGCAGGGCAATCCACCTAAGTCCACGTAAAGATCCCATTGTGGGCCCAATTGAAAGGATCCCACCTCCCTTGCTTGACCTAGTGGCTTTTTCATTAACCTCTGCCTCCTTGCTCAGACCTTCTATAAAAACCCAGCTCCTGTCCCAACTCCATGGCACAACCTCCAAACACCATGAAGGTCTCTGCCCCTTGCTGTTCCTCAATAAACAGTCCTCACCTACTGATGATCAAGTCTGGTCTTTTCCTTTTCCGTTCTCCATTTTTCCCAACAATACTCATAAACTGACATATTGAATTGAAAACACTTTGTACAACTATTTAAAGATAATAAAAATGAATGTTCCATCCTAAGAGAATTGTCATCACATAGCAGCTCATTTGTAGCTGCATTTTCAGGAAAAGTACTGATAAAATCAAAGGGGAAAAATAGTAGAGAAAAAGAACAAAAGCCATATGTTCTTTTTCTTCCTGATTCAGAACAGTGCTACTACCTTCAGGGCACCTGAGAATAGTTAGAACTACTCTTTAACATACAGTTGCCTGAGACAGGGTTAACAATTGGGACTAGTAAGAAGCTCTTCAAAAAATGTAAAAGAAGCCTGGCGCTAGTGGCTCACGCCTATAATCCTAGCTACTCAGGAGGCTGAGATATGAGGATTGCGGTTCAAAGCCAGCCCAGGCAGGAAAGTCCATGAAACTCTTATCTCCAATAAACCACCAATAAGCCAGAAGTGGCTCTGTAGTTCGAGCGGAAGAGTGCTCACCTTGAGCTGAAGAGCTGAGAAACAGCGCCCAGGCCCAGAGTTCAAGCCCCATGACCAACCAAAAAGAGAAAAAAGAAAGTAAAAGAATAAGATGAAGAATGGATCTATGTCTTGTTTTTTAAAAAGCTTCAATGTATTCTTGGAATTTTAGAAGGATTTGCACAAGTGTAGAATTAGATAGTTATCCAAAGAAGACCAGAAAAAGCCCACTATAACCTATATGGCTGATTTTGAAGCTCTCTCTAAGCAGGAAGTGAAAGCTAAACCAAAACTGCATACTGCCTCTCAGAGAACTGAAAAGTCCAAAATAAAATTAAGTAACAACTGGGTCTCTGGCTTCCTGACCTAAGTGGTATTCTTCTTTTTTTTCTTTTTTTTGGTTGGTCATGGGGCTTGAACTCTGGGCTTGGGTGCTGTCCCCGAGCTCTTCAGCTCAAGGCGAGTACTCTACCACTTGAGCCACAGCGCCACTTCCCTAAGCGGTATTCAATTGCCATTGTGACATTTGCTGTAAGGTCCTCACAAGAGCCCAGCAGAAGCTAACACATAATCTTGGACCCTCAGAATTGAAAACTCTGATTAAGAGCTACTACATAAAACAATTTGCATTGATTTCTATCATGGTACAAACTGGCTCAATGGACTCCCATGTTCGTACACAGAAAATGACAACAGGATAGCTGGTGACATTTTCAGGATGAAGGGTGCCTCAGATAATAATACACAAAGGACACTGTACATAATGGAAGAACTGACAGCAGAAATCAGCAACCTTCTACTCCATGGCTATCTTGGACAAATTGGTAAAAGGGAAAAGTGTCCATGACAGAACTATATCCCATTGCTTATGATACGTCAGAATACTTTATTAGAGATGTGAAATCTTTAACCCTGTTTGCCACCCTCTATTCACCAGTCTGCTAAGTAGAAAAAAAAGTTGGTCATAACAGGTAGAGAATTGCCACATGAGATTCTCGTCAATGAGGATGAAAGCAAGCAGGATCCATGTAAACTCCAGAAGTCCTGATTTTGTTACTTTACCAAATAACCAGAGAATTATAGACTAAATGTAGCAAAACTAGCAGTTGTCTCTGGAAAAAAAATTGAAAGAAAGCAGATCACTAGTCAAAAAAGCTGAAAGAATAAGCAAATATGAAAAGAAAATGACTCTTTTGCAGTTCTGAACCACACATAACACAAAAGACCTGCAAAAGTGGACAGAGGAATTTCAATTGGAAGAAATACAGACTGTTCTTTTTGAAAAATAAAGATTATGTTTTGGGGGCTGGGACTGTGGCTTAGTGGTAGAGTGCTTGCCTAGCACGCATGAAGCCCTGGGTTTGATTCCTCAGTACCTGGGTTCAATTCCTCAGTTAACTAGTTCACTCAAGAACTTTAGAACATCTACATAACTTTTTACTCATGGATATTAGCTTAAGAGCTTGTTTAGCTTGAGGTTACTTTCCTACCAGAATAATGCCTGCTTTGTATTAGAGAAGAAACTTATTTATTCATCACTAATTATGTATAAAATTTACTGCCTTTCCTATTACATCATACTGGATAATAAAAACTGCTTGGGAGATAAACTAGGGGGCCTTTATCCTCTGAGATACAGTGTCCCCTGGTTTCCTGGCTTTGATTCCTAAAACTATCTTTGTGTATGTCTGTTATTCTCGTAAGATGCCATTCCCCCTTCTAGATACATGTTCACCTTGCAGTGCTGGACATGGCACAACTTATCTGTGTGTGACATGTGAGCATAAAATATGGCCATAACAAGCTGGGCACCACTGGCTCATACCTGTAATAATCCTAGCTACTCAGGAGGCTGAGATCTCAGGATCGTGGTTCAAAGCCAGCCAACGTAGAAAAGTCCCCATAAGACTCTTACTCAAATAGCCAGAAGTAGAGCTATGGCGCAAGTGGTAGAGTGCTAGCCTTGAGCACAAAGAGGCTAAGGGACAGTGCCTATGCCCTGAGTTCAAGCCTCAGGCAAAAAAAAAAAAAAAAGCCATGACATATTCCAAACAAAAGCCAAATAGCCTCATGTGAAGACTTTTTCAGGTTCTGTACTCCTAATTTTTCAAAGTAAAAATATTTTTGAGTATTAAGACTTCTACTATGTAATTAAAAAATTTCACAGACAGTAAACTTCTCATAAAACTAAAACCAAAATAATACCTAAAGTGGCAGGATGCAGTTCATGAACTTTGAAAAGTGATAAAAATTTGATTCATGTTTTTCTTTGTTTCAGTTCAGTTCAATCGAAACTGGGTAAATCTGGATGGAATCTACCTTTTCATTTAATCTAATTTTATAACACCACCAGTGTAACTAATTATTGACAAAAGAATTTTTATAAGAAATAGAAAGAATGTCCACGCTTTTAGAAACTGCCACACAAAAGGAATAACATCATATGAAATGTGGAAAGTGTTGTCAGTTTTAAACAACTTAACGACTTTTAGATAAAATTATTTGTCTGTTAAATATTTAATGAGTACTTGCTATAAAAATTAAGCAAAAATTGACAAGATTTTAAATTAGAAATAGACAATGCAACAATAATCTTTAAAGAATTTAATGCCTTACTTTGAGTATTAGATAAAACATCAGCAGAAGATAAACAGGAAATAGAAGATTTGAACAAAACTACAGGACAACTGGACATACTAGAACATTCCACTAAACAGCAGAACATATTCAACACTTTCTTCCCAAGAGTAGACCATATGTTAGCCAATAAATTAAATTTTAATGAATTTAAAAAGCCAGAAATCACAAAGCATGTTTTCTGACTACAACAGAATGAAATTAGAAATCAATAACAGAAAGAAATGTAAGAAATTCACAAACAGGTGGGAATAATGCTTCTAAATAAACAATATCACCAGAGAAATTAGAAGTACAGAGGACAAGAAGAAATTTTTTACTATGAGAAAAAAATACAATTCCTGATATAGTTTGACTATGGTGCTGGTTATATATGATTATCAAAACTCACATGCATACATAAAATTGGTGAATTTTATAATGCTTAAATAATACCTTAAAATATGAAAAAGAGAAAAAAAATAAAGCTTACAAAATTAATACCTGATAGCGTTTTTCCTGCATTCAGAGGAGGAGCAATGACTCTGAAAAGTTTCTGTATTAAAATTAATAGAAAAATAATCACCATCATTTAAAAGTAATAATCTTAAGTTATTAATCATCTTTCTCTGATAAAATCATTTTCTTTTGAGTTTAAATATAAAAACATAATGTATAATGCACTGTTTAGGATTATTAAGGAAAGAAATCATTGTCATATTCATCATTAAAACAAACCATTTAGACAAAGTTAATTGTTCAGATAATTTCTTATATAAGGCATCTCAGATTCTTAAACTACCTTTACTCTTTTTTTTAAACAAAAAATAAGATATTAACATCCCAACAAAGTGGTAATGAAATTACTTTATACTAAAAACATCAAAACATCTGATGGGGTATACAGTTGGAACACAAGAACGTTATCTGACCATAGGCACAGCCTTAAAAAATTATAGATACCATGGATCCCCCAGAGAAACTTTCTTATTTGAAAAAGGACTGATCCACAGCACGAGAAAGTACAAATTTCAGCTGTCTGCATCAGTAAGTCTCCTGTGCATGCCATGAGTCTTAGCTCCTACCAGCTACTCAGGAGGTAGAGGCAAGAAGTTCTCAAAGAGTCTGAGGCTAACCACCAAAGAAAGACACTTATGTCAAAAAGGAAGAAAGACAGAGAAAGAGATAGAGAGAGAGAGACAGATAGAAAGAGAGAGAGAAAATTCTAAAAAAAACTTTGCATACTTTCCTATTATAGCCCTACATCCATTCTCTCTGTTGTTTGTTAAGCTAGCATAGAAATTTTCACTTCTAGCTATTCATAGAGCTGCTCACTAATTAGTGTTCCCATACACATATGTAAAAATCATTTTCTTTTCTTCTGTTACTTTGTATCTTGATGTTCTTTCCCACTGACTCCTCATGGCCTGCCATCATTGAGACCTAAGTTGGTAGAGAAGGTTTTCTTCCCAACTTATATTGGCCCTATTTTTACATTAAAAACATCCAAAACTGCACTAAGGAAGCATTTCAGAAGCTATAATAGTTATTTCAACTGTGATGACACTTTCATTCTGAAAAAGCAAGAAAAAATTCAAAAGGTAGGAACTCTCTTATTAATGTATACCTCTTTAGGTATGAATATAGCTAAACTTCAAACACTGAAAAGTGATTTCCATACAGGCAGAGAATTAAAAGAGAGGAATCATAGGAATCTTCAAAAGACTGTTTAATAATAAATACCAAGCTCCTGCTGAAAGCCATTATACTTGAAAGCTACTCTGAACACAGGCAACCCCAAGAGCCCAGTGTACCATGTGAGATGTACAGGTACAAATGTGAAGCAGACTAGGAGAATAAAATTCACACCCAGCAGAAAATGCAAAAGCAACATAAAAATCCAACAGCCATTTTTGTTAGTATATAATGTATTAAAACGAATCTCTTTGGAGAGATTTCTTTGAGAGCAACTAGAAACTGTACTAATTCTTCCTAACTGTGGTCTTGTTAGAACTTAGAGAAGTATTGCATGCAAGGAAGTACAGAAGCTCATTTCAGAGGCAGCTATCTTTCTCAGGCACCTCAATGAGGAGTCAACTGAGAAGTTTTAAGGGAAAGAATAATTAATACAATCAGGAACAGTATCAGGAGAGAAGACAGCAATGAGACATCCTTAAGAAGTCTGAAATTTCACAGAATAACTGCCAACTTAATCTGAAGACAGTTTGGGATTGCATTAAATTTAAACAAAAAAGGTTGCCTGGATATCATCAGTAGATGCCTGGCTCTTCTGAGGTACATTAGTCACTGTAATAAAGCAGCAAGCAGCTAACAAGTACTGTGTGTACCTTCTCCACAGCCTGATTTCCACAGTGCTTTCTTCCATTTAAGACATATAACAAAATGGACAAAATCAAACCTAAATGCTTTTTGGATTACCTTTGTAAGGATAATTAAAAAAACAAAGTATCACCAATGTTACAAAATTCTGAATTTGGAAAATCAACACATTAACAACTTTACAAATAATAGATGCCTGCTTTTTTCAGGAACCATCCCAGCAGAATTCCAAAACAGAATCACAGAACAGTAATTTATTATATATAGTAATTGTATAAAATGAGCTTCTTAAACCATTTGAAAAAAATTACTATATAAAAAAATTCCTAGCAGAAAAAAATTTAAAGTTTTAAAACAAGTAAACATTAGTTTTACCTACTGTTCCCTGAGATTTAAATATGTACGTGCACAAATAAACAAGAACACCATGAAAGAAGGTATGAAATGAGGGCTGAGAAGGTGGCTCAGTGGTAGAGTGCTTGCCATGCATGCATGAGGCCCTGGGTTCGATTCCTTAGTACCACCTAAGCAGAAAAAACTGGAAGTGGTGCTGTGGCTCAAGTGGTAGAGCCCCTAGCCTTGAGCTGAAGAGCTGAAGGACAGTGCCCAGGCCCAGAGCTCAGGCCCTAAAACCAACCCTCACCCCCCCAAAAGAAGATATGAAATGAAAGTCTAGTGAGGATTAGTGGTAGAAAATATGCTTAGCACAAAAGAAGAAAGACCCAAGTAATAAAAGTTCAATCCCAGTAATAAAAGACAATAAAGACAACCTGAGAGTACAAGTTAAATTGGTATAAGTCTAATAAATAAGAAATTTTAAATGATTGGATAAAACATACTATTCAAAGCAAATTGAGACTAGGGAAAAACTAATATACAACACTAAATATGTCCTACATTTAGAAAGTACTTACCTCCATGGGACTAATAAATTCATTCATGCCTCTGTTGTAGACATAGATCATAGCATCATAGAGACGATTTTCCCAGCACATGAGAACTATCTATACAAAGGAAAAGTTCATACAATTTAGTTTATTTCACCAATTATTTTCCTTAAAGCTTTAAGAATGAAGATCTTAAATTCTTTTCCCTTTTTATACCTTCTCTGATAAACACTGAAATTTAAATACTCAAGCACAATGGCTGGATAAGTATTAACATAGGTTCAATTTTGCTTTAAATTGTACAATGGTGTGTGTGTGTGTGTGTGTGTGTGTGTGTCACATGTGTGTGTGTGTGTGTGTGTGTGTGTGTGTGTCACATTGGTCCTACAGCTTGAACTCAGGGCCTAACAACTCTCTCTTAACTTCTTTTTGTTCAAAGCTAGCACTTTACTACTTGAGTCATAGCTCCATTTCTGGCTTTTTTGGTAGTTTAGTGGAGATAAGTCTCATAAACTTTCCTGCCTGGGCTGGCTTTGAGCAGCAATCCTCAGATAGTAGCCTCCTGAGTACTTAGGATTACAGGCACAAGCCATAGGCACCCAGCTTATAGTAGCTACTTTTAAACATCTTCCAGTGTCTCATTTTGTTTCTTCTCTATCCTTCTGTTTTCAATCTTAGCACAGGGGCAGTCCTGTGGCTTGAACTCAAGGCCTGGGTGCTGTGCCTGAGATTTTTTGCTCAAGGCTAGCAGCACAATAACAATTGAGCTACAGCTCTACTTCCACCTTATTTTGTGCTTAATTGGAGGTAAGAGTCTCACAGACTTTCCTGCCCAGGTTGACTTTCAACTACAATTGTCAGATCTCAGCCTCTTGAGTAGCTAGGTGTAAGCCACCAGCACCTGGCTTATTTTACTTTTAATGAAGATTTAAAATAGTGCTATAAAAATTCATGAAACCCTTATCTTTTGGGCATTCTTCTAGGCATCAAGGATAAAGTTATGAAAATCCAGACCTAGGCCCCACCCTTACAGTTCTGTATACTAATCAAAAGAAAGGAGGGGCACTTGGCATGAGTTAATACATGGAAAAAGATTCTACTACTTTAATAATTAATTATTTACAAAGGTGATAAGCATTATTTTTTAAAAATCTGACTTGGTCTACAATATTCAAAGGGATATCCCTGGAGAAGCAATATGGAAGCTAGGACCTAAAGGCTGTCTGCCTCCACCTGCATGCCAAAAGCAGAAGTGGAATGAGGGATGTATCAGGCAGAAGAAAGTAAGGATGAAAGACCTATAGTGGGGAAAGGCTTGAAGTGTTTAAAAGATAGAACAAGA
>NW_012267378.1:3426550-3446241 GCF_000151885.1 Dipodomys ordii | reverse complement strand
GCTCTACCACTTGAGCCACAGCGCCACTTCCGGCTTTTTTCTTTTTGCTTATGTGGTGCTGAGGAATTGAACCCAGGGCCTCATGCATGCAAGGCAAGCGCTCTACCACTGAGCCACCTTCCCAGCCCCATATTAACTTTTATCTGTAACAATATTCTCTTCCAAGATTCCTTCTTGTCTTCAGATTCTAAGACTCAACACTACTTTTTCAAAAACACTTTCTATAACTAGCCTACCACAGGCAGCTTCTCTCTCTCTTTCTCTTTCTCCCTCTCTCTCTCTCCCATATTGTCCCTTTTGATTTTAAACAACACTTGTTTGGATTCTTTTCTAGTTTACTTACTTGTTTATATGCTTATTGCCAAACTTTTCTGCTAAAAGTTAAGCTTTAAGCCAGGTACCCGTGGCTTATACCTGTAATCCTACCTACTTAGGAGGCTGAGATCTGAGGATTGCAGTTTTAAGCCAGCCTGGGAAGAAAAGTCTGTGAGACTTTTATTTCCAACCACAAAAAAGCTGGAAGTAGAGCTGTTGCTCAAGTGACAGAGCACTAGTCTTGAGCACAAAAGCTCAGGGACAGTGCCCCAGGCCCTAAGTTCAAGACCCAGGCAGAAGGGGGGGGGCGAGGGCATTAAGCTTTAAGAGAGACAAATCTGTTCACCAGCCTAACTGCAGCATCCCCAAAGCCTGACACTCATTAAATACTTCTTGAAATGCTGAACAAATGCTGCCAAAAGACCACGTAAAATACAACTGAAAAATATTCAACATGGTGAAGAAAAGTCACTAATGACTTTTAACAAAGCGATCAAAAGTTATTAGAATGTGAAGAGTATATAAATAGCAAGCCATACAATGTTTTCAGAGGTCCATAACCTCTGAAAGACAAGAAGGAGTGAAAGAAAGCTTGATATGGAGAGATGATGTTTCTTCTTATTGCTGTTTTACCATGAAAAAGATCAAACTGTATTTACGTGAAACTGGGGAAAAGATGAAAATGTTGGGAATAAAAACGTCTCCTCAGCTGGGCACTGGTGGCTTACACCTATAATCCTAGCTACTCAGGAAGCTAGGATCACAGTTCAAAGCCAGTCAGGGCAGAAAACTCCATGAGACTCTTATCTCCAATAAACTACTCAGAAAAGGCTGAACTGGAACTTTGGCTCAAGTGCTAGAGCGCTAGCCTTGAGCAAAAGTTCAAGAATAATGCCCAGGCCCAGAGTTCAAGGCCCAAAGACTGGGGAAAAAAATTCTCCTACATGTGAGTTAGGTTGATAATGTGGTCTCAGATCACTGGACTGTTACCAGACTGAAGACCAGACTATCCAGATAACAGAAGGACATTCATAAAAAAGATCTGGCTTTGCTTTGTACACTCACACCCACTCCAGAAAGAACTTCCAGGAAGACCAACACCATGTTTTCAGATCTTTCATTTTCATGTAATTTTTATACTTTAAAAAGCTTTTGATCTTTCTAAAACCTTTGTTAGTCACATATATTTTAGCTCAAGAGGGCTTAGCACTTCTGTGGGAAGACATTCATTATTAGAGCTAATGTGGAATTAAAGAATTACATTGCATAGTATCTTAAGCAGAATAGATAATGACTCTCAACAAGGGACTGAAAAATTGTTGTGGGAACTTGAAATATACCAGAGGCATATTTTCCAACAGCCAGGCTGCCTGGGCTAAGAAATTCTGTAATTTGCCCCTTCTATCATCTTCAAGCATTTCAAAGCATTACTAGCTCTTGGTAAAATAGCATCATTGTCTCTCTCTCTCTCTTTTTTTTTTTTTTGGTCAGTCATGGGGGTTGAACTTGGGCCTGGGTCCTGTTGCTGAGCTCTTTAGCTCAGGGCTAGTGCTCTACTACTTGAGCCACAATGCCACTTCTGGTTTTCTGATGGTTTACTGGAGATAGGAGTCTCACGGACTTTCCTGCCTGCCTGGCTTTGAACCGCGATCCTCAGATCTCAGCCTCCTTAGTAGCTAGGATTACAGGTATGAGCCACCGGTGCCTGGCTTGGCATCATTCTCTTAAAGGTAAAATTATTATTTGGCTGTAATGTAGCTTGTGGTACAGAATTTGCCTAGCATGCACAAGCCCATGGGTTTAATCCCCAGCACAAAAAGAAAAAGAAAAAGAATACGAACAAATATACACTAAGACTGTTCATGTGAAGATTATCTATAATTGAAACTGGCTGCTGGGTGGAAGCTGATGAAGAACAAACTGATGAATCAATCAAGAAGCCTTTTTTATTTTTATTTTTTTGGTGCTAGTCCTAGGGCTTAACACCTCAGGCTCTGGGAACTGTCCTTGAGCTTTTTTACTCAAGGTTGGTGCTCTAATACTTGCACCACTGCTTACTCCACTTCCAGCTTTCTGCTGGTTATTTAGAAGTAAGGCTCATGCACTTTCCTGCCTGGGCTGGCTTTAAACAGTGATCTTCAGGTCTAAACCTCCTGAGAAACAAGGATTACAGGCATGAGCCACTAGTGCCCGGCTTAAGAAGCATTTCTTAAACAACTAATAAAAGCAAACTCTATGTCACAAGCTGCTGAGAATTTTAAAGAAATAGAAAGCTTAATCCCTGGCTTGCAGGCATTAACTATCTAGCTTTCACATACACAGTCCTAAGAAATACTTTGACAAATACAAATTTGTAAGATATTTTTCCAAAAGCATTCAACAAGTAAAAATCACTTTGCAAAAGGCAGACAGAGTCCTTATCAGTCAGGTAAATATAACCAATAAAAGAATAAAGTTGATTCTGTAAGCTAGCAGACTATCTATACACTCACCTGCTGAATGTCTAGGCTGGTAATATCCATATGTACAATGAGGGCTTCCACATTTTCCATTAACTTTTTATCTTGGAAATGAACAATTAAGTCTTTCATGACCTGGGGTGTGATCCCCACCAATTTATCACTTAAAATATATGGTTCAAGGCACTCCAAAAACACTCCTTTGGCCACTGAATTCTCACTTAATTTGTCATACATTTGGCTAAATAAAAGATCCCTGTAACAAAAAGAAAATAATTTTAGCAACATTTCAGATATGGGTTAAAGTTGGTCTGCTAAGTCTATCCCATCTTTCCCCTACTTCAAATTAGTCATTAATTTATTAAAAATCAGCAACAATATTTGCATAGAACTTTGAATTACAAAACCATCCATATATCCATACCTATATACATATATATATATACATATACACACATTCAAATATACTCAATCTTCCTAATACTTCTTTTACAAGATGTTGTGAGTGATAATGGCAAAAGTCTGTAATCCTACCACTCAGGAGGCTAAGGCAAGAGGATTATTATTTGGAGGTAAGCCTAGACTATCTAGTGAGACTTTGTCTCAAAATAAACAAAACAAAACACAAGTAAGAGAAGTTGAATAGTTAGATTGTTTGCTGACAGGCACACAGCAAACATAACAGAGTTAAAATTCAGACCTAGACTTCAGGCCTAAATCCCATGCACAAGTTTATTGTGGTACACAGCTTCTTAAAGGTAATAACACTAGCATGGGAACAAGTAAAAATAGACATGATGAAACAAGAAAAGTTAAAAGGATTATTCCTATTTATCTTTTCTTCCTTCTTAGTACTGAAGATTTCATAGGTGATCTGCTGAGCCAATAAGTTTTTATCTAATTCTAATCCTTTGCTTCCCAAAGGGATTAGACAATGATTATTGATGAGTAAAGAAAATGAAATTTAATAATTAAAATACATACCAGAGACAATTTTATTGCAGAAAAAATTAAAATTACTCTCAACAACTATATTTTCTTTCATATTTCTTCGGTAAGAAGTCCAGTTTAGTTATACTTAGGATATTATTCTGAACTCTGTTTACATGCAACATCATATGATAAACATTCTAATTGTTACTTTTAATTTCAATTCTGAAATTTTGCTTGGTTTATTGAATTTATAGTCATTTTTACTTCTAAATGACACATAATATTTACAGAATATGGAGTGATGCTTCAATGCTTGCATACAATGTATAATAGTCACACATGGAAACAGGCACTTCTATACCATACACCCTTGTCATTACTTCACATTAGGAATATTCAAAATCCTTCAACTATTTCAAAATGTGCAACTGTCATCAACCAAAGCTTTTCTACTATGTTACAGAATGATAGAAATTACTGTACCTATCTTAATGCACCCAAGTATTCCATGTAAGCCCAGAATGGCCTTGCACTCTTGATATTCTTGATTCAACTTCTTAAGTGCTGGGATTACAGGTGTACACCAATAAGCCCAGCTCTGCTTCTCCCTGTAATCATCCTTTCTCCACCAGCTCCCATCTACCTTCTTTCCAACCTCTGATAACCACTATCCTCTTTCTATTTTTATGGTATCAGCTCTGTAGCTTTCATAAACAGATTTTTAAAAAATATATCGCTCATTATGCTGAGCCTGACTTATTTTGTCCCAAAGGAAAGAATTTCATTGAGCATATACATTTATTTTACTCATTCATCCACTGGTGGACCTTCAGTGATTGCTTACATTGGCTGTTGTGAATAGTGCAGTAATAAACAAGGGCTGTGGATGTCTTCCACACATAGGCTTCCTTCCCTTTGGACTCATGTCCAGGAGTGGGAATTCTGGATCATATGGTAGGTCTATGCCTAGGTGCTTTTTTTAGTTGGGTTATTTGTTTTTTAAGGACTCTCTATACTGTTTTCCACCTTGGTTATTCTCATTGATATTACCCCTTTCTCTGCAAGTATTTCTTCTTTAACACAATCATTTTTGTCTCTCTTGAAGCTTCAATACGCAAAAACATCAGAGCTAGCTTAGCTATTCCTGTAATGCTGCATGTGTCACTTATTTCCTTCATTTCAAGTGATGCCACAATAAATATCTACATTGACAGCTTTTCTCACATAGGGGTCTTAATTACTTTGCCACTGGATTTTTAGAAATGTAACTTAAGTGAAAAGATACGAGCTATGGGTATATAGCTCAGTGTTACAGGGCTTGCCTAGTAAGCATGAGGCTTTGAGTTTAATCCCGAGCACTGAAAAAAAAAATGAGGGAAGAAGGGAGGAAGGGGAAAGGAGAAAGGAAACATGAAAGATTTAGTGTACTTCAGGTGTGTGTCACTAAATTATCTTCAAAACATATCACATTACCATTTATAGGCCACCGGCCCTCTTTCACAAGAAAATTATGAGATTTTCCCTAAGCACAAATTAAGCAACATCATCATTTTTAATTCTGCATCAACTGGCAAGATTGAATATTTTCCACTTACCCTTATAAATTATATTGCTTTGTATCATTCTATTTGTTTATAATGTAAAACTAATTCAATTTGTCTGTTACGACTATAAATTATTTTGTCTTCACATGTGATTCCTTTGTATGTATGGCATGTCATTTTCCATGTGGAAAATAGAGGTGGTTCACACAAACCACAGGTATCCTCTTTCATGAGGAGTTTCACAGAAAGGTCAAACAAGTTCTTAAAAGGAGTAGACAGGGCTCTGCGTCAACTCAGTCCTGGAAGGGAACTGTGCAGCTCCAATGACACGAGACTCCAGAGCCCCCTGTACTTTCTATAAACAGCATTTGTGACACCCTGGGGCAAAATCTATACCCACTTTCTTTCTTCCTTAAATGCACAAGTATAATTTTCCTGTCATTTTCCCCTCCACTTCACATTTATCAGAAGATTTTTTTGTTCATTTGATTTTAATCAATAGTCCATCACATTTTTGTGAGTACCAATTACTAGCTAAGCCAAAGAATCTGAGATTAATGAAGTCTGACTGCAAGAAGGAAAGAGTAAAGGACAACAAAATGACTGCAATAAATTCACAGAAACACACTAACAAAGATAATTAGAGATTTGAGCTCAGAATCAAAAAGAAAAATCCTTGGGGAAAAGAATTAAAGAAAGCTAAACAGAGCATAAAAGTTGACAGACAAGGTAGAAAGATGAATGGCAAGACTACATATTTCTTAGCCAGTCTAAGCTACAGTTAGAAAAACTTTTTTATAAATCAAGAAGTCAGTCAGCAACTCCTACTTATATAAATATGAAACAAAATTCTACAACATGGGCTCATCATTTGAAAAAATATTTTCAAAAGAGAAGAATGTGAGAGAAAAGTACACAAAGTAATTTTTAGCTCTCATGTTTCTCTCTGTATTTAGGTACTATTCTCCACTTGTTTCCTAGAAGGGAATAACTGTCATTTGCCATTTTGAGCTCAGCATCCTTTAGCCAGTAGACCAGAGAAGCCATCATGATCAATAGAGGGCCAGCCAAGACATCCTTCTACAAACCATACTCATGAATATTCATAATAAAGATACTTTAACTTAAATACAGAAAAAAATGGTTAAATTCACTTTGGACATTATCAACTTTGTACTTTTTTTTTTGTTGTTGGTTGGTCGTGGGGCTTAAACTCTGAGCCTGGGCACTGTCTCTATGCTCTTCAGTTAAGGCGAGCAATCTACCACTTGAGCTACAGTGCCACTTCCAGTTTCTGGTGGTTAATTAGAGATAAGGACTTTCCTGCCCAGGCTGGCTTTGAACCATGATCCTCAGATCTTAGCCTCCTCAGTAGCTAAAGATTACAGGCATAAGCCATTGTCACCCGGCTTGTATATATATATATTTTTGGGGGGGGGAGGGGTCCAGTTGTGGGGCCTGAACTCTGGGCCTGGTCGCTGTCCCTTAGCTCTTCAGCTCAAGGTTAGCGCTCTACCACTTGAGCCACAGCGCCACTTCTGGCTTTTTTCTCTTTGCTTATGTGGTGCTGAGGAATTGAACCCAGGGCCTCATACATGCAAGGCAAGCGCTCTACCACTGAGCCACCTTCCCAGCCCCCTATTTTTGTTTTTTTATGTGAAGCACTGCTTTACTTTTGAGATAATTACAAATCGAAAGGCTGAGAATATGGGCATCATCAGTAAGAATATAGCCAATCTATACTAAATATGCAGGCAGAATATAAGTGAATGTAAGTGAAACAATTCCAAGTTGTTTGAAGCTGATCACTTATAAAAATAAAGGCAAAGTTCAAATAGATTTTAAGAAATTATGGCCAAACTGCTATTTTCTATACTAATATAACAATGTAAGTTATAAAATAAAACAAAATGGCATGTATACTTTCCCTTTTATATTTAAAATTTTATATATAATTGTTAAGAAAATGATTATTCAAAATATCCAGCTCCTCAATTATACTTCATAATCAAGAACTGTTTCTCAAACAATAAGACTGACATTGAACAACACAACAGAACAATCTGTGTATAATAGCCCACTTCAGGTTCACTATGGATTTACCCAAAACATTTCAGAGCTACAGTCATTTGGATGCTGCTTTATATCTGCTCTGGACATTGCTTCCAACGCCATGAACACAAAGTCATTTGGATGCTGCTTTATATCTGCTCTGGACATTGCTTCCAGTGCCATGAACACAAAGTGGCTAGCATCCCTTACAGGAAACCTGTTTTCTTTTACTCTCTAACTGCTTTACTAGGGTTAAATTCAAATATGGTAACATAACACCTATTTTTAAACAATGCTCAAACAATTCAAAAACATACACTTTAGACTTTTCTTTCAAAATAAAACTGACAATATGGCTATTATATTTTACATAAATATGTACATATATAGTATATTATAAATTTAATATAAATATATACATGTGTATTTTATATAAATACACACAAATGTATTTCATAAATATATGTACGCATATATATAGTATGTAAGTATACACACATATATATCATTAGTCATCAAGAGTCTTATAAAAAGCTGAGCTATTGGGGCTGGGAAGGTGGCTCAGTGGTAGAGCGCTTGCCTTGCATGCCTGAGGCCCTGGGTTCAATTCCTCAGCACCACATAAGCAAAAAGAAAAAAAGCCGGAAGTGGCACTGTGGCTCAAGTGGTAGAGCTCTAGCCTTGAGCTGAAGAGCTGAGGGACAGCGCCCAGGCCCAGAGTTCAGGCCCCACAACCAGACCAAAAAAACAAAAAAACAAAAAAACCAAAAAGCTGAGCTATTTTATATTTTTGTCTAAAACTGAAAAAATATAAACAATTAATTGAAATGAAATTGTTATCTTGTCCATGTAATTGTAACCCCTTTGTACAGTATTTTCACAATAATAAAAAAAAATTGTTACATCAGAAATCTAAAGTATTAATCTTCAAATCCTATCATTTCTGACTTTAATTCACAAACGAATTGTGTTGTTGTTGTTGGTTGAATTGTGTTGTTGTTGTTGGTTGTAGGGCTTGAACTCTGGGCCTGGGCTCTGTCCCTCAGCTCTTCAGCTCAAGGCTAGCGCTCTACCACTTGAGCCACAGCGCCACTTCCAGTTTTCTGAGTGGTTTATAGGAAATAGTCTCACAGGCTTTCCTGCCAGGGCAGGAGGGCAGGATCGTCACATCTCAGCCTTCTGAGTAGCTAGGATTATAGGTGTGAGCCACCAGTGCCTGGCTAAAAGCCAAATTTTAATTAAAAAAAAAAAAAAACACCAGTTCACAAGAAACTGATTAGAATTACCTGCAAGAGAAAAGCAAGCATGGTCCCTACTACTGTAAAAAGAACTTTGCATCATAAAAGTTATTTGCATAATTGAATAAAAATATATATTAGTTCAGTTAACGTTCTGTCTGGGTATGGGGTTTTATGAATTATATTATGAGACAAGTGTAAGAAGGGTAATATTGAGTTAAGATTAATTTTGAAGCATAGACTATGGATATAATTGACCCATTCAAGAAACATTTTTCATACTCACTAGACACTATCCTGAAAATGACTATATATAACTTGTGGGTGTGCACAGAAGGAAAGAACTGGGAGACAGTGAAGGAAGGAGTGACATTGTCCAAAATGAAATGTACTCATTACCTGACTTATGTAACTATAACCTCTCTGCTCATTACCTTTATAATAACAGTAAAAAATTTATTTTATAAAGAAACACTTTTTCATGCATTTATTACATACGGTTTTGACCAAGTATGGTCAAAAAGTAAGGCCATTTTTAAAAACTGAAAGAACATTTAAATTCCTGCATACACAGTACCAGCTCAACTGATGGAGAGAAGCTCTGTCAGGCTTAAGTTATCATTGGTTGTGTTTAAATCATTGTGCGATCTGCTGCTTCCCTGTTTTTAATTTTGTGAAAATCTGTCTTCCTAAAAGCAAATGGTGACTCAAAGCAAAGTAAAAGTGAATGTGCTTAACTGCAGTAATACACTGAAACTCTGAGATTGTTGAAAGATGGTGTGATAGGACAAATGAATGGCATAAGCCCACAACAGTACTGATGTCGACGTATCCTAAGCCTTGAGGAGGTGGTCAGTGGCGGGCTCCTTGGAACCATATTTCTCAGGATACCAAAGGTCTCCTAGATAAAAAGAAAAGGATGGACAATAAAAACAATGTATTCTGCTAGAATACATTGTCAGAATATCTTCCATGTGGGAGGGTCACAACTATGTTAGAGTGGTAAGCCCCAAAGAGGTTACCTGAATCTGGAGGAGTACTGGAGTAGGTTTTATAAGATTTGTACTGGGGCTGGGCGCTGATGGCTCACACCTGTAATCTTAACTACTCAGGAGGCTGAGATCAAAGCCAGCCCAGGCAGGAAAATCTGTGAGACTCTTATCTCCAATAAACAACCAGCAAATGGGAGGGGGCACTGTGGCCAGGCCAAGATAAGCCCAATGACCAACTGAAGGGGGAAAAAAAGACTTGCACTGGGCATATTCTGAGCATTTCTTTTTTTTTTGGGGGGGGGGTCCGGTCGTGGGGCCTGAACTCTGGACCTGGGCACTGTCCCTCAGCTCTTCAGCTCAAGGCTAGCACTCTATCACTTGAGCCACAGCGCCACTTCTGGCTTTTTTCTTTTTGCTTATGTGGTGCTGAGGAATTGAACTCAGGGCCTCAGGCATGCAAGGCAAGCACTCTACCACTGAGCCACCTTCCCAGCCCCTGAGCATTTCTTAAGGCAATGTTAATGTCACAAATGCTTTGCTAATATGAGAACAGCACCAGATATAAACAGAACTAAGTCACAGAAGACAGTATAGAGAGTATTCACTTTAAGAAAGCTGTCATTATAGAATGATGCTATATAAAACAACCCTCTGGTTCAATTAAACCCAGGGAATTGATCACTTTTATCTTTATGATCTATGGCAACTCTAAGAAAAAAATTCCATTTAAGACTGATTACACTGAACTATTCCATTGTTAAACCTAATAAATTTTTAATCATTGCATATTTGGAATAGAGAAAACTGACAGATGGCACGAGAAACAAAGAATCAAAGTGATCAAATGGTTGGCTCTATCCTTTCTAAACTCAGACCCATATGTAGGATCTCAATTTCTGATTAAAAAAAGAAAGAAAGAAAAACCAAGATGGAAAGAACAATCAGGTATAAGAACTCAAATCTACAACAAATAAGGAAACTTTGGCCCAATACTTAGTTTCACTACCTACCCCTTCTTCCTTTTCTGGAACCTAAAAAGTAGGAATAGGGGAAGGCACTGGCAGGGGAGGGGGAGAGAAGGAGAGGAGAGCTGAAGAGCTGAGGGACAGTCCCCTGGCCCAGAGTTCAGGCCCCACAACCGGCAAAAAAAAAAAAGAAAAAGTACAAGGCAACCTCTTAGGAACCAGCTGCTATATGTAAATAAGTTCTAGAGTCCAGTCAGTGTTGTGCAGGTTTCTAGAGCTGTTTGCACTAAATTCTATCACAGCTTCTCTATGGAGTGGTATGTGCTAGTGGTCTAGTTTAAGAATACAGGAGCTGGACCCCTGTGCCTGACCCCCAACCTCTGCCCCAACAGCTTTACTAGGAATCTGGGCAAGTTGTTAAATCAGTTTCTGCCTTTGGAACATGCTCTATAAAATGGGGAATAATGAGACTGACCTCATTGTTATAAAAACTAGGTAGGCTGCTACATAAAATTATATATATTAATCTGACAGGCCTTAGAACATATCTCCTACTATTATATGAGTACGAAAAATTGAATTAACATGTTGATTAATTTAGTTACTATTTAAACCAACAAAGCCTAATAAATAGTTCACTTAAACTAATTTTTTTTTAACAAAACACTAAAAAAACGACTACTACATAAGCAAAATGAACCTAGCTTTTGGGGGTACTAAAGATATCTGAAATAATGTGGTTTTGGGATGGTTCATAAAAGAATACATGTACCAAAAAGAATGCATATGCATATACATACACATGCACACAACTCATACACTTTTTGCTTCCAAGATCTCTAAATAGTATTAGTCTTTTGTTACATTCTTTGCATCCATTATTGTGGCTCACAAGAACACATATATACTCATAAGCATCAGTTTAGGAAAAGTTAATTTTATTAGATTGAATGCTGTTAAAGAATCAAATATCTATGAATTTGTAGTTTTTTTTTAATTTAGGCAGTAGAATTTATAGAATTCACGGCAGAAAATTCTGCACAACCACCCCACTAGCAGAGTCTCTAGTGACTGAAGGTGACAGGCCAGGCCTACTCACTTTCGCTGCAGCAGCAGGCAGTAATCCACGATGACAGGCACTGTATCCTGCAGAGAAAGCACAAGACACCATAAGCCACATCCTGGTCATAGCCTCACCCACAGCAATAGAAGAGGCTGTTCCACTGTTGGGATGACACAGTGGACTGTGCTTTTGGCAAGCAATCCGGAATGATGTACCAATAACCTTAAATAAAAATTCTCTGGTTCAGTCATTCTACTTCTGGAAACTTCTTCTAAATACAAAAATGTTAATAAATTAAGGTGTTTGCTGCAGCCTTGTTACAGAAGGACCAGGAGAAGGAAGGGAAGGGAAGTAGAGGAGGAGGAAAGAATGGAATGAGATCCAATAAGCAACATGGGGAAATAGCTCATTAAATTTTGCTATTTGAATAAAATATTATGTTTATAAGTTCATAGGCTTATAATAACATTAAAATAAACAGTAGGTATCTCACAATTTTGTAAAGAAAACTTGCAGAGAAGAAAGTACCCTGAGACTAGAACTCGTCCTGTCAGTGGCTTGGTGATTAACTTGTTATATACTGTCACAACCATTCACACCAGCAATTTTAAGGCTGATTTAACTTCTCAGTTTCATAATATTTTGATGGCTTTAAATTCGTCATGTATGGACTCACAGAAAGTAAGTAGCAACCTATAATTTTGGCCTTTATTTTTAAAGGAAATAGTTTGAGGTAGAAACAATAGCTTATTATGACTGCAAACTGTCAAGGAACCAAGCATCAGATTTCAATAGAACTGATAAGCTTTCTGCTGCTGACAGGAAATTGGTTTCCTTTTTAAAATCCTAGGGGATATTGGAGGAGAGGGAACTATGGGAAAACATGTACTTCACGTCAATTCCTGTTGGACAGAAAGGTAGAAGCCAAGGGACCCTTCTTACTGGATAGAGAAGACTCTGAAGATGAGATGCAGTCCTTAAAGAAATACAGAGCTATCCCTGACACCATCCTCTTTATCATCAATATTCAATATTCCTAGTGAGCAGATCTGATTGTATGTCTACTCTTCAAACACAAGAACTAGAAGTCACAGGTTTGAAAAAGGTTAGTCAAATCTTGAGCTGAGCATATTAAAGGATAGATAATGGTATGGGAGGAAGACCTCTCTAGAAATGCCAGGGGGTTCTAAGAAACATCCTTTCAGATATACAAGTAAACTCTCAAGACTATCCTAGAGGTTTGTTAGTCACAGAAAAGCTTGGGTTTTATTTTTTATTTTTTAATTACTTTATTGTTATTATAGAGGTGATGTGCAGAAGAATTACAATTATATGAGTCAGGTCATAAGTACATCTCCTTTTGTACGGTGTCTTCTCCTCCCTCATTCTCTCCCAGTTCTCCTTACTGTTTTAATGCTGAAGAAGCTGAGGCCTGAGAGTCCTGCAACACAGGGAAATGAAGCCAAGGACCTAAAACCAGGCTCCTTGAATTAAAAAAAAAAAAATTAAGAGCCAGGACAGTGATGTACACTGTATTCCCAGCTACTCAGAAAGCAGATATCAAGAGGATCACTGATTGAGGTCAGCCTGAGGGGGAAAAGCTAGTGAATAAGTTGGGCATGGTGGCATACATCTATGGTCACAGCTACTCAAGAAGTGGAAATAGGAGGATCATGGTGCCAGGCTGACCCCAGTAAAAGTGTGTCTTAAAAGGAGTAATAATAATAATGATGCAAATGGTGCAAATGATGAAAGAAACAGCCAAAAAAAAAACTGTCATTTGAGAGAAATTCTGATTTTTCTATAAAGACATTTCCTTTCACAAGACAATAGAGCAATATTTCTAAGATCCTTAATGAAAGCCCAAGTATTTTTCAATAAAAAAGTTAGAGACCAACAATTTGATGATACTTTATCTCACAGAATATTTTCTTCAACCTTTCCTGGAGGGGAAAAAAAAAATGGTTTGGCAACCAAAACATGAGTTGGGCCAGAATAACAAAAAAAAAAAAAAAAAAAGTAGGGCTCAATTTTTGATCTCCAAACTTAAAAAAAAGACCAAATATATTTTTAATCTCTTCTTTAATACACAGCCCTAACTGACCAAAGTTGATCATTTATCTTGATAGATATTCGTATATATTTAAGATTAAAGATGGCAATATAGATTTTCTATTATGAAAACAAATTGAGTCTGTTATTGTGAGTGGCCTAATAAACCACTTTCCTGCAACTGTGATTATCTTAACATCTGCAAAGTGAAGACAGAATCTCTGGCCTTTCCTGTTTCACAGAAGGATCTGAAATGAAGTGAGATAATCAATATGGAGTCCATTCCTTTTGGAAGTAAATGGCATTAATTCTCTTGATTTATATTCATTCAGTCACTCAGGTAATAAAAGCCTGATTCTTTGAACATGGTTCAAAATTTTAACTGAAAACCATATGTGTATGTAAATGACATGTGGATCTCCATGGGCAGTCAGAGATAAGCAGCTAGTGGTCCTGAGCAGCTAGAGACACAGACATTTCTCTGTACGTGTACATGTATTTCTCTCTTTTTTCAGGTACAAGAAAATACCTCTCTAGGAAAGACATGACTCCTAGAATTGGAGTTAAGGGTGTGCCAGACAAGGGCAAGGAAAGCATGGGGGAGGGCAAGAAAGCTCCATGACCCCGCTCTGCGTTTGGCTTTAGTTACTGTCCACCCTGGCATGACCTCCTCATGCAAAGGCACCTTCAGCCAGCTGCAACAATATCATTCTCATGGAAATGTCAAGTGAAGTGCCAAGGAGAGTTGGCTAACAACTCACATAAAGCTTAATTAGGTCTTAGGAGATTATATTCTTTCAAAAAAAACCTTTTAGCTTGATTAGCATTTGCAACATATATGCCCAATACCATGGTTAACACTTAAACAACTGTCTTATTTAATTCTTATAACAGACTTGAGAGGTAGTTACTATCGCTTTAAAGTTGAAAAACTTGAGTTGTAGTACAGAACCATTAACTAGGAACCTTAGACATTCAGTTTGTCTTGGGTTAAGATGTCTTATATTATTAAAATTTCTCAAATACTGTTTCCATTATTAATTGACCAGCTTCTGAGTTTCAGAACAGTAGGCAAATCACATTAATGAATCTATGCAAGTACATTTACCATGGTTATGCTAAAATTAATATACTTTATTATCTTCCAATATAAATTACTTAGTACATTCTGTTTCAAAGTAATCTACATGAGAGTACATTGGTCTGAGATTACTGAAGAAAATTTTAGATGAAACATAGTACAGTGTGGGGTTAAGGTTCCTAATCCAGACAACTTGGGTGTCTTCTTGGTCTCTATCAGTTCGGTGATAATTATTTTTCAAAAAAGTTTTTGTTTTAGTCCAATACTGGGGAATTGTGCCTTAGCTTTTTTACTCAAGGCTGGTACTTTACCATTTGAGCCACACCTTCACTAATTCTGTGGAGCAAGTTCTATTGAGCAAGTTGTTCAACCTCTCTGCGTATGTATTTACTCATCTGTAAGGTAGGGGTAATGATAACTGTCCTCAGGAATAAGAATTTAAATAAGACAGCCATCAGGTATATAGCACACAATACCAGCCAGGGTTATTAGCATATGTGTTACAGATAGAACCGCTATATCTGCTCTCAGCTCAAACCTGATCAAGTTAGGATAAAACATACTTTCAAGGTAAAAACTGTACACAACACAAGCTTGTGTACTGTACACTCCCCCCAACAAATATTTATCAAGAACACTAAGCTAGATGTTGAGATGACAGCAGTAACAAAAATTTAAAAAATCAGACATGGTTCCTGAATTTATACAGATCCCTAGACTACAACTGAATGAGCAATTTTGGTGCATAGTATTTTGCAAAAAAAAGGATCTTAGTGAATCTGGGAGTGAGGTAAGCTGAGACCTGAAAATAAATAGGAGCTAGTTAAAACTAAAAGGAAATGAAGAGTCAGACACCATCACTCATTCCTATAATCCTAGCTATTCAGGAGGTAAAGCTTGGGAGAATCATGATCCAGGCATAAACATGAGAGCCTAACTAGAAAAAAATAAGATAAAGTAAAAACGGTTGGAAGTGTAGCTCAAGGCATAGAGTGCCCACTTAGCAAGCACAAGGTCTTTAGTTCAAAAACATATATGCACACATACATGAGGAATAATATTTTATGATGTAAGAACACCATGGATAAAGGCTTTGAGTTAAGAGCAAGAGGACATATCAAGAGTCTGCAAACTCCTGAATAGTAGGAATACAGAGAATTAAAGGCAGTTATGTAAGGATATAATGTGCAAGGCCTTAGAAAGTGTTAGAGAATTTAGTTTTACTCAAGGAACAAAGGGAAGTCCTTAAAATACTTTAACAGCAGGGAGCATCATATCGACACTTGATATGCATTTCTTTCTGGTTACTGTGAGTGGAAAATAGAATAAAGGACAGTAAGAATAGGTTCAGGGAGCCCAATAAAGGGGCTACTGCCATATACTTAAGAGAGCTGACGGTCACAGAGTCTAAGTTAGTGGTAGAACAGAAAGCATGTTACAGACTAAAGAAACTGTCAGAAGGGATAATGGACAGAACCTACTGAAAGATAAGAATTACTCACTTAGTGAGGGAAGGGGTGATGCTACCCAAAAAGAAATGGTACTCCTAGCTGGGCACCAGTGGCTCATGCCTATAATCCTAGAGATCTGAGGACCACAGTCCAAAGCCAGCCAAAGCAAAAAAGTCCATGAGACTTATCTCTAGTTAACTATCAAAAAGTTAGAATGGAACTGTGGCTCAAATGGTAGAGCTATAGCCTTAAGAGGGGAAAAAAACCCACATGGATAGTGCCCAGGCCTTGAGTTCAAGACCCAGCACTCTTCCCCTACCCCCCCCCCCAAAAAAAAATCCAAGCAGAGATATAAATAGGCAACACTAAACAAATCCCAGGACTTGAGCTAAAGACATTGATTGGATAGTCATTTCTCTCTATCGCCTAGGCAGAGGGTGTAAAGCAATGAAACTTACAATTTAGTGTGCTTAGGAATCATTTGGGGGCTGATTACAAATGTTAGATGCCAATCCCAGAGACTGATTCAGAATGCTCAAGAAAAAGCATTAATAAATACCCTCAAGTAAAACTTGAAGTAAATGGTACCCAGAGCTCTCAAGAGAGACTAATACAAAAATAAGAGATAAAAGCCTTGTAAAAAATTCTAACATTTACTGGTTAAGTAGACAAGAAAAAAAAAAAAAGAAGAATGAGCAAAGCCAATAAGTCCATGAGACTTATCTCTAATTAACCATCAAAAAGTTAGAATGGAACTGTGGCTCAAGTGGTAGAGCTATAGCCTTAAGAGGGGGAAAAAAATAAAATTCAAAGACCTAGAGAAACACTAGAAAGTGTGGTAGCAGAGAAGCCAAAGGCAACTGTTTCAAGGAGTCATTCATGTATTGTGTGCTGGTAGGGACCAGAAAGATGAGGAATCCAAGGACTGCATAACTTACAGACATGGCAGACGGACAGAGGTTAGAGGCTGGGACAGGAGGGGAACAGGACAATGTTTTTGAGGTGTTTGACTCCATTTATGTGCAAGCAGGAGGCACAAGGATAATGGGAATGGTGTGGCACAAAGAAGGGATTTGTTTGCTGTTTAAGGACTTTAAAGATTGCAAATATTTGGACATATATAAATGCAGATGTGGTAAAACAAGAATAGGTGGGTCTCAAGGTTTATGAGGCAGACATTGTGATTGTTTTATTCCACTAGCTATTAGAGAAATAAGACAATTAAAGGTTAAATATTTTCTTAAATGCACAAAAGCCAAAAATACCACAAAATACAAGTCACTGTCTATAACAAAGTTAGGGTAAAATACTGACTGATGTTTGGAGGAAGGCATGATTGCTGAAGAGTCTTAGATATTTTAACTGAAAGGAAAGATGAATTTACCTCACCAAAGGTAGAGATAAAAATATTAGGCAGAGGGCATGAGTGCCACCTGCTGGCCAACAAAAGTTCTCAGTATAAACCTGTTTTAACAAAGGAGGAGGCAACAATGCTCAATAGGACATGAACTCATTGCCTGCTCATGTAACTGTAACCCCTCTGTACAGCATTTTTACAATAAAAAAAAAACGCACAAAAAAACTGTTTTAAGAATTTCAATTAACTAGATTGGTAGTTATCTATATTCCAAGTAACAGCTACCAGGCTGGCCTTGAACTCATGATTCTCCTGCCTCAGTCTCTTGAGGTGCTGGGATTACAAGCATTCAGAACCAAGCCTGGCACCTTCTCCTAATTCCTCACACTAGGCTTCACTTTGCAGAAATACATCATATATAATGAGGTATGTTACTTTCTCTGCAGATTAAACAACCCAGGATTTTTTAAAAAAAACTTTTTTAAACCTTCCATTATTCCAGTTGTGGGATATATCTTTGTTTGTCACCACTCAGGAAATAGTTTTGAGGTCCAGAGAAACTACTGCCAGTCCTTTACCTGAGCCTTAACACAGCAGTGGCTCATGGTAAGTTTATGGCAAATAAATTTACTATACTCTAGATCTTCCCAGCTAGAGCTTCCCAACCTAATACCATACAATTATTTGAATCAAGTGTAAGTCTTGGGCTGGGAAGGTGGCTCAGTGGTAGAGTGCTTGCCTTGCATGCGTGAGGCCCTGGGTTCAATTCCTCAGCACCACATAAGCAGAAAAAGCCAGGAGTGGCGCTGTGGCTCAAGTGGTAGAGCACTAGCCTTGAGCTGAAGAGCTGAGGGACAGCACCCAGGCCCAAGGTTCAGGACCACGACTGACAAAAAAAAAAAAAAAAAAGTGTAAGTCTTAATGTTTATCCTTGCTAAGTTCTATCCATAGTGATTTTGAATGCATTTTCTTGTCAAGATCATTTTGAACCTTAATTCTTGATGGTATCTAAATCTGACAGGACAGTCACTAAATTTTCATTCAAGTCAATAGTCAAGAAAAAGCACTAGCCGGGTGCTGGTGGCTCACACCTGTAATCCTAGCTATTCAAGAGGCTGGTTCAAAGCCAGCCTGGGCAGGAAAGTCCATGAGACTCTTATCTCCAATTAACTACCAGAAAACCAGAAGTGCCACAGTGGCTCAAGTGGTAGAGCACTCACCTTGAGCTGAAGAGCTCAGGGACAGCACCCAGTCCCAGAGGTCAAGCCCCACAACCAAAAAAAAAAGCACTAACTTAAAATTAATACTAACCTAGCAAAGCATCTTTCAGGTCGGAATGCTTATCTAACTGTAACTCTACTTTGTATTTTTTTATGTTTTTTTATTGTGAAAATACTGTACAGAGGGCTTATAGTTACATGAGCAAGGTTATGAGTACATTTCTTATCAAGCATTGTTGCCTCTTTCTTTGTTTTTCCCCTACCATTCCTTCCCTCCCACCTCCACAACTATACTCCCCCCGCCTCTACTTTGTATTTACTAATCTATTTACTACTGACATATCTATTTCAGTCATGAGGATAATGGAAAAAATAGGTAAATGCTTTGTTTATTTTTATTTATTTATTTATTTTGATCAGTCATGGGGCCTGAACTCTGGGCCTGGGAGCTGTCTCTTGAGCTCTTCAGCTCAAGTCGAGCACTCTACCACTTGAGCCACAGCACCACTTTGGCTTTTTCTGCTTATGTGGTGCTGAACAAAAAGGATCACAAAGACTCCATAGCTATGTGCTTATGATCATATAAAATGAGGTTTATTGAAATGAACTCCAAGAAATGGAGATGAGGGTTTTGGTGGGGTTTTTTTGGTTATTTTGCCTTTTGTTTATTTTTCTCCTTTGTCCTTGTTTTTTATTTCTATGCCTTTTGTCTTATATGTAAGTTCATCAGTTTTGGTAAGGAGGAAAGCACAGAAATAGTGGGATAAAGCGTGAACAAATGCAGCAGTGTACTCACTAGACACTATGTTGAAAATGAACTGTACCACTTGTGGGGGAGGAAGGTCTAGAGGGAAAAACTTTCAGAAAACAAAGGAAGAGCTGACAGTGTTCAAAAAGAAATGTATTCATTACTTGACATGTAACTATAGCCCCTCTATATATCACCTTTACAATAACAATAAATTTTTT